>NC_091543.1:3407000-3746000 GCF_030788295.1 Drosophila virilis
ACTCGTAAGTCATTTTTTACCAAATAATTCGGGCTTCGCACAAAGAATCTTGTCCATAAATAAAACTTTAGAAACTAAACATTGTTATACAAGAGGCTTATCTTAAGACTTTACTTAATCATTTTCATTAGCTTCTTATGAGAATAATAGAAAAGTATTCGAAAACAAGAGGTATCTGGTTGGGCATGCCTGACTATGAGATGAGTAGAGGCTGACAGTTATAAATATTTTAGCTTCCTTGCACATTTGCTTAGCTTCGGTATTTATAGTCCGATCTAAGTTTTATTTTCATGTATTTTACTTTTGCTTAACTTTTAAATTATTTTTTGAAAATTTGCTTTAAAGTAGCTTAAGGAAGTACAAGAACACAACGCAGCTTCCTTTTTTTTGAAGCTTCGGTTCAATTCCACCTGCTTCTCCTTCTGCTACCTTCAGCCTGTTGCACACATTGGCACAAAACTAATATGCTCCGCTTTCCACGGCTAAGGCAGAGTTTGGGTAGAATATCTGTATTGCCATCTGTCTACAAGGTATCTGCTATTCGCGTATGCTCGCATTTGTTTTGCTTTGCTTTTATGTGGCGGCAATGCGCCCGCTCAGCACGATATCTAAAAATTAGTTGGCCCATGAATCATTGCGGCGAACAAGTAAAGACCTGTTGCCCCCCGCCCCTGGCCCCCTGTTGTTGCCCTTGTGCCCCCTGTTGCCCCCGCCCCTGCCCCCTATTGCTGGCCGTTGCTGCTGGCTAAGCACCGCAGACTTTGGGCAGCCCGAAAAGAAAAAGGGAAAACCTTTGTAATGGGCGCATCTTTTGGACACGCAGCGCTTTTCACTCGCTGCTGCTGTTGTTGTTGTTGTCGTTGTTGTTGTTGTTGTTGCTGCTGTTGTGTTGTTGTTTTTGCTGCTGTTGTTGCTGCTGCCGCTGAACTATCTCAATTGGGTCATCAGCCAAGGCAAATGTTTGCTTTCCTTCTTGCCGCACTTGCACTTTTCAATTTCGTAATTGAACCAAGAAGAAGCAGAAGCAGTAGATGAGGCAGATGAAGAAGAAGAAGCAGCAACAGCGGAACTGTAACTTCTTCTTTAGCTTCTTCTTGTGCAGCAGCAACCGAAGCGTGGGCGTTGAGCAATCAGCGCATGACGCGACCTACTGCAACTCGCACAACTGCTGCCCAACTCGACCCGACGCCCCCCCTCCTTCCCAAGCCTTCTCCACCCAGCCCATCCTACCACTGGGCATATCAAATTAGACGTAGAGTTGAGTAAAGTTGGGCGGGATCAAATGCTGCGCCCAAAACGAGCTGACAAATTCTCACGCAAACTGAAGACCAGAGCGAAGAAAGAGAAGCTAATTGCGGGGCGCTTGGCAACAAAAGACCTTACCGCAGCCCCAACCCTCCCCGTCCCCCTCTAGAGGCAATTAGGTTGCATTTCTCTTATTGTTGTTGTTGCACTTGTCGTGCATTTAAAATGATATTAAGCGGCATACGCAAATTGTTGTCGCCGTGGAATTCGAATTGTTTTACGACTCTTCTGCCTCAAGTTGCGTCTCACAATTTTTGGTTGCGAGTAGAAAGCGTCGTGCAACCGGCAATTAGCGTGCCTGGTGAGGGGCACTCCAGTCAGGGGGGGTCGCGTGGGGATGCCTGGACAATTGCTTAAGCCAAGCAGCTGCTTATTAGAGTCTAGTCCATTCGGCAACATTTGCCTGGAGCTTACAGCTCAGCTGAACTAGTTCTTCGGACCATTCGGTTCATTTCTGTGCATGCAACGCACAATGGTTTCCTTAGCTACATTAGCTATTCACATTGGCTTCAAGCTTCGTTTGCCCTCTTGCAACTGGTTCTTTAGCTGAGCTTTGTATCTCGGAACTAGTCCCAGCTCCGATAGTGACAACTTCTTGCATAAATGATTAGTTTAACAATTCGAGCCAGTTCGCCCGTTCCTTCAGGACTCATACTCTAGCTCGGAACTAGTTCTAAAGCTTTGGAACTAGTAAGCTTGGAGCTTGTTTAACTTTCGAATGCTCATTTTTGCAATTTTTCAGTTCTGTACCTGACCTTAGTTAGCTGCTGAACTAGTTTATTTGAACATTTGGTGTTGCTCTTCAACAATTGTCAGCTTTTTCAGCCCTTTTAGCTATATTTACTGCTTGACTTGTCAGTGAACTAGTTGTTCTAAACCGAACTAGTTCATCTTGCTGCAATTCACTTGGCGTTCAAGTCATTGAACCAGTTTTGGCTGCTCGCACAGTTCATTGAACTAGTTCCACACTAATTGACTGATCAGCGCCCATTCAATTCACATGCAATTAACATTTCACCTGCGCTCGCGAAAAGAGCACAACACAGCAACAATACAACTTGCCTGCCAGCACACCCTTGCCCTCCTCGCTCCACCCCTTCCACACCCTACTGCACGTGCCCCCGCAACACAGCAGCTCGGCGCATTGTTGGTGGCCTTGCTGACCCGGCTGGACGGCGCGCGGCTCTGCGAAGCTTTCGCTTTTTCGTGTGTGTGCGTGTGTGTGTGTGTTTTCTTGGCTCGATGAATGCTTTTTATCTGTAAGTTGTTTACCAAACCCTACCCTCCCCTTACATATACTCCTGCTGTGGCCTGCTCTTTGGCCAGTCTTTGTGTAAACAATTCGATTTCTGAACAACAGCAACAGGCGTTGATGGGCAATTTGTAGCAGCAACAAAAGCAACAGCTGACTGCAAATTATTAATGTTATTTTATGGCTCATTACGATTATTAACATTATTATGTTTATTATGAATTATATACGAAGATTTTAAATGCCGCGCACACAATGAATATGCCAAGCATCAAAAATGTTGCTGCGTCTTTTGAACAAATTGCTCTGGTTGTCACTGGCCACAAGTGTGTGTGTGTGTGTCTGTGTGTGTGTGTGTGTGTGTGTACATATAGTTATAGCTTTATATGCGGGCTATCACTTTCACTAGGTTGGCGCACGTAGAAAGCCAAATGAAAGCAAAGCAAAGGCAAAAAAAAACGAAAAGCAAACAACAACAAAAAAAAAGCTGACAAACAAAACGTTGCACGTTGCGGCAGGTAACAAAAACAACAACAACAACAACTTATGCTTATACCCTATATAGCATATATATGCATATATATAGGTAAATATATATATAGATATGTATATATAGTCAGCTAGGCGACCCGCACACAATTGCCATGCTTGGCTGACGCCTTGGCTCAACCTTTTCCTTAGCTCTCTTTGGGCAGCAGAGCTCGCCAGTTCCAGTTCCAGTTCCAATTTCTTTTTCGGCTCGTCTCAGCGCACAGCGTGGGAGTTACGCCTCACCTCGCCTCGCCTCTTCCTCTTTCGCTGCCCTCGCGGCGCGCTGAAACTGAAATTGAAAATTTTCATGAACTTGATTTCTTAATTTCTGACTCCGGCAATTGCAATTGTCTCCCCGTTTTATATATACATGTATATTTTCTTGTTTTTTTTTTCCTGCTTGATTTTCTGCTTTATTTATTTTCTTTTTGTGTGATGAATTTAAATTTGGCTGCACTAATTTGATTAGTGCCGGTCGCAGCAATTTGTAGACAAAGCAGAGGCAGCAGCAACAGCAACAGGCAGCAGCAACAGGTAACAGCAACAGCAACAGGCAGCAGCAACATGGGGCAGGCAACGGGTAACCGTTATGATGAAATTGCTCGACATTGATTGTATAAGCAGCGGCTGTCTGCCACTTGCAACTGGCCATAACACGCCAGCAATTGTTGCTGTTGTTGCAGCTGCTTGGCTCTGGTTGGAGTTGCTTGGAAAGTTGCATTGGTCAAATGATGCTGCAGTTATTCGAGCATTTATGGCATGACTGAATGCCCAAGAGTGTGCACAGTCTATAAAGCAAGCGCTGCCTAATGATCTGCCAGCTGTGTGCAGCATGAAATGACATACATAACAACGACAGCAGCAACAACGACAGCAGCAACAACAGCTCAGAACTCAAGCTCAGAGTCTGTGTCTGGGGAATGATAATGTTTAGCTTGGAATTTGCTGCCGACACGACAGCAACAGGCGGCAGCAACATCAAACTGACTCACATATGGAGCAGCAGCAGCAGCAGCAGCAGCAATAGCAACAGCAACAGCTACAGCAGCAACATCATGATCTATGGCCAGCGGTCAGCAGCAATTCACATCCGAATGATGAACAGACGCCGCAGTTTGCCGTCGCCGTCGCCATCGCCATTGCATGACATGCAAATGCGCCTGGGAACTAGCTAAATTGAAAATATAATCACTGAAAGGCAACAACAACAACAACAACAACAGCAGCAGCAGCAACAACAATTGCCAGATATTTGATTTAGCATACGATACGTTGTTCGCAAATCTCACAGATTTAAAGATATTCAGTTACCTTAAGGTTGCAGCGAGGTGCGGCGCAAGTAACTAAGGTTTTCTTTCTTTAAGCGAGCAGCAATTGTACCCATGAATTTTAGCCAGAAATAGCCTCTATATATATATATGGAAAACTGTTTGTGATAATTGCTCGACTTAGCACTTAATAGCGAGCACCAGAAACAACTCAATTTTGCAAAAAAAAGTTTCACTTTTTGTAAGTAAAACATAGATAAATTCCACAATATAGTGTGGAATTTAGGTGGAAAACTATTTCATGCGTAATTCACACCTGATTAGAGACAAGTCATATACAGTATACTTGCACATTGCTTATAGTACACAGAAGCCGTTTAAGTAGCTTTCTATATCTGCCGCCATATACATAAAATCGATAAATATCGATTTCACATGCAGATTTCTGTAAGCATATCTGCTAAATAGATATGGAATATGGCTAGTGGGAGCTGTTTTTATGAGCTAGAGACTAAAAGCTTATAGTAATTATACGATATATTTCAATATGTTGCTTATTATCGACAAGTATCGAAATTACGCCAAGGCCTGATATGCTAAATATCTGGTATTACAATCGATAAATATTGATGGAATGTGGCTAACGGAAACTACAGACTACAATTTCAAAGTATTTATTCTATATTTGACAATATGTAGTTTAAAATCAATAAATATCGTATATATACGTGTATATCGATAAATATCGATGACACAACTAATTTCTTTGGTATATATAGCAAATATTTATATAGTATAGCTAGTGGAAAATATTCTAAAGACATAGTAGTTGATATGTATTTCTACGATATTTGCCTACTTGATGCTTGAAATCGATAAATATCGATTGGGCATATCTCATAAATTATAAGAGCTAGACGCGCCGAATTTGTTAGGTAGGCTTGCTTATAGGTCCTGACTTTTTAGTCCGACTTTTTCACACACTCCCTTAAATATATGGAAGAGTGTTGCCTTAAAGGAAGTTTGCACGCCACGTACAAAATTCTTAAGCTTTTGTCCGAGCCAGAGTAGAGTATCGCACAATCAGAAGCATTTTGTTACCTTATGCTTGACAGCGATTGTTGTCGCTGCTGTTGTTGTTGTTATTGTTGTTGTTGTGGACTTTTTCTCACGCTTTGCATTGACAGCAATTGCAGGCAGGCAACAGCAACAACAGAGGCTGAGAACATTTTGCAATGCCGAATGCTTTGCATTTTTGAGGCGTTTTGCCAACGCCAACAAGCAAGTTAACAACTTGGTGTCCAGCGTGCAAATGCAAACTGGAACGGAACTTGCTTAATTGCCCAGTCGAAAGCCATTGGCCAGCTAGTTGGCCAGTTGACTTGGGAATTTGACAGGCTGTTGGCCGACAAATGTCGACATTGCCGTCGAAATATTATGAGTTGTCCGCCAGAGAGTTGCCCGTAGGATTCGAATTGAATCGCGCGTTTTTCTTTTGTGCAACTGCAATCATAATTTCCGGCTCGAAAGGTGCTCCAATGTATTTCCTAATCTCCATTGAAATGTTACTTTATTTGGAATTTTGAAAATGTCGCATACGCTGGGCTGTATTCGTACATATTTCACGTTCTGTGCTGAGTTTCAGCTTTTGATTGTTATGCATAGTTCAAGTATATTTCTTGTATTTTATCAACAATTAATTCACCCGTTTTCTACCCTGGTGCTTCCATTTCCACTCATAGAAGTGGATTTGCAGTGCTCGTGAAATAAAGGGTGTTATGAAAGTCTGCTCTCTTTTGTCGTGCAGTTCTCTGGAACTAAGCTTAGGCCCTATAGCTAAAGAATTTCAGTAGAGCCTGGCCTGGAATTTTGAGACTGGAAATCCTGAACACTAGGGCCAACTCTTCCAGCGCGAATCGTTAGTACTATAGCTTACAATTATATGCATGGCTGGGAAGATAGTTCAACTTGGATGCTAGCGCTCATCCAAATTAAGAGCTCACTCAGTTGTTGTCTGGCCAGAGGCCAATTCGCAGCGCTGATTATTGATGAATTTTTAATAGGCGGTTAGAAGTTCCCATGCATAAATGCATATTAATTTATTAACAAATTTCACTCGAAATATTTACAAAAATTAACTAAAACCTCTCTCTCGCTCTCGCTCTCTCTTACAGATGGGGACTGCAGTTTTCCGGGCTCGCCGGCGCACAGCAGCGTCGTCTTCTCCAGCGCGAACCTGACGCAGGGCACCGTCGCCTCCTACAGCTGCGAGCGCGGCTTTGAGCTGCTGGGACCTGCGCGACGTGTCTGCGACAAGGGCCAATGGGTGCCAGAGGGTATACCCTTCTGTGGTAAGTAAACCAAAACAGAGACTGCTCGACTGGCAGTCACCCTGTAAACAACAAAATCACAAAATCACATTTGGCTTCGGCACATTCCACTTTTATGACTGACCCGGGTTTGCTTCTAAAAGGGTACGACTAGCAGATACCCTTTTTTAAGATATCAAGATGTTTTAAGAAGCCAAAACATATATTGTGACTGTTTTGAATACTGTCCAAAAGAAATCTTCTGTTCTACTCTCAGCATAGTGCACATTCGTTCGTGACCAACAACGGAATGTAAGCACGACTAGCAAAAACCCTGTTAGCGCAAACAATATGCTCAAACACATAAACATTGTAGGGTATTTATATAGGGTATTTGGGTATCTTCCCCTACTTATTCAATCATTTCCTTACCCACATCAAATGGGGACAGGGTATTGAAAAGTGTCTGCAGTAAACAAAAGACTTAAGCCACAAACTTGCCACATTTAGTGCTCACTACGTGGTATTTATATAGGGTATTTAGAAGTTAGCTTTTCTATCTTTTCCTGCACCACACCAAATAGAGGGTATTCAGAAGTGCCAGACGCAAACAAAAGACTTAAGCCACAAACTTGCCACATCCAATTGGCCAGTTGAGCATTTTGTAGAGTCAATTAGCACCTTCAACTAGGTAGCTGCTGAAAACGAAGGCATGTGCTCTCCATATGTGCACAACAACTTTCACCACGAACAACGACAACAACAACAACAAAACGACGAATCGAACGTTCTCAATGATACACGCGCCATCGGAATTCCAATTTCAAACCCGAATCCCAGATCCGAAAACCAATTCCAAATGCAAAGTTGTCGTGTGGAGTTGCCAAGTGAAACATGATTAACACGACGCACAATTTTGTGTGCGAGTGTGTGTCTTCTCGATGAAAGGCGGAACACACAGACACAAAAAACAACAAAAAAGCGTACACAAAAAAAAAATGCGAGTTGAGAATTGAACGCAACGAATTGACCCACATTTTTGGTGGTTCGTTTCGTGTTCGTGTTTGTTTTTTTTTTCTCTTGTGGCTCGTCTCAAACACCACGGACAACATTTAAGATCTATAAAAAAAATAATGTTCTAAGTGATTTACCAAGTGGAGTTGACTTGACAACAACTTCCGCCCGTTAGGCAAACAACGTGAAAATTGATTGACAGAAGCGGTTCACGCAAATCGCATTGAAATTGAAGCTAAATAGAAAACATGTCGAAATTGAATTAAAAATTGGATTTTTTATGCAGAGAAACCAAATTTTAGTTAAGTTCAAATTCAATTAACATTTGTTTTGAAACTAAAACAAAACAAAGTTGAATTGACAAAGATTCGGAATCGCATGCTGCACTTCGGTCTTGAATGAGTCTGTCTGAAGTAACAGCTCAAACAGAAATAGTTCTTTTCTAAACATCGTTTAGCTACGCCCACGCGACTGCAAACTCGTTTTATTCTCTTTTCTTTTCACGGATTAGTTTGCATAACTGTTTCGGGGCATATTTTGGTCATTAGTCAAACCAGTTTCGAATTGACTTACAACTGTTTTGTAATAGATACGATTCAACCTGCCTGCCTGCCTGCATGCCCAACCCGAATACCTCCTCAGTTGCGCAGTTCTTTCTATTCAACTGGGAAGAACAATTAATACCTGACTAGTAAATGCACCTGCGAAGAGCTATCAAGGCTGCCAGTCGAAGAAAACGCCGCCGGTTTGACTTTTGGTTTGAACCAATGAAAAAATGATGATACAGTCTGAAGCCCGCTTTTTCACATCTATGAATCGATATCTTCATATCTACTTCCATTTTGATCTTGGGTGGGATCGATCAAATTTATCGATAACTAAGTGAAGTTCGTAAATATTATGCAAAGCTACACTTGATAATTATATTTGCATAAATCTCTATCCTTAGCTTCGAGTAACTAATCGATAGTCAACAACATTTATCGATAGTCAACTACATTGATCGATAACTGAGGCAACTGCTGATGCATGTTAGGGCTCGATGTGGCCGGGCTTAATGCTGATGTGTACACTTGATAGATACTTCTGTATTAATATCTATCTGAGATCGAAAACTCGATCGTCATACTCGATTATAAGAGAGAGCTATGGATGAGGCTTATGGCTCGTAAATACAATCCTGTTGGAGCTGGTATTCACACTTGATACCTGAATCTTATTCAAACGATCTGTCTATACCTATATCGAGATTAATTAATCGATCTGCGACACAATTTATCGATAACTTATTCAATGATGCATGGTTTATACAAGAATAGAACAGAATTGCATTTGAATTCTTCAGTCGCAACTGGTTGGGATTAGGTTGAGGGTCAGCTGAACATGACTTGGTGTGCGTGTCAATTTTGTCGCCAGCTACTACGGTTCGGGAATAGTTCGAAAAGCGTTAACGGTTTTTGTGTGTGTTTTATTTTTTTTTTGTTGTTGAATTACGGCTGTCACTGATTTTCGAGTGGCAAATTGCGCCCTGCAGACAAATTGTCCGAACTGAATGATGATGGCAACGAACAGCCGGCGGTACGAATCGTAAGTTTCATTGATTAATTGAACAATGAAGAATTGAAAGAGCGTAGCGCAAAATTGAATGTGCCGATGATTGGGATACGATGACGCAGCAGGCGGTGGCGCGCACAACTGAATAGTTGAGAGCTCAAATCAAATGGAAATTGAAGATTGAAGTTCGAAAATTGAAAATTGTAACAGAAATAGTAACAGGAAAAAAAGTGGGCCAGTTCAAAGCCATTTGTCACAGAGGGAAAGCATTTAAAAGTGAGGTTAAAGTTGAAACTGAAACTGCGAGGAGACAGCGAAATTGAAAGGCTGAAATCGAATTGAAACAAGAAATTGGAGAACTAGAACCAAAAAAACGACGGAGTTCACTGCGTGAAGTTAAAATAAATGGAAAGGTATCAAAATTTATTGTGGAAACTTTCAATTAAAAAGTGATTTGGATAATGCAGATTGAAATTGAATTTAAATCAAATTGAAATTGATTAACATTTGAATTGATACTAAAAGTTGATCTAATTAAAATATAATTGATGAAACCAGCTTATTTCAAGTCAGAAAAACATAGAACAAATCTGTCAATTGAAATATCGGTTGAAATTGAATAAAAATTGAATCAAAATAAAATATATATCGAATTACAATTTAAATAAAATTAAATAAATATAAAATTAAATTGAACTAAAATTAAGTTAAATTGAAATTGAATTTAAATCAAATTGAAATTGAATAGAAATTGATTTTAAATCAAATTGAATAAATGCTTTATTCAATTTGAATTAACATAAAATAAAATTGAATTTAAATTGACTTGAATTGAAAATGAATAATAAAATTAAATAAATAAAATTCAATTTAATTTAATTTAAATCAAATCAACATTGAATTTAATAAAATTGAACTTGAGCAGAAATTTAATTTGAATTGAAACTATATTAAAATTGAATGAAAATGAAAATTTAATCTAATTGAAAAAAAAAATTTATTAAAATTGTTTTAAAAACACAAATGTTAAAGTAGTTGGAAGTAAAATAAATAATAGAAATGGAAACCAGCCAGAAAACTGCAAACTTAACATGAAATTGTAAAAATAATTGTAATTAAATTGAAATTGAATTGAAATTAAATCGCCAATGCAAATGCATTTGTCACAAAGCTGTCCAAAGCCGAGTATCCAATTAAACTTGAAACCTGAAACTTGAACTTGAAGCCGAAATGGAGCTGGAAGTGGAGCCAAGTGGAGGCACCTGCCAGCCAGATAAGCATGGATCAGTGGAAGCAGTTGCTCTGCTCTGTAGAAAGTCAGTTCAAGCCAAAAGAAATGAAGAAGAAGTAGAAGAAGAAGAAGAGGAAGATTTTTTACGATCTGCGATCTGCGATCTGCGATCTGAGAGCGCGTCATGAGCCGCTGCCTGCCTAGCTTTAGAGCTGAGTGAGCCCGAGTGCCTTTTATCCGACAGATGCATCTGATTAATGAATCTCTATGCTGCCACACACACACACACAAGTGCGTAGCAATGTAATTAAGCCCAAGCAACAACAATTACAACAACAACAACAACAAAAACAGTTGAAAGAAAAAGTTGAAAGAAAAAAAAAATATCCAAAATTTCACTTTTGCTTAAATATATATGTTATGCCCTGTACCCATTCAAAATGATCAAAAAAAAATGTTAAAAGCAACATATGAAAATAAGAAAAGAGGCTCAAATTAAGCCCAAAAAGTAGACATATTCAAGAACAGGATCACCATCGAAGTCGATCTAGTTAAGTTCGTCTATCTGTAACTCTGTTCGAACGAATCGATACCGGAAACTAGGAAGAGACTTGACATATTAGATAGATATTCTTTCCATAATATACACAGCATGGGCTTAGAATGTTTCCTCGATATCTTCTAAAATTTTATAAAAATAATAAATATTCATTTTGGGACTAGGTTGCTCAAGCTTAAGTGGAAAAGTATTAGAGCTTTGTCTCTAGCCTCTCGTATAGTCAATAGACATGAAGACACATCTTACATTTTGCAGATATAAACTTGCGCTTTGGTATGCACACAGTTTGCCATTTTAAATCCTTGAAAATATCAAGAAGATCGAACTGTAAACTTCGAAATAGTACAAGGCTGCAAATCTCAAACAAATTCTGGAACCAAAGCAAGAAAAAACAGAGCGAGCTGGTTTTACAGGGTATCCACTGGGTATCTATTGGGTATCTACAGAGTAACTACAGAGTATCCACAGAGTATCCACAGAGTATCTACAGGGTATCTACAGAGTATCTACAGAGTATCTACTAGCTAACTGCAAGGTATCTACAGGGTATCTGCAGGGTATCTACAGGGTATCTACAGGGTATCTTCAGGGCATCTACGAAGCAGATCTATAGGGTATATGCAGATCAGGCACTTCCCAGTTATGCACTCTGAGATATGTTCGCAGTTGCCCACAATTTGTTTGGGCCTTGTAACACTCGCTGGATTCTAGCCGTCCCGCCTCCCGCCCCTTCGCTCAACTAATTGGCCAGTGGAGGTCAGACGAGTTGGCGACTTTGACTTGACAAATTTGCAGGCAGAGAGAACTTTTTTGTTTCAGTTAGATTTGTTGTTTAAATTTGTTCGTTTTGTAGCCCAGAAAGCGTGTCAGGGCCAGGCACAGACTTATGCGGCGCACTGTGCTAGCCCTGGCCAGTTGGGCAGACCTTGTCTTGGCCTGGGAAATGACGAAAAAGAAAAACACGCCAAAAACAATAAGACAAAAGCCTGAAGGCAGACAAAACACTCAATCTGTATGCGAATCTCTCCGAATCTTAACTCTGCAAAATATTTCTCATCTTTGCAGTGCTAAATGTGGCCGCTGGCAAGGCGCCGATGCAAATATCAACGGATGGGGCTGGCGCACCGCAGAAGGCCATCGATGGCTCCACGTCGGCCTTCTTTACGCCGGAGACGTGCTCCCTAACGAAGCCCGAACGCTCGCCCTGGTGGTACGTCAATCTGCTGGAGCCCTATATGGTGCAGCTGGTGCGTCTGGACTTTGGTAAATCCTGTTGCGGTAAGTTCCACAATCAAACATTCCTTGAAATAAGTGAAGCTTTGAGCTTTAAGAGAGCTTTAAGCTTCAGGTATTTCACTATTAGAGTTAAGTACTTTAAAAAAAATAGCTGCCAAGTTGAATTTAAGAAACAAAAACAATTTGAAGATCTTTCAGGAGCTTTATAAACAACTTTTAACTATTAAAAATTTGATTAAGCAAAAGCTGTAAGCTGCTTTTCATATAAATGCGAAAAAAGTTAAGCATTCATTTATTTTGACAAGCTTTAGAAAGAGCTTTCAGTTGCTCACAAAAGAAAAGCTCACAGCATAACCAGCAAAGTTGAGCTTTAAGATTCTAACTGAAGGTTTTCCGCTGCTTTTGAAGCTCTTTTATTTATAGAAAGCTTTATAAGCGATTAGCTGGAATAACTTTGAAATTGAGTGTGTAATTAGACATATTAAAAGCTTCCTAAAAATGAGAAGCTTAGTAAAGTGAAGCTTTCCTGTAGTTGTTCTTAGTTTGGGGAATTATTACTGAAAGAGAATCTGGGAAGAAGATATACTTATCTCGGAAGGCTCAATACTTTTACAGATACGTAACGCTTGACGAAAATATCTTCGAAAAACGGAATAGCTTGCAATATAAGAACTTATTTCGATTCTTCCCATAGAACTTCATAATATACTTAGATGCGAGATCTTGATAGAATTTGGCTCGTGTTTAAGCAGCATAGTTTAGCTTATATGTGAGAGGCTTGGTCAGGATATCTTGGTCAGCAATAAGTTTTTCATGCAGGAAACTACTTTTAGAATTATCGCTCCTACGGCAGATATTCATAGAGCTACGATCAGGTCTGATCTAAGTGCTGCCTGCAACAGATAGATGGATATATTGTAGAGGAGATCGCATAGAAGAAGACAATCGGATCTGGCTATAACGACATAACACATTTCGTGTACACATTAAAATCCACTCCAGTTATAAAAAGGCAGGTTTAAGCCCAGTTCGATGCCAAATTTCAGTTAGTTGCGAAGTTTGTTTTTTTGCAGGCGCTCAGCATTGGGCACGAACTCGCCGGACGGGTTGGCAGGTTGGCAAAGGGTGGGACGAGGTGGTGGACGAGTCAGTCAATGTGTGTGTGTGTGTGTGTTTTTTTTTTCCCAAATGCTTTCACTTGGCTGCAACAAGTTGTGGCTGCCACAGGCCAGAAGAAAATAAAATAAAAATGTTATGTGATTTTCAAGCGGCGGCTCTGTCGCAGGGCCAGGGGCAGAGACGGCGGGACGGAGGCGGGGGCAGGTGCTGGGGCACGAACGGCAGCCGAATATTTATGATTACTTTCACTGCGCACTGAACTTCACTGACCCGCTGCACATGCCGCATGCCGCATGCCGCATGCCGCATGCCACATGCTGCATGCAACATTTGCCACATTTGCCATAGCTGCTCATTGTTTCGTCTTCTTCTTATTGATTTGCAGGCAACAAGCCGGCGACAATTGTGGTGCGCGTTGGCAACAATCGTCCGGATTTGGGCACAAATCCAATATGCAATCGTTTTACGGGCCTACTGGAGGCCGGACAGCCGCTCTTCCTGCCATGCAATCCGCCAATGCCGGGCGCCTTTGTTAGCGTACATCTGGAGAACAATACACCGAATCCGTTGTCCATATGCGAGGCATTCGTCTATACGGATCAGGCGTTGCCCATCGAACGCTGTCCCACGTTCCGGGATCAGCCGCCGGGCGCACTGGCCTCCTACAATGGCAAATGCTATATATTCTACAATCGCCAGCCGTTGAATTTTCTGGACGCGCTGTCGTTCTGCCGTTCGCGCGGCGGCACGCTGATCAGCGAGAGCAATCCGGCGCTGCAGGGCTTCATCAGCTGGGAGCTGTGGCGTCGCCATCGCAGCGATATCAGCTCCCAGTACTGGATGGGAGCTGTGCGCGATGGCAGCGATCGCAGCAGCTGGAAGTGGGTCAATGGCGATGAGCTGACCGTCTCGTTCTGGAATCATCCCGGCGGCGATGAGGACTGCGCCCGCTTTGACGGCTCCAAGGGCTGGCTCTGGAGCGACACCAACTGCAATACGCTGCTCAACTTCATATGCCAGCATCAGCCGAAGACCTGCGGCCGGCCCGAACAGCCGCCGAACTCCACTATGATTGCGCTGAATGGTTACGAGGTTGGCGCACAGATTAAATACAGCTGCGATGCGAATCATTTGCTTGTGGGACCTGCAACACGCACCTGCCTCGAGACCGGCTTCTACAACGAATTTCCGCCCGTCTGCAAATGTAAGTACCCAACAGCAGACTAAGAAGATGATCCGGGCTGGATGCATGAGTATCATGTGGAGACCATAAGAATAAGTACTTATGCCTAAGCCTAGTTGAAAGTCAAATCTTTCTGGATGAGTTCGATGGAACTAAGTTCCAGATTATCGTTTCAATCGTTCCCTTCGATTCTTTTCAATCTTTTGATTGATTGGTGCCCGTTCAATGATTCAGTTAAGTCATTCGTCACTTCAACCATGCACTTCTATTGTTCCTATTAAACGTTCGATTCAATTGTGCAATTCAAACATTCATGTTAGTCATCAAGCATTCGTTTCAATCTTTCCTTTTAGTCGTTCGGTTCAAGAGGGATAGTTTGTGTCAATCGTTAATTTTAATCATTCGTATCAATCGTTCATTCCAATCATTCACTTTCAGCATTTGTTTCAATCGTTCAATCAATTCAATTGCTCAATCCAATCTTTCATTTCAATTGTTCAATTCAAGCATTGCTTTCAATCAATTAATCGTTCTTGTCAATCATTCCCTTACGATCTTTTCAATGGTTCGTTTCAATCATTTCACACATTGATTCAATCTCAAAGAGAGTTAAGTCACATCATACAAATTGTGGGATTAGGGTTAAATTTTCTGAGAGAGTTTTTGAATGGCTTTTGCCTTCGTTTCAGACATTGAATGCGGCCTGCCCGCCAGCATAGCGCACGGCTCCTACGGGCTGCTCAATGGCACCGTCGGCTACCTCAGCCTGGTGAAGTACGCCTGCGACGAGGGCTACGAGATGATCGGACGCGCTCTGCTCACCTGCGACTTTGACGAGCGCTGGAATGGACCGCCGCCACGCTGCGAGAGTAAGTCCATGTCTGTGAAATCCTTGCAACCGACTCATCCTGGCATTTTCACAGTTGTCGAGTGCGATACGCTGCCGGGCAACTATTACAATACGATAATCAGTGCGCCGAATGGCACCTACTACGGCTCCAAGGCGGAGATCAGCTGCCCACCCGGCTACCGCATGGAGGGGCCGCGTGTGCTCAGCTGCCTGGCTACGGGACAGTGGAGCAGCGCTTTGCCGCGCTGCATTAAGCTGGAGCCTTCCACGCTGGCCACGCCCGCCGCACCACCGCTGCCGCCCTCTACGGCTGCGACGCCCGTGCCGCCCTCGTATAGGCCCAAGATCACGGCCAGCACGAGCCGCACGCCCGCCTATCGTCCCTCCTCTTCCTCCTCCAGCAGCAGCAGCAGCAGCAGCAGTGCCACGCCCAGCACCGCAGCCAGCTATCCGCATCCACATCCCAGTCACAGCACGCCGCACGTGGAAATCAACGGCGAGGGTGAGTAAAGACGGAAGCAGAGCATAGCGTAGGTAGATTCTTAAACGCAATCCAATCCGTAGCCGACTCCGAGGAGGACAACATCAATGTGCCCGTGCCGGGCACGGTGCGCGAGGAGTTCCCGCCCCGGCGCACCGTCCGGCCCGTGCTCATTCCCAAGAAGCCGAGCAGCACGCCGGCCACGAGCACCACGCAGCATGCGCCGGCGCCAGTGTCCACCTATGCGCCGACTCCGGCGCGCACGCGTCCCACGCTGGAGACGAGCACGCGAAACACACAGCAGATCATACTCAATTCGCATCCGCAGGATAATGAGATTGCGGACAGCGTCAACATACGACAGAATCAATCGCCCAATGTCAACGTTCCGTTCGCCGTCGACAATCCCGACCGCAAGGAGACCAAAGAGGCCAAACTCAATCTGGGCGCCATTGTGGCTCTTGGTGCTTTTGGTGGCTTCGTCTTCCTGGCCGCTGTTATCACCACGATTGTCATCCTTGTCAGAAGGTGAGTGCCTCTTTCAACTGATAAATAACATACAAACTGATTGAACAGTCTGTTCAATTGAAAATTGAAATTGAAGAACGAAATTGAAAGTCGAAGTTGTAAGTTCAGATGAAAACTAAAATACAAACAGCGGAAATTGAAATCAGAAATTAAATAGAGTTATTAAATGCAGAAATTTCTATAAGTTCAGATTGATATTGAAATTGAATGCAACAGTTGAAAGTCGAAATTGAAAGCTAAAATTGAAAGCTAAAATTGAATGTTAAAATTTAATTTGAAGCTCATTTAAGCTCAATTAAGATCAAGTTACATTAAATGTTGAAATTATTTTTAAATTATGAACTCAGATTGAAATGCAAGTACATTTTTTTAGTAGAAGCTAAAATCAATATTGAAAGCCACAGTTGAAAGGAGCAAAACTCAAAATTGAAACTAAAAATAAATTTCAAGTGTCGTGTTTATAATAGGTTGTGACTGATATTGAAATTGAACTCAAAACCCACAGTAGATGGTAGAAATTGAAAGTAGAAATCGATAGTGGAAATTAAAAGCTTGAAATTGAATGCTAATATTTACATTGAAAGTGATTTTTAGGCGCATTAATTCAAATTCTTACTGAAATCTGAGTTGAAGTTTATTTGTAAGTTGAAAGAAATATTGAAATAGAAAGGTAGTGTTGGAGCTTATATTAAAAGCTGAAACTGAAGTAAAAATAAAACGCAAATTTGAGCTTGAATTAATATAGAAAATTAAGTTGAAATTTAAGCAAGCAGGAAATTACATTTCATTTAATTGAAGACAAAATTGAAATTAAGTAAATGTTTAAATTGAAGTTCAAATTGAAAGCAGACACTATGAGCTGATTCGTATCCATAAATTCAATTGCTGCTTGAAATTGAAATAAGAAATCGGATTGAAGCTGAAATTGAAAGCCACAATTGAAATGAAGTCGAAAGTTGAAAACTGAAATTTGAAATTGAATTAAAATAAGATTAAATTGAAAATAGTTAAAGATTTATCTGAAGCTTAAGATCGACTAAAAGATGAAGATAAAGTCTAAAAATTGAAAATTGAAACGCAATACGATTTCAATAAGCGGAAACTTGTAGATTGAATCTGAGTAAAAGCTGGAAAGTAATACGATGGCTTTAATTTAAGGTGCTTAACATAGTTTTAGGTATTTAATGCCCGCAATTACACCAAAATTTTGACACAAACTATATACCCTTTCCGTGCTGTATACCCTGTATACCCTGTAATTGTTGCTCGCTTCCTCTCTCCCATGTTGTTCCATTGTTTTGTTGTTGTCGTTGTTGTTTGTTGTTGTTCTCTCTCTCGCTCTTTATATCTCTCGCTCTCTCGCTCTCTCTCTCTCTCTCTTTCTCTCGTTCTCTCACCCAGCTGTTCAGCTCGCTCTCATTTGTATATTCGCCCATAAATGTACATACTCAAAAGTAGAGCAGCGTCTCTCTCTCTCTCTTTCGCTCTCTCTCTCTCTCTCTCTCTCTCTCTGCCTTGCACACACACACACACACACACCGACACACACTCTCAAACAGACACACACACACTCACTCACGCATACATCGTTACATCGAAACGCTTTCTCTTTCTTGTTGTACAACTCTCTTTTTTCGTTTTCGTTTTCGCTCTCTTCTCACCCCTCGGCAAATCATTCGTCAGCACCCCGAACAGCAAACGGCGGCACCTCGCTAAACATTTTACCAATTACAATCATCACAACCACCATCATCACCACCAGCAGCAGCATCCGCGGCCGCACCACCACCAACAACACCAGCAGCTCCACTGGAAGCACCAGCAGCAGCAGCAGCAGCAGCAACAAAAGCAGCGACGCCAGCAGCAGCAGGAGAGGCTGCAGCAGGAGGCAAGGGGAGGCAGCGGAGCGCCGCCAAACCGATTGCCCAGCTATGCAACGGCAACGGCCAGAAGCGCCACCAGCTACGCCTCGACGGCACAGCTGACGCGCTGCAGCGGCAAGATTGGAAGCGGCGGCGGCCTGCTCGGTGGCTATCATATGCGGCTCTTTGGCGATGGATACGGCAGCATCGGTTCGAGCACACGCTGCGAGCCGGCGGGCTCGCTCTGGTATAGCGTCCTGGCGCTGCCCTTCGACGATCAGAAGCTGGCGCGGCGCGAGCTGAGCACCTATGGGCGTGGCTATCGAGCGAGGGCGGGGCTGTTTAGCAGCAGCCACATGTAAGCGGGCAAAGAGAGCGAAGGAACAAGCCAAAGAGTGACCAAAACGTAGAGAGGGGAATGAAATGGGAATGAAACGAAACGAAGCGAAACGAAACGAATTTGAAATGTGCAACCAAATACCGAAGACTACCTGCGAACGTAATGTGAACGTGTGCCAAAGATGAGCTACAATCAAACAACTCAGCAACTCGATCGAGCATCAAGCAATTTAAGCAATACCAAAACAAATCAAACAAATCAAACAAATCAATCAGATCAATCACAACGAAACTGTGTGCCTTCAATCAAACCGCACAACGGCCATACACACAAATGTAAGCAGCCAAAACAACAACAACAACAACAACAACACATATACCTCATATAACAATAACAACAACAACACAATACAACTACTACATCAACAACAATACACGCTCAATCAACAAGCCAAGACACACAAACAATCAATCAATCAATCAATCACTCAATCAAACAAAACAGAATGCAATGCAATTTCAATTCAGGAACTTGAAAGTGACTTTGCGATCGAATGCTGTGGGGGGCTGCCTGTTTTTGCTGTTACATTTCATCAATCAATCAGTCAATCAATCAATCAATCAGTCAATCAATCAAACGCTGTTGTCGGGCCACACACACACACACACACACACACACATAGACACAGATACACATACGAACACACACATGATCTTTGCATACATTTTCTCTATTTCTCCCTCTCTCTCTCTCTCTCTCTCGCTCACACACTGCACGTTTCGCTCTTCTGTCGCTCTTTTGTGTTGCATCTCTCAACTTATATGTATATTATGTGTATCTAACCTCCCGCACTCTTTATTACCCTCTTTCTCTCTCTCTCTCTCTCTCTCTTGTGTTCTCTTTTCTCTCTTTCTCTTGTAACTAACACCGACCAGTTGTGGACCTTGTAGCGCACGCCCTTTCTCTCTCACGCGCTCTTGAACACAGAAAGTTAACTAATAATCTCTCTTTTCTTTCTCTCTCTCTCTCTCTATCTTTCTCTTGCTCTCTCTTAGAAACCGCACCACGCAGCATTATCGGCATCGCGCCTCGCCCGACTGCAACACGGTCGCCAGCTTTGACAGCTCCACTTCCGGCTCTCGCAATGGCCTCAACAGGTTCGTATCTATGCCAAACTTTCCTGACAGTTCACAGCTAAAGCTCTCTCTCTCTCTCTGTCTCTCGCTTACAGATATTATCGCCAGGCGTGGGAGAACCTGCACGAGTCCGCCTCCAAGAACAGCTCGCACAATGCACTGCGCCGCAAGGAGACGCTCGATCCGCCCAGCATGACGCGCTCTCGCGACAATTTGCGCGACAATATGCAACGCTCCCGCGAGAATCTGGACAGGTAAATTAACGAATGTTAAAAGTTGCCAAGAGGATAAAGTTAACTAGCGGATAAATGGCTAAGCGTGTTCGCATGTTCATGGCAAACAGCTGCTTGTTGAATATATTTGACAAGCAGCTGTTAGACATGATAAAGTGTTGCCACTTAATTTATTCACAAGGTGGCAACGCCGTTGTTAATGTATTTGACAAGTGAATCAAATGACAAACGAAGATAAATTCAAGTTGAACCAGATGTTGCCATTTAATAGATCAAATATATATTTAAACTGCATGTTAAACTACATGTTAACGTACTTGTGCTCAAGTGCAAGTTAATGTATGTACATGTTTAACTGCATGTTTAAGTACGTGTTAAAGTTCATGTATTTTTAACTGCATGTTAAACTACATATTACACTTTCTGTCAAAGTACATATTAAAGTTCATGCTAAAGTACATGTTAAAGTTCTTGTTAAATACAAAATCTAATAGCTTTAAATTCACCTCGATTCACAGATGCGGCCGAGATAATTATGGCATGCGCGACAACTCGGAGATGGTCGTGTCGGATGTGTGCCTCAAGGGCGAGAAGAAGCGGCATCATCATCATCATCACAAGAGCAGCTCGCGCAACGGCGATTATCGCGACCGGGATCAGTCCGCCGGACGACGTGAACATCACAGACACAGCGGCGGCGGCGGCGGAGGTGGCGGCGTCGGCCCCGGCGGACACTATTGACCAACCATGATCATCACCATCAGCGTGGAGGAGCAATAGGGAGGCAAACGCACAACGAAAAAGATGAAGAAGAAAAAAACAACAGCAACAACAAAATTCATATTAATTTTAATTTTAAATTTACAATTTTTTTTTTGTGTTTCAACTTGAGCTTGATTATTTTTTTTTTGTTGAATTTCGAGCTGCGACCTAGTTGTAGGTGCACACTTTCTGTTTATAGCAAAAAAGAAGAAGAACAAGAAGAAGAAAAATTAAGAGAAAGAAGAAGCAGAAAGGACAGCTAAAGAAGAAGAGCAGGCATATTAGAGCTTAAGAAAATCTGAAAACTGTAAAAGTCGAGATATTTTATATATATATAGATAATCGTGACTAGTTTTCAATTGTCTACCCCCCCCCCTTCCCCATTCCCCCCTCTCGTATAAGCTTGCTGCAAAGTTTTTAGTTGAAATTTGTTTATGAATTAGTTAATAAAAAGCGAAATATGTGTGAGGCGCGAGGCGAGGCGAGGCGAGGCGTGGCGTGGTTTATATAACTTAGAAATTAGTTGAAAAAAAAAAAAAAATAAACAAACAAAGAAGAGGAAGAGAAAGAGCACCGTAAATAATACCGATATCAACCGATCAGCCCTAACCCAGAGCAGGAATTATGTGCAACTTGGTTTAGCCTGAGGCGAGGCCTTAGGCCAAATCGACTTGCGCATAGTCGCAAATTAAAACTTAGTTACGTAACGTTAGTGCCCAGTACATGCATATATATATCTGCCCTATCAGCAAATCGAATCAAGTAAATAATATTTGTAGTACGCGTGCCATTGACGGCAAAAAAAAAAAAAGAAAAAGTACTCGAAAAAGTCTTTAGACCATTTATTCAGCAAATTAACATATATCTCTGCACTTAGTTCCATTTCTCACACACACACCACAATTTTCTCTCTCTATATATATAGTTAACCTTTTTGCATATATTTCGCGCGTGTGTACAATTTTATTGGATAAAGCGAATGTTTCTTTAATCGATTTTTTTTTTGTATGCAATATTATTTGTATTTCGTGCATTATTTCCAATGTAAATAATAATAATTTATTTCATAAATAAAACAATGAATATTTTAACTAAAATGCGAAACAAATTGGTTTTTAATTCAAATTTGAATTGCGCGCCTTGCTGCTAACGCCATCTATCGCGTGTAATCGCTTGCACACACATGAAGTTGGCTGCGCGCTCACTATCGATAGTCATCGCTTGTTGGCCAGCAGAGGGCGCTGTAGCCGTGTGCAACCCTGCCAGCACGCCATATTTGTGACAGCTGCTGTCAAACTGACATTTGTGCGCTGGGCCTCTCTTTCGCTCTTTCTTCTACGAGCGTTCGCCATACAAGATGGTGTGTTAACAAAAAAATTATCCACGTTCAAGCCAAAATAAAATCGCCAATTTCACTAAACATCCGCGCATATTTTTTATTGAAAATATACTGTAAATTTTGCGCGCATGCCGCCAAGTGTGAATATGTTCAAATTTACCATGATCCCGTGCCAAATATACACTGGCGGCCGCAACACAAAAATAACATAAACAAATTGGCGAATTTATGATGGCGCGCCTATTGTGCACAATACTAATTACAATATTCGATTACAGACGAAGGGTACCTCGAGCTTTGGTAAACGCCACAACAAGACGCACACTCTGTGCCGTCGCTGTGGACGCTCCTCCTACCACATCCAGAAGTCCACTTGCGCCCAGTGCGGCTATCCCGCTGCCAAGTTGCGTTCATGTAAGTACTCCTGCCCTGCCCTTCTCTCATCAGTCCACGCTCTTTACTAATTTTGGGTGCCTTTCGGTAACAGACAACTGGTCCGTCAAGGCCAAGAGGAGGAAGACCACCGGCACCGGCCGCATGAGCCACCTGAAGGTGGTGCGCCGCCGTTTCCGCAACGGCTTCCGCGAGGGCACCCAGGCCAAGCCCAAGAAGGCTCAGTCCGGCAAATAGACTCTCGGCTTCCGGGGGTGCAGCAGCAGCAGCAGTTACCACAAATTAAACATCCAGCAGCAGCAGCAACAACAACAACAAAAAAAAAATGAATGCTTCAACATTTGGTTGGAGTTAATAAATTAATATGTTTTTTTTTTTCATTAAGTGAAAATTGTGCGTATATATATATATTTTTTTTATCGGTGATTCTGTGCAACAACAACAAGAGCAAGTGCAACTAGGAAGAACTTAAATGTGTGCCATTTTATTTTATAATTTTTTTTTATGTTATTTTTTTTTTTTGTTATTGTGAATCGCAATTGCACATTGCTGGAGTTCCAGATGAATGCCAGCTGAACATTTTGTTGTTGTGACGTAGAGCAGCTGCAGCACAAGGCCAAAATTTGGTGCAACCTTCTCATTTTTATTTACCACTGCACTGGAATAGCAGCAGGTTCAAGAAGAATGAGGTTAAGCATTGCTTGAACTGGAAGGCGGCACGTTCACAATGAATCTAACTGTGAACGTGAACGGACGCAGCAGCAAGCAGAATCGAGGGAAACAGCAGCAAATCTTTATCTCGCTTTAAATCGTTTAACTACAATAATAAGGAGAACCAATTAATTAGCAGTGCATATCACACTAGGATAACAGTTAATCGAGTTTTGGCATTTCACACTAGGATAACAGTTAAATCGAGTTTTGGCATTCCACACTAGGATAACAGTTAATGGAGTTTTGGCAGGCAGCATAACTGTATTTGCTTTATGCATGAGCAGCAAATTCATGACCCAGCAGGAAATTTTGTACTGATTTAGGCATTCGTTGATACACGCTTGGTAAGTGGTTGCCTCTAAATAGTTAAATATTGTTTACCAATTGGAAAGATTCTAGAAACATGCATATATTTTGATATTATCTGTGTAACCAAACACTACGAATGGCTGATAACACAGTTAGGCCAGAAACGATCTAAGTACCCTGTAAAATAAGTTAAACTGTGTTGAATAGGCTTTCATGATCGGCAGCAACAATCGAGTCGATCTATGCATTTCCAAATGTATGTACCTCTAATATTCTAAAAGCTAGAGACTTGAAATTTGAACCTAGGCTCTTCTGCTGCCTTTGCAGAGCACTATAGCCTTGTTGAGGGTATTATAGTTTTGTCATGCAATATGTAACGCATAGAAGAAGACATCTCCGATATCATTATGTATATGTACGCTAGATCAACAGTCGAGTCGTTATAGCCAGGTCCGACTGTCCGAACTAGTCTCTCAGTTGTAAAGCTATCATCTTGGAATCTTGCATATGTCGAAGCCAGTCGGATCGGACCACCATGTCATATATCTGTTTATGAAGATATCTCGACCAGGCTCGGCATTTATAATCGAGCTCAGTATTTGCGAGCTTCACTTTTCTCACATATCTGCAAAAGGGAAATCTCTACAAGGGTATTGAATCTTCGGCGTTCCGGCGATATTATTTCTAAGTCTCGTTTTTACTCAAAACAAGATGTTTGTTTTCTTTGTTTTGAGAAGCCAACAATAGCTAGGAACTTAAAATGTAGGATATAGGCTATTCTACGAGAGCATATACCCTATATATTATTTCACTCTACAAGAATCTATATTCTGTTGTTTTATGTTCGTAGCCATTGTGAGCTGTTCATATTCATATTCCTCATATTCTCTTTTTGAAATGTGTGTCGAAATCCAACGAAGAAGCGCCAAATTTGTAGATAGTCTTGGGACCTTGTGCTAGTGCTAGGGTATATGTACGATTGGAAAATAGTCTGAACCCAGCGTCGAGTGCCCTTTACAAGCATGCTACCTGCTTTCACTTTGCTTCACACGATGCCAACTGTGTGTCTCGGTGCTTGAAGTCCGATCATGCTGAAATTTTGAGGGCATCAAATGAAAATCAGCCAAAATGTCAACGGGATTTGCTGCACTTGAAAGTATGGGAAGAAGAGAATAAACTATAAATTAAAATGCACTTTGAAATCGATTTATTTCGGCCGGAGCTATTTTAGTTTAATGCACTCGAGCCGGGCAAGGCCGGTTAATGCGCAAAAGAGCAATTTTTATACCCTGAACCCATTAAAAATGGGTATAAGAGTATATTGTATTTGTGCAAAATCCAAACGTATGTAACAGGCAGAAGGAAGCATCTCCGACCCCATAAAATATATATATTCTTGATCAGCATCAATAGCCGAGTCGATCTAGCCATGTCCGTCTGTCTGTCCGTCCGTCCGTCCGTATGTGTGAACGCAAGGATCTCAGAACCTATGAGAGCTAGAGACTTGAAATTTTAGATGTAGGTGCTCCTAGTGCCGGCGCAGATTTGTTTCCGATAATCGATAACTTACTCCGTTTCCAAGCAATCGATAAAAATCGATATCCTGTTTTTTTTGGGCAATTTTGGTAAATAATAAGAGCTAGTCACGAAACATGACATATAGCTTCTAAAATAGAATATATATATATGCATTTGATGTTGGAAGAAGAGGGTTCAGGGTATCCCCTAGTCGGGAGCTCCCGACTACTTGTTTTTTTATGTTTCCGCCCAAAAGTCGACTATAGAAAAGAGAAGTTACAACTTATAGAAGTACAGCATATTTACGTGCTTCACGATTTTATTAAATTAGGACAAAATCAAAAACAAAAAAATAATAAAATCATAAAAATTAAATAAAATAAAGCGCAATCGACCTGGCTTAAGATTAGATATCTCGTATATTTATATATATATATAGTATTATGCTGATAATCTTTATAGCAAAGCGGGATTCCGATAAAGATAATGCCGGCAAAGATTACAACAACAATAAGCAGTGTTTGGTTAATTAAAGACTATCAAAAAAAAAAAATAAGAGAAAAGCAAGGAAGATTATCAAATTAATATAAAACGTATTTTTCTCAACGCGAAATCTGACTAAATGTACAATTTACAATGTATAAAGCGTTTCACTAAGACTAGGCGGGTCGGTAATTCAAGGAGGTAGGGGGCGGGGCGGGCAGATTAGGCAGTGGTAATGAAAGAGAGCGGGGGGGGGGGGGTAGGGTAGGCTATCCGGGGTAATTAAATACATTGCCACTAAATGCTAAGACAAATTTACAAAATACAAATACAAAGAGAGCTTCAGGCTAATCGGCGTGCGGATGTGGCTGAAGTGGAACAAGTTCCGGTTCCGATACCAGTTTTCGTTCCGGTTCCGATTCCCGTAAGGCAGTGCCAGTTGGCATTGTGCTGGGCGTCGTCGCTGGCGCCTTCGATTGGTTGGCGGCGGGTCGCTTGATCAGCAGCTTCTTCAGATTCTGGAAAGGCGCATCGAAGAGCACCGTCAGCGCGACGGAGGCCAAAAAGATCGAGATAAATTCGTTGGTATCGAGCTGCACGTGGAAGAAGCAGAAAAGTTTCCAATTAATGACGAATAGCAAAAGTCAACAACATAAAGTAAATAGAATACCACAAATTTACAATACATAGATGAATTCATAATTTTCGAACGATAGTTCCAATTGGGAACTATATTTGTACCGTTCCGATTGGATTGGATTCCGGTCGGATTCGGAGTTATCCTCACTTTACATGAAAACTTGATTTATATAATCCGGATTAGAATAATATTTTAGTTATTTTCCCATGGGAACTATATATATATTGTTCCGATTGGGAAATTTATTTGTATAGCTCAGATTGGAATATGATTTATCTTAACTTCCCATGGAAACTATATTTATGTAATTCGGATTGGAATGAGATTGTACTTGGCTTCCCATGGAACTATATTTGTATTCCGCTCAGAATGGGTAAATCTGACGGGAATTCTATTTGTATGTTTCCAATTGGAACATGTTCCGATCTGTATATGATGTATCCCAACTTCCCATGGAAACTATATAATATATAATTCTGTTTAGAGCAAGACTTCACTTATTTCCCCATGGGGACTATATTCCATGAGAAGTATATTTGTATATTTCCAATTGGAACACAGTCTGAGTGGAATGAACTGATTTTAGACTGATTCTTGCTATGGATTCTATATTATATAGAAAGAGAAGCTCTTAAGTGCGAAGTTTGTTGAAGATATCTTGAATACGAAAAAAAAGAATGTTCATATTTCCAATTGCCGATCGGCAATATGGGTACATATATGATATAGTCACCCGATCTGGTAGACTTTAGACATATATAAAAATAAACTAGCCTATGCCAATAAAACGCCCAAGGGACTCGGCGAGAAGCGGACATGTGGCTACAACAACTGAACCAGAATCAGGAATATATATACGACCTTGCAATATACTCACAATAATCGAGACAAAGTTGTAATAGTGGTGTATGTGACGCCTTCGTCCGACGTTGTAGAAGAAGACGGGGAACTGCGTGAGGTAAATGGCATACGAGAGCTTCGTGGAGACCTGGAAGCCGCGCCAGCTAAACAGTCTGGTCAGTTTATCTGGAAAGAAAAGCCGAAACGATTAGTCGAAATGCAAAAACGGAAGCAACTGCCTTCAATTTACGCACTCTTGTAGCCATTGTGGGAGACAAAGACAATCCAGGAGAAGAACAGGCACCAGGCAATCGGCGCAAATGCCGCATAAATCGCCGCATGCGTCGAGTTGTAGACGTAATCGATGTGTCCCATCGGCGCCGGGCCCAGCAGCGAGGCCAGCACACAGATCGTCGCCGCCAGCCAGCCGAGACGCAGCTGCAGCGGACTCAGCTGGACGCCCTGATACTTGCGCAGCGCATAGCCCAGCAGGATGCCCATGATGTACACCGTGGAGCGGTGCGGCGGGAACGAGTACATGTAGTCCGCAGTGCGGAACAGCCGCTGTATGCTGAGCGAGAAAGAGAGACAGGAGGGAGGGGAGAGGGGAGAGAGTTAATGAAAGAGAACGTAAAAGTGATCTTCTTTCTCCGTTCTTGCATAACTTCGGTGTTTGTTGTCCGATCTTTAAGAAATTGTCCGATCTTAAATATTGCACTCAAATGTGAGTAAATACCAAAGTCCCAGATTGTAGCTTCAAATAAGGCTCTTTATTAAGTTTTGATTGGGAACAGTTAAAATAGATCCAAAGATATACTACACTAGAGTCTACATACAAAATTAGTTGTCTCTGGTTGCTATAGGCGCCGTGTTATGCTCGAAGAGCAGAATTTGCAAATCGATTCTTATCGATTTTAATCGAAACGAAGCAACTTATCGATTAAGTGCGACAAATCAAACGAAGCGGGAGGAGGAGAGGGCGAATTTCGAGTCTCTAGTTCAGAGTCTCTAAAACACTTTGTTTAAAAATCGATATATATCGATATTAGGCAAATGAGGAGCGATATCGATACAACTTATCGATGCTTTGAAAAAAACTTAATGTGTGTGAACAATAGGAGATATGCTCATATAATTCTCTCAAATATGTTAAGAAACTATCGTGGTTAAAAATCGATACTTATCGATATTGCGTAGATGGGAAGTGATATCGAAACAGTTCATCGATACTTATCGATATTGTATTGAGTGAGATATCGAACGGATAATAGCACAATTCTAGCCCGGAAAGACGGACATGTCTGAATCAACTGAGCATGTCGAACGGCTCACGTATACATACAGACTATGCAATCGGACATGACCCACTTTTAATGCGTACAGGGTATAAAATATAAGTGTGCATCTACTCACTTGGTGCCAAAGTATATGTAGTTGGAGAGCTGGTTAACAATGGTTGTGTAATAGCGCGCCGCAGTGCCGATCGTGCAGAGCAGCAGCAGGGCGAGGAGGCCGCGACGAGGCCAACGCCAGAGGATCAAGATGAAGAGGGGCGCCACAGCGAACAGTTCCGTATCGATGCCCAGATGATGCGTGTGCGTCAGGCACATCTCGCTGAATCCAAAATAGTTGTGTATGAACAACAGGTTGCGCCACCAATGCTGCTTGCAGATGTCCGCATGGTGGCCCACGACCAGGTTCCACTGCGGACCGGAGCCCCAGAGGGGCAGCACGTACGTACAGAAGAGTATCAGGGCGGCCAGCGGTGGAACAATGCTGCGAATAAAAAAGAGGGGGGGGGGAGAAACGATTAGGAAAAATAATTTTTTAAAAAATTCTTTATATGTGTAGTCGACTAGCAGTTACCCTGTTATTTTCAATTGATTCTCAATTATGTCTTTGACAAATCTCTAGAGGTCTGAGAGAAAAGATAAACGAATTTAGTTCGTGAGCTTGTTAGAGTAGTCGACTAGCAGATACCCTGTAACTTTACTTCTGATTATAAATAATGCATATATCAAATTGTTCAGTTTGTTTGTATCAAGTTAGAGCGTTCGACTAGCAGATACCCCTCAATTAAAAGATTTCAGTTTGTAAGCTCGTGAAAGTGGTCGGCTAGCAAATACCCTTGAAGTTTATTTTAGTTGTCGTAGTATATACCCTGGGAAATAGTTTTTGTTTTCGAATATTGGCTAGAAATAGAAAATCAGCCAGCTTAAAGGAAAGTAGTCAACTTTGAGATACCCTGTAACTGACTCAAACAGGTGTATATATTATTAAATCAAGAGTCTGCCCGACTTACCGCATCAGACGACTGATGTACTCATTCTTGAGCCGAATGGGCTGCTGCTTCATGAGACGGCCGAACAGCGAGTAGGAGGTCAACATGCCGCTGAACAGGAGAAAAGGATCCGTGTAGAGGGAGGCGGCGCGTCCGATGACCGTCCACGGCTGACCCAGACTCTCCGACATGGCCGTTCGATTGTTGTACGGATTGAAGAACATGGCCATCGACTTGTGGGAGAAGATGAGCATAATCGCATTCAGGAATCGGATGCCATGCACGGCCTCGATGTCGCCCGGCGAGCTGCGCGTGCTGAACAGCCAGCGCAGATTCTTGTCCAGCGAGAAGGCGGTGCACCAGTCATCTGCAGGTCAGGGATTAGGATGGATATCGCTCACAACTGGCAGCTGCACTTACTCTGCTTCGGCTGCGTCTTGGTGCTGCGATCATAGACCGTGGAGAGTACCGCCAGGCAAACGACCAGCACAAAGAAACGCACCGCCCAGGTGGTGTTCCGATCCCAGGGCTGTGGATCCCGCACCTGGCACATCTGCGGCTCGACACGCACATTGAAGCTGATTCCCGTCGCGGCCGTCTGATTCCGCAGATACTCTGCCACGCTGTACTCGACGTCGCGGTACGTGCAGCCCGATGGCACGCAGATGCCCCAATTGATCAGGGAGTAGCGCGGTACACGGTGACCCGGCTGTAAGAGCGTGAAAGGAGGTGGAAGAAGGGTGATTGGATATGAGTTGTGTCAAATGCGCAAGTTTGTTGCTTAAGTCACTTGCTTGCGAACAGAAAACATGGCGAATTTACGCATTCTGCTCAAACAAATTCCAACGATTTGTTGTGATCGTAAAAATCGAAAAAGAAGAATTTCATTAAAAAAGAAACCGCTTTATTGGGTTCACTGAACCTCGGCCGTTTGGCTAGCCCAACGATTAGCATATTATGCCAAATAGTTTTTAGTTTTAATGCGACTTTGTTTTTTTTTTTTTTTTGCTGCTTTTGTTTTTTTTTTTTTCTTATGGCGAAATCAAATCGAATGCTTCGCCTTGCTCGCATTTCTCGTCAAGTTCAATGTCGAACTCGCCGCAAAAACTACTACAACTGTAGCTGTTTGTTGCGGCATTTCGCTCGCGCTCGCTCTCTAGCTCTCTCTCTCTCTCTCTAACGCAGGCCAGCAACGCGGCGAATTGTGCGAGCGAAAGCTGAACTAACTTTCGTGAGGCTATTTTTATAAATGTCGCCGGGCCTAAGCAAATGCATACATACACACACACATACATACATACACACATGGACGCCTTTGCCTTTTATGGCTTTTAATCCATTTGCAATCGCAGTCACGTGCAAAGCGCGCCATTTCGAGTGCATTAAGTGCGAGCACTTGGCCAACGAACTTGAGAACTTGAGCGCTGCACATAAAAGGCATAAAATATAAATTGAAATACATATGTATAAAAACCTTAAAGCCTGTGCTTGCTGCAAACCGGTTCTAAGCCGAACTAGTCTAGGCCCATAAGTCCAAGAATGAATTGAACTTTTGAATCGCATTTTGGCAAGCCAAACTAAGAGCACTTCTCTCTCTAATCGACGCTCACTCTCTCTCGCTCTCACGTTCGTTCTACTTACGTCATTGAATTCGCTCTTGAAGGGCCCGTGCGATTGCAGCAGCTTAAAGAAGGTCTGCAAACGTTTCGATTTATGTGGTAACACTGGCTGTGCGTATGCCAAACAGTATTGGCCGCGCAGCGGCGAATTCGCCTGCGTGTCATCGTTATTGTTGCCGCTTGTGACGTCATCGTGCGCCTGCTGTATGCCCATGCATTGATCAAAGTCGCCCGGCTGGTTGATGTTGCCATTGAGTATGCCCGAGTTCAGTTTGCCGCTGGCATCGTGCACTGCAAGAAATGGCGTATTAGTTAGTTATCAGGTGTTGCATGCTACACCAAAATGAAAAATGAAAACACACACACACACACACAAGTGCATAGACGACATGCGCCGCGACCTTGACTGTGATTTCATCGCACAACTCGTTCTGATTAGAGATGGGCGCGTGCCGTAATATGATCGCAGCAGTGTATCTGCCCGTCGTGCACGCTCGACTATAACATTAACATTTTTTTTTCAAAAGTATGCAGCTATTTTTTTTTTTATATATGTATATATTCTTGAGTGTGATTCCTTAGAGTTCTTAGTGAGTCGTGCTCGTTTCGTGTCACGCGCCCAACTCTAGTTCTGATGCTGAGCTCGCAGCCAGCTGGCCGCAGTTTGGTGCCAAGTTCGCATAGTTTTTGTTGCTGCTGTTGCTTCTGTTGCTGCTGCAATTTGCTGCAGTTGGCTTAAATTCAGTTGTTGCGTTTGGCATTGGGGCAGCTGTCGCTGCTTGAGTCGCGCAAAATGTGGGTAAAGTTCGACGCTTGACCTTCACTTTAGCCGCACGACACATGTGTATGTGTATGTGTACGAGTGTGCATGTGTGTGTGTGTGTGTGTGTTTGCAATTTCAGAACTTGATTATTTAATTCATTTGACTTTGCACTCTTTCAATTCATGTCGTCGCGTCTGCGGTTCTCGCCTGCCTCTTGCCCGGTTGGCAATGACTCGAATTCTGATTCTGATTCGAGCTTTGGCAGCACTGCCACACACACACACACACATGCACTCGGATACTCACTTTTCAAGGCCCACAAATCGAAATTGTTCAACGCCTTCAAATAGCGTCGCATCTGAGCGCGGCACAGCGGCGAGGCATCCGGATTGCGTGCCGCATCGAAAGGCTGCGAGATGGCCAGAAATCGTTTGCCAATATTGTACAAGTAAACTGCAAAGTAAACAAATTTCACACAAATTACAATTTACATCAAATGAAATGCAAGCCAAATTCAAGACCTGGCGCCCCCTGGCGACCAAAAGTGCAAGTGACATTGGCGTTGCCCATTCGCTTAGGGATTGCACCAAGGGATTGCGCTGCTAGAGATGGCAAATTAACGCTAACTAACTATCGATAGCATTGATTAATGATAGGTTTTCAATTGATAATTGTATATCGATAAGATATGTTGTGCTTTAATTAAAATTAATGTCTATTAATTGTGCTGAGTCCGCAGTCTTTTCCTAATTGTCTATATGTTTATTTAAGCATTCGAATGACCATGCGCTCGGTTCAATCATCGATGCTGTTTTACAACTCGTCTCTTATAACACAAACCAATGTACACATGTTTCTCAGGAGTATTTAATGTACCGCATCCCGAAGATAAGTGTTGTCTCTCATACACTGAACCCATTGAAAATAATTAAAAGGGTATACTGTTTTTGTGCAATAGTATGTAACAGGCAAAAGGACGCATCTCTGAACCCGGTATAGTATATATTCTTGATCAGCATCAATAGCCGAAGTCCTTCTGTCGATTCATCCGTCCGTCTGTCCCTCCTTCTGTCTGTCTGTCTCTCAAATAACCGATAACATACCCCGTTGCTAAGCAATCGATTAGAATATATACCAAAATCCTCTACTTTCAATAAATCTCTTAGGTTTTAGGCGCGCGCTCTTATATATCTTCTAGCCTGTTTAATGAAATGCATATAGAAAAGCTGGGCCACACAATAAACAGGGCTTTGGGCCAAATCGAAAACCCCAAAAATACCCTACCTAAGCCCAAATAGAGCTTTCTTTAGAAAAAGATTCTGTTTCACCAATTAGCTTGTTCTTTGCTTTTACCATTTGAAAATAGTTCACAGTTTTAGAGCAAAGAAATTATGTAAATATAATAGACTGAAATAGTTTGTTTAAAGTTGAGAGAAAGAAGAACAAATTGGGGCAAATATTAAATATGCATTCTGTTTGAATTTATGATATTTGCCTAAATTATTTGAAAGTCAAATATGGAAAAGTTGTTTTACAGCAAACTGAGCCATATTTACATTATTTTTTTGGCCGACTTCTCTGGCCTAGACAACCTTTATAGAGAGAGAAAGAGCGTCCTTTGGACAAAGAAAAACACAGGGTGTCTCAGTTTTGGGGCTAGGCAATTTATCGCATAACGAGCACTTATCGAAATTAATGTTGCCACCTTTTGTGAAATTGACGCGTGCCCGCAAACAGGAAGTGGAACTGTGAACCGCAGTTGGCAACGCGGCCAAAAACCAAAGAAAAACCGCTGCAAGCCAAACAGAAGCCGAGTGCATAGAAATGGCCGCTAATGAGGCGCCACAAAACAAAAAAATGTTTCTGCCTTTTATTTATTTACTCAAATTAGTTATTTATTTATTTATTATATTATTTATTTATTTATTGTATTTTCTATGGCATTGCGTGCGTGCCAAGCCCAAAGCTAGACCCGAGCCCAATTCTAATTCCAATTTCAAGTCCGATTCCGATTCCAATTCCAATTCCATTTCGAATTCCAGTTCAGCTCGGCTTGGCTTGGTTTTGTGCTCGTGCCACAATCAGCATGCAACACGCAATTTGCGAGTTGTTGTTGTTGTTGTTGTTGCTTTGTTCTTATTAACATTATCATTATCATTGTTGGGCTGTCGCCTGCTGTCTTCTGCTTCTGCTGCTGCTGCCTCTGCTTCTTCTTCTGGGTTTTTTTTTTATGCTCAAGCTGAACAAATCTTCAATTTGTCAAGCTCTCATTTGGCATTCCGCATGCGTTGCGTCTGACGACGACGACGACGACGACGTCGCTCCGACATATCTGTCAGCTAGTTACGCTTCATTGCCTGCATCCGTCTTGGGGCGCATCGATGCCGCGGGGCGTGGCAAGCGCGCGCGCGTATTGAGCATGACAAGGGGAACGGGAGGAAGGGGGGTGAGGAGCTGGGCAGTCCCCAAACTGACAAAGTGCGTCAGATAAGCGCGGCGACAAGCGACGACTGCGTAATGTGTGTGTGTGTGTGGGTGTGTGTTTTTGTTGTCTGTGCGTGTGTGTGTGTCTGCCCTGTCGTCATATTCTATATACGTCTAAAGATGCGATAATCCACATTAGAATCTAAAATTGCCGCAGCCATATGGAAAGCAAGTTGAAGGCTTTCAGTCGGATGCAAACGACTTCGCAATACTCAGTTAGCAGCCGAAACAAGCGTGGCTAACAAATACCCTATACCCTGCTCGGACACAAAACCAATATACCCTGTTTTACTTAGCGAACAGCATATAAGAAAATAAATGCAAATACTCGCATTCCCTCTCATATGTTAATGCTCACACTCATACCCTATGCCCGTAGACAAGGAAGAATTGAAAATTCCACAGGCAGGCGGTACTCGTAAATCTTCACTTAGGGCCAACTTAATGTTGTGCTCGGCATGGTAAATGCGATTGAAACGTTTGGGAAATATGAAATCAGCTTCTCTAGACAATTAAAAGTTCAGGAGACAAAAAACTTGAAGACCGATAACATGCAGGAAGTAAAAAGCTATTGCATAATTAAGAAACGTTGATCGATTAATAATCGATTCAAGACAATTGGCGGAAATAGTGAAGGTAGCGACTGAAAGAAAAGTTGACATGTATATCAGAGTTTGCAGCCTAATCTGCATGCATTAATCGATAAGTAATCGATTCAAGTCGATAAAAATCATGAGCAAAGGACGCGAAAACACAAAAGACTTGCATCGATTAATAATCGATTTACCTTTGAACCGATAGGCAGCAGATGGTTTGCAGGAGAGCAACTACTTGGTCCATTAGAAATGAGAAGCACAAAAGGAAAACGACATCCGATTATCGATAAATCTACTGAACTTGAGTTGCAACAGCTCAGTCGATTGAGTCCGATATAGATAAAGTTATTCTCAAAAAAATGTTTGTACTAATTGGAAGAGTATTAAATCTTCGTTGTGTTCTATCTTGCATAACCGTAATGTTACCTCACCTTCTCCCTCATCCAAGCTTTTTTTTCTGGCGTACACAAGAATTGAAAGTTCTTTTTTTTTTGTGTGTTCTTCATTCTTACGGATTATCTTGTTATTTCTTTGGTTGTCATTTAAGCTAACTGATCATGACTCCGCATTTTTAATCGATCTTCAAGTTATCGATTGTGTGATTTTTTTTGCTTTTTCTTTATTTTCTACTCGTTTTGTTATTGTTATTCTTGCTGCCAATTAGCGTGGCATCATCTGAAATATCTTGTACTCTCAAGCATGTATCTTTAACATGTTTGCTAATAAAATTTGCAGTTAGCTTAAGCTCTTAAGGAATACCCTATAAGTGTTTGAAGCGAGGTGTTATAGTAGCAGCTAGTATGTGAATATGTAAATATAGAATAGAAAGTTGTGATATCTTTCTTTCTATTTCAAGTTCTTAAAGATTTTCCAGATTTTCAAAAGATCAAAGTTATTTAATGATAAAATCCGTAGTGCACTTGTTTAAAGGGTATTCGCTAGTTGGGCGCCTCTGGCTAAGCGTTAACCATTTATGAGTGCAACGGTTATTGCAAAGACTTGCTACCGTTTTGTTAATTTCAATTTGATAATCAGAATTTTCTATTTGGCCTATCTAAATGCTGATTGATTCAGTTAATAAACGCTTCAGTTGTCAAGCTCCTATCGTCGAGTAACCTTTTAAGTGCCAAATCATCATTGCCATCATCATCATCGTCGACATCGTCATCGTCATCCTCATAATCATAAACAACAATTAAAGTCGCAGCCAGAGTACTCTTAGCTTTATAAGCTGCTTGGTCTATTGGCCAGCAACGAGTTTTTGGTCAAAAGCCAAAGTCACGTTGCTTTCGTGCGAGGCTGCACGAGTGCTGCACAATGTACGCTTGTATCTAATCTAGTGTTGATTAATGCCAAACAATGTTAAGCAATAAGAGAAGGATACGCAGATTGATTATGTGCCAGCAGATGCACGTTGAAATTTGCGCTTGAATTCGCCAGCTATGTGCGGCTGAACTTAATATCTATGGAACAGGACTTGGGCTGAGTGGGCTTAGATAAACTGCCAACACCCATTTATAGTCTAGTGCTGGTAAACGCTAAATAGATCAACATTGTTTAACACTAAGTTGTCTTTCTGAGCAAAACGTGTGCCCAGAGGGCTTACATCATCAGCCAACCCTTACTCGTAAGCTTCGACACAAGTTCTATTGTTGATTAACTTTTTAGACTGAGGTCTAGTGTTGATTAACGATAAACAGATCAAGATTGTTTTGTATCTACCTGTCTTTGAGGGAAAGATCATATGTCAACACTTGAAAATCACAAGTTCCGTGCAAGTTGACACATTGCAACAGCCTTTGGGCTTGGATTCGGGTGTGGGAGCACAACTTATTGTTTGGGCATATCAAAAAATATATGTATATATAAACCTATATGCCTCCATATGTACAGAGTCTGTTCTAGCCCAGTGCACGGGACTTTTTTTTCGACTGCGTTTGGCCCGCCCGCAATCACAGCACAAATATTTGACCAAAACTTAACAACAAGGCCGAACCTTTTAGCAAGAATAAGTGGACAACAATTTAAATTGGGCAGAGTACAGAGACTCTGGAGCTGCGACAAGGGACGGGGGGCGGTGGCGGGAGCAGGTGCGCGGGCTTGGAATGTGTAGACAGACACTTGGACATGTTAATGAGACGCGCGGCATGACGCATCGAACCGGAAGTGCTCGCTGACAATTGTCTCAGCCTACGTACAAGTAGTTAACATTCAAATCTCATCAAATTTATGCCCTTTATCAAAAAGAAGAATATATATCTTGTGCGTGGGCTGCCAAATGCCAAAATAGTTAGTTTGGATCTATATAATTTGATATGCAGACATCAAATATAAATAGATAACAGAGCTTTACTGATTGGACGATAGGCATATAGATGGAGATATCAATGTATATCTGAGCCCTCAGCTGTCCAACTATGTGTAACTTAGAGTCTACAATAGCTGGAGCTATGAAATTCGGTATGCAGACTCTCATATACACTATATATTCATAACTCAGAGACTGTGAGATCTAAAGCTATATTCCTTATGCGAGAGACAGGAAAAAATGTTAGGAAAAATGTTTCAGCTCATGATGTGCATATCTTCTACGCTTTTAGCTAATTGAAAGAATCTTTAACCACTCAAATTAAATAAATTCATAAATTATAATCATAAACATTTGCCCAACTATCTGTAACTAAGAGATTCCAAAACTTAGAGCCAAGCAATTCGCTCAAATATCACAACTGCATGAAAATGAAAAGCTCGTCAAATATTTGCGAAAACTTGAAATTGAATTACACAATTCTCGGGAAATAGCCTTGACCATGTTGGTCTAATTTGCAGAAATGCATAAAGAGTGTTGTTTTTTTACAGGGTAACTGCAAGTCGTATACACTTGTTGCTCTACGGACTTGAGTGCTTTGTAATTGGGCTGTGGGCGGTTCTTGTTCAAGGGTTCGATTTGATCACGTAGCGCTGCCCATGGAGGTCTTTGTGGCCATTAAGGTTGATGGCGTCGTACGTGGTACGTATCACAAGAGACAGGTGAGCGAGGGGGGTGGGGTGGGGGAAGGGGGAGTGGGCAATTGATTTTATTTAACGCACGCGCAACATTTATGCAACATTTCACGTTGTGCAAAAGTACGCAAAGGGACAGCATAAAGCTTGAAGTGTTCCGAAGAGAGGGGGGGGGAGCGGATAGAGGGGCGGGGTACTGTCCACTCGAAGAGAGTGTGTAATAACATTAACAGCTATAAATGACAATAACAATTGAAATCACATAAAAGGGGACAGCAAGAGAAATAACAAAGAAACTACAAAAAAAAATAAATAAATAAACAACATTGAAGTGAGGAGCGCGGGTGGCGTGAGAAAGTCCAAATTGAAATTATTTGTAACTATGCCAAATACATTTTTGGAAATTATAAAATCAAAAATAACAAGCAACAAGTAAAGAATGCTGAGCCAGAAGATACCCTGTAACTAGATGAGCTCTCTCTCTCTCTCTCTCTCACTCTCTCTCTCTCTTTGTTTATATAAATTAATATATTAATCTTTACAATCAAAATAAAACAAAGTAAAATCCTTTTGTGTAGGGTGTAGCCCACATATCAAATCTGCAAAGCCTAACTCGGATGTGACTGGATTGGCTCGAATGCATGGCTATGTTCATATAAAACTTATGATTGCATTTCTTCGCACATTTGTTAGCTTAGGGTATCTGAGTAGTCGTATAGCAAGTTTATCAAGTGCAGCTTGTATACCTTCTGAGTTCCTTTAGTCTGTTTGACTGTGGCAATGTGCATAAGAGTTTATATAGTATCATAATCATAACTGTAGTAAAACAGGGTATTTATAATGTAAAAACACCTTTCTTCATACTCACATACCAAATTCGCCAAGTCTAGCTTCCAAATATCCTGAATTGTAAATCATATTGCCTTATTATATTTTACCGATTTGCGCAACAGATTATTCAATGTAAAACATAATATTTAACCGCGTATGGCTTAATTAGAAGCTCATACCAAATTTGCACAGTCTAGCTTCTAAGGTTCCCGAGTTCGATTAGACAAATATAACGAAGTATGGTTAGAGCAATTGCATAATGCTATTCTTCCGATTTGTGAAACAGACTATACAAATTAAACAAATATATTTATCATCTTTTGGTTAAATTAAGCTCGCATATAAAATTTGCCAAGTCTAGCTTCTAAAGTTCCCGAGTTCCATCAGGCAAATATGAAGGCTGAAATTCCAAATATTTCAGTCAAGTTCCGTCTCACAGAATCAAAGTATTTATCATCGTACAGTTAAATAAAGTCAACCTATTTAATTTGCCAAGTCTAAGTCTTATAGTTGCCGAGTTACCCTAGACACGGCATATCGAAGGGGAGACTCACCGCGTTCGTCATCCTCGACCTGATCGTCATCCTCGCGCTTGTCGCTCAATTGGCGCAGCGTGTAGTTGGCGGTGCTGCGGCTCGTTGTGGTGGTTGCGTGGTGCAGCTCGCTGAGATTGGCGGCAGCGAGCGCATCGTGGAGCACATCCAGCACCGTGGTCGAGGTGCTGCTGCCAGTTGTCGTTGTTGTTGTTGTTGTTGCCGCATTGGCATCATCCGCGAACAGCTTTAGGCTATAGTTGACCTTATCCTCGAATATGGAGGCGATGTGCGATTCCACTGGATCGCTGTCAGCGTTCACTGACAGCAGATTCTCGCCCAGATTGCAATTGTCCTTCAGGCTGCATGTGGGATTCGCCACAGCGGCCGCAGCGCCATCTAGCGCCCAGCAGCGGCTGCACAGGCAGCAGCACAACAGCGCCAACAACGGCAGCGGGCACCACATGACACAGCAGGAAGCGAGGCACCGAGAAACGCGCTTCAAATGGATTCCTTTCGGATTGCAATTAGCTGCACGCCGACACTGGGCACATAACAACACCAGAAACTTTTACACACACGGCGTAGGCACGAGACAAAAAAAAAATAGCAACGGAAAAAAATTAAACAAAAAAAAATATTTGCAGAAGATCGAAAAGAATTTCTGTGTAGAATTTTTTATTTTTTTTTTTTATTTTTATTGCTGAGCAGCGCGCGGGCGCAGCTTGTGTGTGTGCGTGCTTGTGTGTGTGTATTGGCAGAGCCCAGCGACTAATTTAGCGACCGTCAAGACGTAACATTCAACGTCAACTGATTGTCCAAGTGCCGCGAAGCGTACGAAGACCGTTCAGACGGCCGTTTCGACGGTTTCGACGGTTTCGGCGGCGGCTCGGCCGCAGTCGCAGCCACAGTCAGGTGTCTGTGTGTGTGTGTGTGTGTCTCGCGCACACATATGTGCTGTACTCGTGTTGGTCTGTTTTAGCCGCAGACCGAAAAACATTTCAAAACCAAATGCAAACCGAATTTTTAGCGGCTGCTCGATGCCTGCTGCACATCTTGTCAAGAATTGTCGATTGCATTGTGTTTCGTGATGTGCATGCGAATCGTTTGCGCTGCGAAATCTATTTGTTTTAGCTAAAGCTAGTTGCTGCCTCCCTCCCATCCACCCCCTTCCGCCCCCCCCTCACTCCCCGCTGATTGGTGTTCGATCTCGCTCAGTTCCCACAGATCCAGCAAAGATTATGCGCAATAGAACTATCAATTTAACATATTTGTACGACACAATCATGGGAGTTTTTTTTTCTACCCTCAGCCAAATAGTTGCGCCCGATCGAAGCATCTTTCGCATATTCATATTGCATATAGTATATATGTATGGCTGGGAATTTAAAACTCGCTTTGGAGTCAATGCAAGTGCGCAGCCAGCATATAGTTAGCTTTATCTGCATTGAGCATCTGGAGAACACAATCATGTTATCATGTTCTTGACTGAACCGGTTCGAACATTATTTCTCGCCTTGAATCGAACCTGAACCAAACTATTTGCCCAAACGCTAACCGAGAAGGGTTTTCAGCAAGGCTGCAAACCGGTTTTCAGCTGAACCGGTTCGAATCCGTACTTCCAGATTATTCATTTGTCACGAATCGAAGCTTGAACCAAACAAGCTTCCCAAAAACAAACCGTGATATGTTTTTATCGAGACTGCGAACCGGTTTTCAGCTGAACCGGTTCGTACCAGTACTTACAGATTATTCATTTGCCACGAATCAAAACATATTGAGGCCTTTGAGCCATTTTTCAAGTGAACCAGTTCGATTGTATGTGTCCAGATCATGTATTTTATATGAATCATAGCTTTAAATACACAAGACTCTCAACCGGCTTAGAAAATAACTGGTTCACACTCTTAACTTCGCCATGAATGAAACCTAAACCAAATCTGTTGCCCAAAACTAATTAAGAAGTTTTTTTTTTATCCTGGCTGCAAATAATGTTTCAACCGAACCGGTTCAAAGTTGCAACTCCGGTTAATTTTTTATCTGTATCAAAACTCAACCGAAATTAGTTAGACGAAAATCAAACGAACGAAATGCAGGGAAACCAAATCCCAACCCAAATATAATATTGATTTTAATATATATAATAATATAATATAGAGTATATTGAATAATATACATTTGAAATATTTGATAGAACGGGGTTTGAACCTTTATCGAGGTCCTCGAAACGAAAGGTAGCAATATTCCTTAAGCCGTGAACCGAACCATCAAAGATTCCATTTTGGGTTTATATGAAAAAAATAGTCATTATCAAATGTTCCTATGGGAAATACATATGTGTTATAATATATATATATATATGTATATTGATCAGGAATATATATATTCTCCAAGAAGCTGGAGACGAGTGAGCTGTGCAAAAATTAAGACTAAAAAATAGACAAAATCAATTCTATATAATTGCGAACAATGGTAACTCTTTATTGAGTCAGCTTTATTTGTATGATTAAAGCATAAGATCTGGCTGCCTGAGAGCCAAGACTTATAAGAGCCCCATTTAAGCCAAATAAAAGTGGGCAGCGAGTGGCTAAGTGATTGCCGAATTAGTTCAGTTGAGTTCGAAGACTTGAGTTGAGCTTGGCTCGGTTCAGTTGAGCCGCCAGTTGACCAAGTTGCCAGATATCGGGTCTGTATGCGATGATAAGCGATTTTGCAACTGGCCGAACGCTCGACTGGCAAAAAGTCTACAAATAATTATAGCCAAGTTATTGGCCAACAACAACTTGTTTTTGTTATTTTTTATTTTTTTTTTTGACTAGACGCAGCGCCTATATAGAAAAAAAAACAACTAAAGCTCTAAGCGCTGAGGCCAAGCGGCTAGAAGGAAGTGTTAGCTACAATGTGACCGAACATCAAATACCCTAACAAGCCAAGTGTGTATTGTGTGTTCGCCTGTTCGAATACAACAAAGCTTCGCTATCCACTTAGAAGCGAACCTTCTGCTCTTCTTATCGAGCAAGCACTGTACCATTTAGATTCAGGCCAGCATAACGCTTGACATGTACATATCGACTGCCAAAAGCGATATACCCATTGTTAGGGCACTAATGGCAACTAAAAGATACAAGAGAATCGTTCAATGAGCTTTTTTTCTGCGGGATCTCGTCGCAAATGATGTTGCAGCTAAGCTGCTTAATTAGTCTTGGGCAACGGGCAAAGGTTTCCAGCTGAAGAGCGACTGCAATGAAGAAGACAAAGTAGAAGAAGCAGCAGCAGCCGAAGTGGCAGGTGGCATGCGGCAGGTGGCAGGTGGCAAGTGACTTGTCACTTGTGCAAAGCGCACTTCAAAGCGCACAACTGAAATAAGTACAACAAGTGAGAGTTGAACGTAGAGTGCTCGACTGGCAGATGCCCTGTAATCCGCGCAACAACAAATGTGCGACAAAATGAATACAACTTCCTTCGATGCAAGCCCAGCTTCAATTGATCGAAAATACATTCCAAAATAACCTGGTTGTTCTTAGCCCCATTCGGCACGTCCAGGTGTACATTTATATTTCAGTATAGTTATCTAAAAAGATAACGAATAGATATGCTAAAATCCATGACATAAGCCAAAAGCAGTTCGATATTTATCGATATCATGAATGAGCTTATTCTGCTTATGTCAAAGGGCGTATAGGATAAAAAAACAGGGTAAAGCTATAATATAGGTTATATAAATATGCATATTTTTGTATGTTTTGTCGAGGAATAATCTTTTATGGCATAGCATCGATAAATATCGATAAATATTGCTAAATATCGATAGCAAATCTTAAAGGCCTTTGGGATACAGGGTAAAAATATATAAATAAATAAATTATATAGAATTTATACGATAATCTATGAAATAAGATAATAGTTAATTGTTTTAAGATCGATATTATATCGTTATTAGACAATTAATGAGCGATAGAAATAATTCATTTTTAAAAAAACTAAATTAAATTTAATTAAAAAGACAAAGAAGCAAAATAAATTGACGCAAATGCATCGAAAGTGAGCTTCTGGTTGCCAATATCAAATTACTCAAGCGCCGGGCAGCAACAATTTGCAGCTCGGTTGGCCATAAAATAAAATAACAACAATACCAAAGCCGGCTCTTGTTGTTGTTACTGTTGTTGTTGTTGTTGCTTCTTGCGACAAACCAAATTGCAAACGGAACCAGCAAACGCCAAGACAACTCTAGCCAAGTCAAGCCAAGACAAACATTCTCTTTCTGGCAGCGAATTGGGCCGCACGCTGGCCAAGAAAGAATGAGGCAACTGGCGGCGCTGCGGCTCACAGCTGAACGAGTTTTTGGTTCCGCGGAACCAGCGACTGATTAGGCGCTGCTCACGGTGGGTGGAGGGGGGATTGGCTAGTTGCATGTTGCACACACACACACACACACACACACACACACACACACACACACACACACACTTTTCAAGTGGCAAGCGGCAACAGCCAACAGCCAACAGTGAATGCAACAGCAACTGCAACTGCAGCGACTTGATTTAGTTGCGGGCACTTGTTGCCCCAGCGCCAGTTGCCGCAACCCCCTCCCCCTTCCCCAACCACGACCCCCTCTCAGTTTACTTCCCCAGCTGCCCCTGGCTGGCTGGCTATTTACGTTTGCTTGCACTTGCAGCGAGAGTCTTATGATTTTCTGAATCAATTTGTTGCGCTTTGTATCCAGACTTTTTGTCGAAGTTGTCGCTGAAAAGTTTCCAGAGTCTATATAAAATGACATTACATTTAAGCAAAAGTATATTTTATTTGATTGTATGTGATTGATTGAATGTGATTCGTCTGATATAGAATCCAAAAGCTGGCGAATTATGTATTTTCCTTTCATGCATGGGCATGCTCTACACCTAGCTTGGAAAACTCGACCAAAATTCTGGCATAGAAGTGGGCTCTGCGAGTCTGCTGGGCTCACTTGCCGTAACGTCGAGCCAGCAAAAGAGAAGTTGCTGGTTCAAATCCATGTTTAATTATGTATTCTAAGGCAAACAGTAATAAAAAGCAATTGAAACACACAAAATACAGAAAAATTTAGGGAAATTAACAATACTTACAATACCTGATAATCGGAATGGAGCCGAGATCCAAGCTCAAGTCATCCGAGATAAGCTCACTCAACTCACCTATGAGTAGATGCAAGGCACATCTGCTGAATGCCAGATAAAGTATTGGATCTTCGGCGTGCCGAAGCGCTAAGCTGTTCTTTCTTGTTGTTTATGTTTTTGGCTATTGGGCAAGCTGGCGTTGCCAATTGAAGTGTTGTTGTTGTTGTTGCTCTTGCTGCTGGCTGACTGGCTGGCTGGCATATTGGCATTTCGTGCGAATTTGCAGTTTTCAGGACTGATTTTGTTATGCTTGTGCAATTGGCCAAACCAAAGAAAAGAGCGCCCCAAAACCTTTAGCACAACACGCACTTAATGTGCGCGCTAAAGATGATGAATTCTTATTTGCACAGCAAGCAGCCAGAAAGCTCGACAACAGCTGCCCTGTAACTGACTTCAAAGTTCTTCAAATTCATAATAATTTTCGTTTAATATATGAAATAGGGCCAGATTTGCTTTAAATATGTATAGTTTGTATAGCTATTGGCCGGTTGAACTCAGGAGTGAGACGGTTGATTTAGAATGCGGTATTTAATTTATCAAAGTAAGGACTGCGAGAGTACGCATCCCAAATTTGCCAGCTCTAATGCTGAGAGTTCTCGAGATATGCCTGGCTATGCTCAGCAGGCAGTATAATGCCCACATTTGTAAAGATTACAGGGTATGCGAACAGCAAACAAACAAACTTAACACGCGGAGCGTCTGGCAAAACGAAACCAATTTTGAGGCAGGTCACGCCGCGGCTTTTGGTCAAAAGATTTTCGGGGCCCAGTTAACTGGAAATGCAAATGCTGAGCCCTTTTTAACAGCCACAAACAGTCACAACAGCAAAACCAGCGAATGCAAATCCAAATGCATTCAATTCGAGCGGGGAGGGGCAAGGGATGGAGAGGGGATCGAGGGAATCGAGGGGCGATTGTGGTATGAAGACCAAACAGTTAAACGCAAATTTGTTTTGGTCTATTTGGGCCTACATTGTACGAAAACGAGCCATAAAATGTATTTCTATGAACCGCATTCAAAACCAAACAACGCGACTTGACAAAATCTCGAATCTGAAAACAAAAACAAAACCAAACGTGATCTACCACATATATCTGATCCATTGAACTGTTGGGCAATAAAAATCAAAATGTCAGCGCGATGCGAAATCGGGGCGTTTTTGCTTGCGTTTGCTTTTGCAATTGAATCTTAAGCTGTACTAGATAAAGGCAAGAAGAAGCAGCAGATTTATCTGCTTTAGTATCTCTTCTTAAAGTGCAGACAATTAAAACTGATAATAGGTTCGAATTTGTTACATTTATATATGTTTTCACCTGAAATGATTCAGTTGTGCCGTGTTCTAGGGAGAAAGCCAAGCTTTACTCAACCCTATTCAACACACTTCAACTCAATTTACCCTACTCTAAGCTTACATATCATCATCGTACCTTATCAAACCCAAATCTAATTCCCAGCTATACATATCTTTACTAATCCCATATAATATAAGCCAGTCTTACCCTGTTTGGCATGACCCAACCGAATATAAACGGACTTAACCTAACTTAACTCAACCTAACCTTATTTTAACTAAGCAAGCCTGTTTGCAGCTAACCCAATCCAAACTAATCCCTTCTTATCTAACCCAATCGTGCTCTATTAATAATATCCTATGCTAATGTGAGCTGACTTAACCTCACTTTGGTCAACCTAACGTAAGCTAACCCAACCTAATCTAACTAAGTCAAAATAAATCCTTCATAATTCACCAGAATATATGGAAAAAGTTGTCCTAGCCCAATCTAAGTTAACCAACCCTGTCCCAACTTAACATGATAAAGCTAACCAACCCAACTCAAACCAACCCAACTCAAACCAACCCAACCTCACATAATTCAACCTAACCTCACTTAGTAAAGCCTAGTTAAATTCAAATATTTGAGAATTTATGAAAATAGCTTTCGAAAGCAAAAAAAGTGCGAATTTTATGCTTGAAAAAGTTTCTTAACTTATTCTTAAGTGCGAATCCAAAGATCAACTCGAATAACATCTCAGTATAAATGAGAGAACTATGTAAAATATCAAAGATATGCAAAAGAATTTGCGCAGCTTACGCAGTTGAATTTTCGGGTGCGTTATAATACCAGAGATTAGCTCAAATGTAAATGAAAAGCTACAAATTATGAACGGAAAATTAAGTTTTAACAGTGTCTAAGCGCCCCCCTTAAACACGACTTGTTGGCGGCCTTTCGACATCGCATTGCAAAACCAATAAAACGTCTGAAATGCATTCGAACTGCAAGCCGAGAGCTGAACAGAACTTTCGAAACTCGTCTTTGTCCGAATGTGGACGAGCTGCAAGTCGAGCTGCAAGTCGCGACACGAGCCTAAAGACTTGACGCCGTGGGAAACCAGACGCTGCCCAATACTGATTGTGTCGGCCAGGGGGGAGTGGGGGGGGGGGGCGCACAATTTGTGTTGTGGGGTGTAGCACGGATGGGCTGTGCCCACCCATGTGCCCAATAATAACGATGGGCCAGTCGGCCGCCCGCCCAGCCAAGTTGCTCGCTTAAGTCTTTTGTTTTGCTTTATGGTTTGTTGTATACCCATTGAAAATGCGTACGTAACGGGCATATTGGAAATGGAGACTTGGCATTTTCGACATTTTTGCGCATAATATCGATAAATATCGTTTGATATCGATTTTGAGATATGGTTTTTCATTTCACATGGCTCGAAGATCATGAAAGCTAGCTGCAGACAACTTGGTGGGTAGCTTCTAGTAAGGTTTATGGATTACACTTTTTAAATGCCACGCCCCTTGTCCCATAAAACTGTTAAGACTTGCATTTGACAAGTGAAAGATTTGCGCTTTGGTATGTATGGTATGGATCGATCGGACTTTAAGCGCCGAGCTCAAGATAGAATGGCATGGTATGCTTGTGTTTGTATTGTGTGCAGCTGGAAGGGTATCTGCTAGTCGAGCACTTTCCTCCAGGGCAATTTATGCATTGATATATTTGATACGTACATTTTGTATTTATCGATATATTTCTTGCAGCGACCTTGGCAATTGTTAACCCATTTATAACAGTCGCAGTGGCAGTTGCGACTGCAACGACTCGTAGCTGGAATTTTAAACAGTGCCTCAATTGTTGTTGTTGCCATTTGATTGTCCGTGTCTCGCATTTGGCTTTGTTCGTAGGGGCAGGGCGGGCATTGGGTTGGGGCTTGCCTTTTTTGGCTATTGGCCCAAGTCGCAGCTGCTCTTCGAAGGTCTGTTCCAAGCCCCAACTTTGATCGCCAGCCTCAAGCTGAGCCAACCCCAGCCAAGTGACGTCATGATTGGACATTGTCTTAATTTGGGCTCTTTGTCCCATTAACAAGACGCAGCGATAATACGTTAATGTGTTAATTCGCGGCTAATGCCGCACTTCAAATTCAAATTGCGCTGCGCAATTAACTAAAAAATAAATTTAAAAAACGAAAATTATCCAGAATTTTAATTTTCCTACTGTCTCAAGCTTCCACGACTAAGTCATTTACATTTATATGCTTTGCTTGGACAGTTTGAAAAGGCATTTTGATTCGAGTACACAGCCGAACGGGTTCGAGTCCGGATATATAAGTTTTGAACGTTTGGAAAACTATATTCATAATATGTCGAAAGGAAACATATATATATATATATAAACATATCTCTTTAATTTCGATTTAAGAACTAATAATTTTTTTCGTATAACCATGAACAGAGAGCCAAACCTTGTGAAAATCGGATGATGGTTTTACCGAGTTATGGGCGTGGGAAATTTCAACCTATGTCTATTTTTGACAACAGATTGTCGTAGTGCAGGTCGTTACGAGTTCGAGTCCGATTAGCAATAAGTCATTTTTTTTTTAAATAAATTTATTTAATATTATTATTATTGCTGCTAAAGCGTATGCGAGCTACATTTGGTCTCCGTAGAAAAGTGTGCAGGGTATTCCCTAGTCGGCAACTGCCGACTAGAATCTCTTACTTATTTTCATTTTTGTAGCCCGTAAATTCTCGATCAAAAAATGTCGGAATAATGTTTAAACTAGTTTTTACCTTAAATCTAACATTAGTTAATTATAAATCTTCACACTCAATTCATGTGTCTGCTAGGGTATTTAGTTTAATTTAATTACGGACTTTTCATTGCCTCTGCTTTGTTTAATACACCTGAATTTAACGAGCAATTAAGTCCAACAGCGAGCTGAGCATTTCAGTTAGCCAAAAGTCCATAAAAGCTGGAACAGCATTTGGGTACATTGATCTAAAGCCGAGCGAGAGGATCAGGGGATGGAGGAGGCAGGGAGTGTAAGGTGAATGCCTGAAGAGATAAACAAACTTTGGGCCAAGAGCTGAACGTATGTGGCCCACGCCCTGTTCTACACCATCCCTCTCTTTCCCTTTCTCTCCCTCTCTCTCTCTCTCTAACTCTTACTCGCTGTGTCTTCCCTCTCACTCTCTCCCTTTGATGAGCTCAACTTTTATAACTGTATTAATTCAAAACATTGTCAATATTCTGTACTTAACGCAGCAAACGCTCGACTAACAGATACCCATTGATTTGTTTCAAGCCCCAATTACTCGAGTACTGGCATTGCATTGTTTTTGCTATTATTTTTGTGCTTTATTGAATGGGGGAAGAAATTTGTCCTAAGTGGTCTTAAGAACCACTCTCTCGGGCTATACAGGGTATACGGGGCAATAAAGAGAGGCATGTGAGTTTATGCTGGAACATCTTTAGGGTAACTCACAGTCGAGCAGACTTTATCAACTGCGTTTCTTACATGACTGAAGATTGGTCTACGCTGATTTTGGAAGTAGTTCCAGAACCTGTTCAATTAACACAAAGTTTTGTCGCCTTTTCTTAATGTGCGGGGTATTCCTGCTGTTGTTGTTGTTGTTGTTGATGTTGTTGTTGCTTTGCTTGGCCGTAATTGAAGACACTCGCAGAACAAGGAAACGAGTGCTATAGCGAAAATGAAAAGGCCAGCGGGTAGACATTCTGGCCAAGCAGTTAGCAGATCTTATATATCTACTATAAACAAATGTGGAATCTTAACAACAACAAAAACAATCAACAACAATTGCTGACAACAATTTGAATGCCATAAAAGCGATTTATGTGCGCATATTTAATGTCCCTTGTGTGTGTGTGTTGGCTCAAACATATGAACATATGCCCGCTTAAGCGCTGTACTAACCATAACTAAATCCACCTCCCACTCCCCTGTCCCTGCCCCGCAACTAGCTCTTAAACGTGCTCAAGTTCAAGGCAGCTCCTCATTGAATAATACAAAGATTTATGTTTACAATTCGCAAAGCGCAAAAACCAATGAAAAAAAGAAAAAGAAGAAATAACTAAAAAAAAATTTTATGTTTATATTAAAATACCAAAAATATTAAGTAGTTGCTGGCATACCCTCTAGCTAGATAGCACTTGAAGTGGGGCATATTTAACTGGCAGCACTGCGAGCTCTATTTAATTCTCTTTATTAAGCGAGGCGCAAATTTTGATTCAACCTTTTCGCGCTCCAGAACTTTAGGAGCTTCGTTCGTCAACTTAGGATTATAAATAAATTTCTACATTTAGCGCAAGTACAAAAAATTTGAAAGGAAACACATGAGAAACAACAAAGTTAGCTGAGTAAGTTTTGCTAAGAAGAAAAACTTTTCAAGAATTTGTATGCAACTTGTTTGGATGAGATTCATATAAGCTCATTTTCTTGTAGAGGGTATCTATCTGGCGAACTCTACAATTACGAGCTTCACAATATTTCTCGCATACCTGCAAATATTAACAGGGTATTCGATAGTCGGCTAAGCATAGCTACCTATTTAGCTTGTTTTCTTTTGCTTACATCAGAGTTTCTGGTTTTTGGCTATTCGCCTGCTGGAGGCTGTCCGGAATGTCTGCTTGTGGCGTCTTGGTAAGTGACCTTTGGGCCCGTTCGTTGAGCTTTTTAAGGCTCATCTATTGCCAAAAAAAAAAAAAAAAAACCAAAAACAGTCTAAAATTGTCAGCAAGTTCTGCCGGCTGCTTAATTAATCATAATCAGCGTGCCAAAATGATAATCATTGGCTTTTTTATGTCTCTGAAAGTTGTTCCAGCGCTTTTTATTAGTCGCCAAATTAATTAAAGTCCGCAACAATTTGACCATTTGCATGACTTTTATTTGTTAATAGCAAGCGGTCACAAACTGCAATCATATGCCCGGGGATCATAATAATTATCTCGAAGAAAGAAGTCTGCGAACAGACTTCGAACCAAAACAGTTCCAAGCCGGAACTCAAAAACATGTGCTCAAATTTTACCGAGTAGAACCCAACAATTTCCATATATAGTTCGGTTAAATAAATAACTAAATAAAACAAGTGAGAGTGCTTTAGTTGGGAGTGCCCCACTAGGGGATACCCTGGAACTGCCTTTATCAATACCAAATGCTGCTCGTTCTAGACGAAGAAGGCGACTTTAGCTAAACTATTTATAGATACTTTATCTGTATATACTTTATCTAGCAAGTGTCAAACTTGGCGTAGACTGTAGCATTTTATACCTAAGAAATTTGCCCAAAAAACATGATTTCGGTATCGATATTTATCGTTTTCTTGAAAGCGGGACAAGTTATCGATTATCGATATGCAGTTTCAAGTCTCCGATTTGCTTTCAAAAAAAAATAGCGACAAGTACATCTTAAATTAGGTCCAAACAGTAAATCGCATCAGCGACTATTTTTTTCTAGTTCGAAGCTAAAAATGTGCCTATACTTCTGTAGAGGGCATCATAATTTTGTCATTAAATGTGCAGCGCATAGAAAAAGACATCTCCGAGCCCATTCTTGATCAGCATCCACGGCAAAGTCGTGATAGTCAGGTCCGACTGTCCGTCTGTCTGCTGCCTAGATTAACATCATAACATCTAAGCTTTATTTGAAAGCTGCGTCCTTCAGTTTACAAATATTTGCGATAATCAAAGTTTTAGCGACCAACTCTTTGCCGGAACTAAACAAGCTCCAGTGAGGCGCGTCTTTTCTGAAAAGATCACATCGAATTCCAAAGTTAACGGTGGGAGTTTTCGAACTTTGCACAAGAATATGATTCAGACTAAGTGCCGACAGCTAATAATAGTTCCACTGTTGCAGATAAAAGTAACCGCAATGGAGCTTGACCTATCTGGTAACGCCTATTCCATCGAATCTGCCAACTCATCCACACTCGTGGATCTATTGATCCAACTAAACTGATATTTGCCCAAGTCTCAACGGAAGTCCATCGGCTCGTTCATGTACTTACTTGTGTCTCTGTAGTTGTCCGACAAGCTTGAGTCTCCAAATATTTACCCCACTTATTTGGCGAGCGATGAGTTGTCAATTGGATTGTCGCACTGATCAAATATTACCGTCCCTTCCCTCTCTCGCTCTCTTTCTCCCTGTCTCTCTTTACCAGAAATACTATTTCAAAAGTGAATGAAATTAAAATGCTGAGTTTTATATATGCTGAAAATTATAGAAAAAAGGGTGTGTAGAACAAATTATATTCGAGAAGTCGAAGGTTCGAATTCTCAATGAATGACCTTAAGGTACATATCAAGGCAAGGAATTAGATAGTTTGAGGAATTGGTTACTATCAGCTATAAGATTTATTCAACCAGACAATAAATCAGTCAATCAATCAGTCAGTCAGTCTATACATATATTAACTATTTCAATTTATTATCTACATATGTCAATCAATCAATCAGTTAGTTAATCAATCAGTCAGTCAGTTATTCAGTCTTTCACTCAAGCAATCAATCAGTTATTCAGAGAGTCAATCAGTCAGCTAATCAATCAGTCACTCTATAAGCCAATCAATCAATCAAGTTAATTAACCAATCACTCAGTGAGTCAGTCTATATCTTTATACAGCAATCAGTCAATTAATCAATCGGTCGTTCAGCCGTGTATGGATTGACTGACTGATTGATTGACTGTTTGATTACCATATTACATTTAATTATTATATTGACTGACTGACTGACTGACCAACTGATTGACTGAATGATTAACAAAGTGAATGATTGATGAACTGACTGCCTGATTGACTAACTTACTGAGTGATTGATTAACTGACTGATTGATTGAGTAAGATTAAGTGGCGCAAGTTCTTATTCTCTCTTTGTTGTTTACATAGATGTTTTACTGTAGTCATATGTGTATTGAAGAGAACAAAAATGTTTAGCAAATTGCAATTTGTTTTGTTGATTAAAATACTTCGATAATATTTTTCCCTTCATGTAATTTATTTGCATTTCAATTTATAATTAAGTTAATTGGAATGATAATTTTAGGCATATCCATTACCCAGCTTTCTCAGACGCCAATTAATCATAACAAAGGGGAGAAGTTGAATATATTTTGGTGATATTTCAATCAACTATATATAAAGACATATTTGTTCCCATAGCAATGCCTTACAGACATAAGACTTTATCTATATGTTCAGGTAGTTAGTGCAACTTGTGGTTTATGGCAGGTACTAAAATATCTTGAAGAGTCGCCGATTTAAGAAGCTAAAGTAGATAAGGCGAGTAATTCAGAGATATTTGTAAGGCGCCACGGCCTGTGGAAACAGGTTTCTACACTGCAGAGCTAGGCAAGAGTGCTGCAGAGAAGACTGCGCGACTAAGAGATACGCTGTTTATCTGAAGCAGACTATGGCAAAACTATTCTTGAATAACTTCGGTGTTTATTAACCGATTCTTATATAACATAATATAATATGTAAGTATACCAAAGCGCAAGTAAAGTACTTCTATTTCGTAGGGTATTGCGGAATCTATTCAGAAAGTTAAGAGTGTATAACTCAAAATTAGATGTATATAAACACATAAATATATATGTTAATCCTTTAGAGATGCTTTCTGCTGACTGTTACATACATGTGCCCAAAGCTAATATGCCCATTTGCTCAATCTTTTTCAGTGGTTACAGGGTATACGTCCGACTCTCGTGTAGGTGTTGAGCAGTGCATTCGTTGGTTGGGTCAATCAATCGAATCGGGCGTTCATCTCGATGGGTCAGCTGCCCATTGTCAGCGCCCGAATGCAAATTGTCAGCATATTGATATATCCAATTTCAGCCCCTCCACCCACCTGCTCCCAACCTCCCCTTCCCCTGGCAAAGGCCCTCCCTTTCACTGGACAGCAGCAGCTGCTGCATTTGTGGGTCGTGTTCAGCGTTTTTAGTATGCCAAGGTCAAGATCTGAGGCGAACCAATGCAATGCGTTGTTTTTGATGCATTCACATTGAAATTATTTCAATTTCTCACTTTGCAAGGTGTGAGACGGGTGTCGGTGGCAGGGTGAAGGGGGGGGGGGGGACTTGGGTCAGTGCTGCCTCAGCACTTGCTGTGACATTTCTCGGAGCTAAACTGGCCAAAGCAAGCGCTAAAAAAACTGAATTATAATTAAAATACAATTATCAACTTAATAGCAAACTACTCAAAAGCTGCACTCAGCGAATTCATGCGCTCAGCCCAAGGCATCGCGGTCAGACCGGGGGCGGGCCGCATAGGTCAAAGGTCGTTGGGTCGGCGGCGGGTTCGTTGGGCATTGAACTGCGACCAATTTGCATAACTTGTTAATAGGAAATACATTATCGTAAACGTCGAACTCTGTCGCTCAAATGTAGATGACAGATATATACTGAAGGAAATTACCCGGCGTCGCTCGCAGGCAAACTCAATACCGAACTTGCACAAATTGAAAAGCTGATGGTTTAATTAGGCAAATATAAAAATAACCAAAAATTCGAAAAAAAAGTATCAGCGAGAAGTTAAGATGTACCTCTGCAGATAATTGTCTCAGACTTTTGCAGATATGCTGCTTTAACTAAAATTATGTTGAAGGAGTCATTTGATTTAAGATTTATATTATATTTATATATACAATTTTTTCAATTTTGTTCGACTTTTGCTAGATATTATGAGTGTATTAGCTGCTTAAGCAGTTATATGATCTTGTGGCCCGATATTTGCATTATTTTGTGAGAATTTCAAAGTAGAATCTTAAAGCCGATGTTTATATTCGTCAAAATAAATGAAAAATCAAAAGAGTTAGTAGGTTAAGAACTATGTTTCCATTCGACGCGGCCGACTCCAAGGAATAGATCTCAGACTGATCAGATATATGTACATATGTATATAGCTTATGTGCTGGGAAATATCTGTTGTGACAAAACATGAATACCCTGTAAATGGGTTAACCTGAAAGTTATAGCCCAGATAATTCACTCAGCATGAGCACACTTAAAGAGTATCTTCTTCTAGTCACTTACCAACTGGTTTTATTACCTCATTTATTGTTGATCAAAGCTGACTAAACGCGTTTGATAAGCGCATGTCAAGTGCACAACGCGCTGCCATGCCATTCCAATTATTTGCGACTCTGGACAACACCTCAAAGAGGCGACACACGTTCGAGCCGACACGTTCAAGTGCGTAACCCACGCTCGTGGATTAAGTCCGTGTCGCTTGTCATGGGGCAATCCGCGAATCCAACACAATACAGCCGGGCACACCGCCTTTGGCTGACAGTCCAGCCAGACGCACGTGTTGCCCAACGTGGAACAGCGCCAAAACGGGCGTCGACCTTGACCCAATGATGGCAACTTTTTCGAACAAACTCTGCCACTCTCTGCTGGCCTTCAACAATCCACAATTAATACAATTATTGCCATTGAAAGAAACTTGTACCAAGCATATTTTATGCCTGTCAAAGAGAGATTCTTTTAAGAGTGCATATACATTGACCTAGTTTTTGAATCTTCTTAGTTATTCAATTGTTTAAAACGTATTGTGCTCAGATATGGCACTAGGCCAGTCTAAAGACAGTTTTGGACTAGTTTAAACAATATTTGAGCCAGTTTTTACACAATTTTGAACCAGTTCCAGCTCACTTTGGAACCGGAGTAAACTTTGTTTCGAACTAGCTGTAATCAATTTGTAACCAGTTTAAAAGCTGTTGAACTAGCCAATTTTTAACCAGTTTAATCCAAATTTTGAATCACTTTTGAAATAACACCAAAGCTTTAAGAACCAGCTCGAACTAGTTTCAACTCATTTGAACTAGTTTGAGCTAGTTTCAGCTCATTTGAACTAGTTTTAACAAATGTGCACTAGTTTCAACTAATTCAATTTTCGCCTGAATAACTTGCATTCCATTTAAAAACTTTTTAAACATATTTGAAAATGTTTTGTGCTGAAAATGTTTAATCGATCAAACCGATAGCCAGTGAGCTGAAAGCTATGCCTATACTCATAGCTGGGCTTGGTTTTCGTTCCCGTTTAACTCTACAAATATCTGATAATTTATTAGAAGTTCTTTCAACTAAACTTTCACACTAAAATATACTTAAACAATACCTAATACTATCTATAGACCTATAAGACAACAGCCTAAAAGTATGCCAGGCTTAAATGAATGTGAACTTGTTTAAGTTTAACCATCTGGCTCTGATTTAAGCTATAATCATGGGTGTTAGGTGGGGGGGGGGGGGGGGGGGGGGGGGGGGTTGGGGTTGTGGTTGGCAAACTTATGTCTATAAACATATCAGTTCTTATCTTCGTGCTCTTGCTCAACTATATGAACTTGACTGATTGCGTGCCCCAATTCCAGCTGTATTCTATTTCGGCTTCTTGATGTTTTCCATGGCTTTTAGGCACATAATCTTTTGCGTAATATAGGGTGTCCAAGTGCATGCAATAGACAGTACGAAACATGGCCTACCCCATTAGGAATATATATAGTTATGATCGGAAAGACAAGCTGCGTCGATCTAGCTGTGTTTGTCTGTGTGGCGGCGTCGTCATAGGGAACTATACCATTTCCTATAATTTTATCAACTCCTATTTTCATTTATCGATATTATATCGATAAAAATCGATGTTGAGATGTGCTTTTGCTTGGAAAAGTGCAAAGACAAACTTCCCAGAGATCGGACTATAAGCACCGAAGATAATCTATAGTTGCTGGTTAAAGGGTATCGCCTAGTCGCATACTGCCGCTTACTTTTTTGTTGCATCAAAAATTTCATTATCCGAGTATTTTTGCAGGCACTTCTTAACAATAGAAATGATTTGTGTTAGTCTTATCACCGTTATAAAAATAAGCCGCACGAAAAATCTGAACAACACAGAGACACCCTGTAAAATAAAACAAATGCCTAAAAGTATAGCCGTATTAACTTTCAACTGGTAGAAATGATAAAAATCAGTTAAGAGCTATATAAAAAACAGTTCGCAATGCACAGGTTTTTGCTCCAAATCCACCTCCAGCTTCGGAAAATGCGCGTAAAACTGTTGAGCGAAACTGATTTGTTTTTGATTCGATTAACTTATATATAAATATAGCTTCTCTTTTAGTATATAGTTTTAGTATAGCGTTTTTCCGTGTTGAAAATGGAGGAAAGGGATTTTCTTGAATTTATTAACAAAAAGTGCATGAGCCGCGCAACGCCGGGCTACACACAACTAGTATTCCATATAGAAATTTATGTTGAAGCGCAAAACCAAATGAACTTTGGAATGTGCATTGTACAATAGGAAAACAATTCGTCGATTGCGTAATAAGTCTCAGGCATTATTAGGGTGGCCCCAAATGCCAGATAAATGGTAAGAAATCAGTCGGTTCCACATGGAACTTTATATAGTTTATTACAAGCTTGATAATTAATATCATTTATTAATAATAAGAAATGCCTGAAGTTCTATGTAAATTCGACTGAGTTTGAACCGCAGCGAACTGAACCAGCAAACTTTCTAATAATTGTTCAACGTAGCTTAAAGCGAAGTCTGAATCTATTATTTTATCAAATAAACGACAACAAAAAAAGTTTTCTAGCTTTGCTTCGTCATTGTAAAATTTCGTTTGAGACTGAGACGCATGCATATTCGGCCCCGAATTTGTGCTTTATACTTTAAATATTTTTGAATTCGTAATTATTTACATATTTCTCCAGACTCTGGTTTTCCGAGTATCGAACCAGCTTAAAGCCGAGCAGCTCTTCGCATTGGCCTCCAGCGCCGACATTCGTAATTTTCATGTAGGTCAGGCGCGACGCTTTTATGGAACTTGTTTTGATACGATTTTTCACGACGGTCATAATACGATTTACAATACGTTATAATCATTCCACACATACACACACCCGCGTCCCCCCAATGTCTCTCTACGTAGCGCCTACCCCCATCGAGAGAGTGAGCAACACGGAAAGCAACAGATCGCGACAGGTTCGATGTGCACTGCCTGCGGTTGGGCATATACGATCGTTCAGTCAGATTCGGACCATCATACCTCGCTTTATATGAGGAGAAAAGTAGCTACAGTCCATTGGGTATATTGAATATATGAGAGGTAAAAGGCAGCCAAACTGATCGATGTCCAGCAAATGAATTGTCTCTATCAGAACCAGAGACATTTAATAGGGTATGTGGACGCTCGATGAATGTTAAAGTTAATCGATAATTTATCAATAAATGTCGATATTTAGCCTGGGCTTTATAAGGGCTAAGCAAATTCTCGGCTGACATAGACAGTTCATAAGTCTATCACGCTTCCCCCTCTTTACTTTTGGGCAGAACCGATTTTGAACTCCTTGCTAATTCCTCAAAGTTGTGCATCGATCTAATATATTGATCTGATACTCTCCAAAAATCATGATTTACCTTGTATCTGTATATTGTATCTTTTATCTGTATAAATAAAGTCTTTTATCTTGTTTCTTAGAAGGCATCTGGTATCTATATCTTATAGTTCATCTCTTTAATAAAGTATCTTACCCTTTAAGCCTATATCGATATAGCAGACTTCATCTTTTAATTGAATCAAGCAGCTTATATTATAGAATCATGTTGCGTCTTGTATCTAATATCTTTTATATCTTTACATATTATATCTTTTATACTAATTTCTAAAAGATATGTCGCCTCTTCTAACTGTATGTTGTATTTTATATTTTTTTATAGAGTACAATATCTTATTTTTATCATCTTATATCTTAGACCTCCCCTCAGATGCATCTCTTGCATCTATATTGTCTAACATTTGTTTGTTAATCTAATATGATTGAAAATATCTAAAATTGTATCTTTTATCTGTGCTTTGCATTTTATATCTTTGAAAAAGTATCTTATTATCACATCCTAAAACTCAGCTCATATTTGTATCTTGTATCTTATATGGCTAGAAAGCATCTTCTAGCCTGTAAATGTATCTGTATCTTGTATCTAAAATCATTTACGCTAGAAAGTATCTTAAAGCTTGTATCTCGTTTGCATTTAATCTTATAATCTAAAACTCATCTCATATCCGTATCTTGTATTATGTTTTATCCAATAAATGTATCTGTATCTTGTATCTACTATCATTTTTGCTAGAATATATCTTATCTTGATAAAGTATCTTATTATTCTTCTTGCATGTGTGTATCTTGTATTTAACAGGCTAGAAAACAAGTACCACCCTGTAAATGTATCTGTATCTTGTGCATCTAGAATCTTTTATGCTGCATCTTATATAACTATAGTGCTAGTGCCATATATACTTATATATATATATATATGTTTTTTTTTTATTGCTGCTCAATTTGTGTTAGTTAGAGTATGTAATCTTCCGTGGTTGGCTCGCAGCTGGCGATTGTTTCGTGTTGTCGTTGATTTCTAAAATGAGTTTAGTTCAGTTAGTTGCCGAGTAGCGAACGGTGCTGCGCTACGCATTGTTTAAGTCAACAACATCATAAAAAACCTAGACAAATAAATACTGAGCTGTGCAGAAAGTTGGACACACACACACACACACACACACACACCTGCACAGCTCGTGTGGTTGTTATTTGTTTTTCATAAAATGAATACCTTGGCATTGTTCGCATTTGCATTGTGGGCGCTTTTCTTGCGCTACTTGCCGCACATACTCAAGTTTGTGCAGCTGCAGCGCTTTTCCAGAACGCTGCCCGGCCCCAGCGTGGGCGAGCTTATAGCCAATGTAAAAAAGGGCGGTAAGTTGAAGTTGAGAGCCAGAGAGAAATAAACAAATATAATGCATGCAATGAAACGCCAGAGGTACTCAACTGGCTGAAGGAGCTGCGCGCACGGCATGGACCAGTTTTTCGCATTTGGTTCGGCAAGGATCTGATGGTGTTCTTTACGACCCCCGAGGACATTAAACAGCTGCTCGGCAACAATACGCTGCTGAGCAAATCGCGCAACTATCAGCTATTGGAGCCCTGGCTGGGCAAAGGCCTGCTTACGAACGGCGGCGAGTCATGGCATCGCCGGCGCAAGCTCCTCACGCCGGGCTTCCATTTTCGCATACTCAGCGAGTTTAAGGAGCCGATGGAGGAGAATTGCCGCATTTTGGTCAGTCGTTTGCGCGAGCACGCCGATGGCGAGCCCTTCGATATCTATCCCTACATCACGCTCTTTGCCCTCGATGCCATCTGCGAGACGGCGATGGGCATCAAGAAGCACGCCCAGATGCAGAGCGATTCGGAGTATGTGCGCGCCGTTCAGACGTAAGTCAAAGCAAATCACATAGAGCACAATCAAAAAATGCTCGACTAGCAAATACCACGCATATGCAAAATGCATGCCTGATTAACTTCGCTTATCGTAGTCCGATCCTTATGACATTCTCAAGGCGCGAGACTCGAGCTGTCAAATTGACATATCTACAAATTTTTAGGGAAAATGTGGCGTGGCATCCAAAATATGAAATATTCACAAGCTGTGTGTACTATTTGTAGACCAACATGCCAAATTTAGCTGCTCTAGCTCTCATAGTTCTCGAGTTGTGCCGAAAAAACCATGTCGCAAAATCGATATTTATCGGTTTTCCGAAAAAGGCATAAAACATTGAATCTATTTGTATTACTTTTAATCTGTGCGTACAATATACAAATATACCCAAATACCAAGTTGAGCTTTTCTAGCTCTCCTAGTTCTCGAGTTGGGCCCATATGCAAATCCATGTGCTACAATCGATATTAATCGATATTGTGCAAATGGCGGATGCCATTGTATAACAAAGTTATGCATGGCTTAGAAGACTGTATATTTAAAATTTCCAATTCGCCGCTGTTGAAGTTTTCGAGATTGAGCCTTCGTCTCGGCATTGGCCATTGCGAATTTATATAAACAAAGCAAAAAGCAACTTAAAACAAAACTATGCAGGCTTGAAATAAGCAAAAGCGTTCCCAGTGAAAGCAAAACAGCTCTTCCATTTCATATTGTGTGACAAGTTAAAGGAAATATGTGCTTAAAATAAGAACTTTGCCAGTGAAACCAATATTCTGACCAAGTTTTCGCTGGCCCTGCTTTAGCATTTGCCGCATACTGCACCGTCAGAGCTTCTCCTTCTGGCAGAGATTCAATTTGCTCTTCAATCTGTCCGCGGCGGGTCGCCAGCGAAATGCAGCGTTGCGCGTGCTGCACGAGGAGACGCATCGCGTGATCAACATGCGCCGCAAGCTGCTGCAGCAGCAGCAGCTGGACAAGCAGAACGGCAAGGAGGAGAAGGAGGAGGAGCATAACGATATTGGGGGCAAGCGGCGTCTGGCATTTCTGGACATGTTGCTGCTCTCGCAAATGGAGGGCGGCGGCGATCTGAGCGATGTGGACATACGCGAGGAGGTGGACACGTTCATGTTTGAGGGCCACGACACGACCAGCTCGGCAATTGCGTTCGCCATCAGTCTCCTGTCCAAGCACGCGGATGTGCAGCAGCGCGTCTACGAGGAGGCGCTCGAACTGGAGGGCAGAGAAAAGGAGTCGATGCCGTATCTGGAGGCGGTCATCAAGGAGACGCTGCGTCTGTATCCGTCGGTGCCCTTCTTTTCCCGCAACGTGCACGAGGATCTGCAGGTGGGCCAGGTGACGGTGCCCAAGGGCGCCTCCATTAGCTGCCTGGTGTATATGCTGCATCGTGATCCGGACAGCTTTCCCGAGCCGGAACGCTTCGATCCGGATCGCTTCTATCTCAACGAACATCAGCTGCATCCATTTGCCTTTGCCGCCTTCAGCGCTGGACCGCGCAATTGCATAGGTATGTCGACCCCAACCACCCCCCACCCCCCTCTCACACGCGAAAATTAAATGTGATATCTGCAGGTCAAAAGTTCGCCATGCTAGAGCTCAAGTGCTCGCTGGCCATGCTCTTGCGGCATTATCAGTTCCTGCCCGTCGACGAACATCAGCCGCAGCCGCTCGCCGAGCTCGTGATGAAGAGCGGCAATGGGATTCGGGTGCGCATACGGCCACGCCCCTCTAATCCTCTCTAATCTAGCTCATACCCAAGTATCGTTTATATAATATAGCTCTATTTGTATTTCATGTATTTAATCTTTAAATGTCTTTTTTTTTTATTTTTTTTGTTTATGCATAACTCTTGTATATTTTTAGCCCAAATAAAGCTTAATCTCAATTCAGCGTGTGAAAAGCCCACACATACATATTATATGATCTAAATGTGGCGGCAATTCTTCGGTTTTCTTTTCCAATTCGAGGGAAAATGTGGCATGGTATACAAAATATCAAATATTCGTAGTCCACATACCAAATTTAGCTGCTCTAGCTCTCGGAGGTCTCGAGTTATAACTGAATAGGCATGTCTAACAAGCGATAATCATCGGTTATCTGAAAATGGTAGAAGATATTGGAATATGGCGCGTATTATCTACCTTGTGAGATATTCCTTTACCAAGTTTTGATCGCTTAACTCTCGCAATTCTCAAGTGTGGTCTAAAAAACCACGTGTATCAATCGATATTTATCGATATTATGAAAATGTAAGGATATATTGGCAAATTGGAACACGGTTTCTTCATAGTAAAATATTTGTGATCTGTGAGAACCTATTTGCTAAATTTTATCTTGTCTAACTCGAAAAGTTGCCTAACAAGTTTGGTTTATATAGCTCTCGTATATGTCGAGTTAGTTTAAGAGACCCGATTCTATCTAAATCTTTATTTATCATGGTATGGATAGAGATATCTCCATATAGCTCTTACTCTTCTAGCATCAGAGATCTGTGCTTGCTATTGTTAAGCACTATTGTCCTCTTATTCTCTCTCTTTCTCTTTTTCTCTCTCTCTCTCTCTCTCTCTCTCTCTCTCTCTGTTATATAGCTCTCGCTCTTCTAGCACCAGAGATCCATTAGCTCTATTGATAAGCGCTCCATATACCCCTCCCTCTATCTCGTTCTCTCTCTCTCTCTCACCAACCTGCCTCGCATTTCTTCTTATATCAAAGTTCAGATAGTTCAGTCAATTGCCAGATGGGCTTTTTACTAGCTGGCGTCCAAATGCAGGTGCCACAAACAATTCATAAACCATATCAAATAAAGTCTCTTGAGATTTCTGGCTAAGGAGTCCAAAATTAGGCCCATTTAGCTTGTAAATAAGCGGAGATAAGTTGTTATTGTTTGTTTCTTGGTGATGGGAGGGGGTGGTGGGTTAAGCTCAGCAGTAAATCGAGCCTATTTTAAGTAATATTCGAATTTGGCAAACTCATCGTGACGCACTTGGAAGTGGGCGCGATCAGGCGAGCGTCCGGCCTTAGACTTTGAAACTGGGACAAATAAAAATGCTGCTGCCTTATCTGGCAATGTTTGTATGGTAAAAAACCCCGACCCCGAACATAGATAATGATATTAATCTTAATGTGCGATGAACCAAAATACGAATACGAACCGCAATAAAACAACTTTCGAAAATTTGTTGTGGTATTTTGTGTTTATTTGCACACGTTTTTGAACTTTGGAAAATACAATTTTATATAGATATATGTAATATTATTTGTAGGATAAGACGTCATATATATTCTTGTATATACATATATATGAACGTTTGGTTAGCATAATATTGTGCTCCTGTTAACATCCAAAGCCAACAACAACAAAAAAAAATATATATATGTATATATATGCTTGGGGCAGTTATTGTATGCCCCATATATAGACAGTAAGTCGTAGGTATGGATAAGTTATCGATATATGGTATATATATATATATAGATATAGATATACCTATGCCGAACTCTGTTAAATCTCTGTTACGCGCACACCCACATATTGCTGCTCAACTCTGTTAAAGCTCTGTTAACTCTGCTGGCTGTTATGTTATGTTCCCTGACAATTCCTTAAGCTAAAAACCTTCACATATATATACATATATATCTATATATATTTATTTATATATATATATATACATATATATATATATATATAAGTATATATTATTCCGCGCGCGTCGCATCTGGTTCTTTTCAATTCGTTTATGTTTTATATATATTTTTGTAGGTAATTTTTAAAAATTTTTGGTTTAACAACTAGTTAAATTCCTTGACATTAGCCTGGGAATAATTTGGTTTCATTTAGGTTTTATGGTATCTATCATATTTGGTATGTTACATTTCCCTATCTAGATTGCCTTCAATTACCTTTTTGTGTTGTTTTTTCTTGTTTAATTTTGTGCCCATATTCGATATATAATCCATCTATATACATCGCCTGTTACTCTCCTATATATCGTAATCCTCTAGTTAAATGTGGTATATGTATGTATGTGTGTGTGAGTGTGTGCGTGTGTGAGCTAATGATATGATGCGTCTAGGCTAGCATTGGGTAACATAAAATATCGTAGTTATATATATATATGTATGTATATATATCGTATCATATATAGCATGTGTTATATGAACATTTTCTTTTTTTTTTTACCATGCAGAGAACAATACTTTTTAGACTAGACTAGCAAATACCCTTGCAGTAACAAGTATTCATATATAGATAACAATTGTATGCTCGAGTAATCGTACACATATATATATATATAGTATATTATATAACTCGTGCCTAGCAAATCGACAGACCTAATCCTAAACAGCTGTCATAGGAACAAGCGAGGGTTGCGATCGAATCGAATCGGATCGGATCGTGTCTCGTATAAAGCATTAGGAATTTATTCTGCTTAGGGGAAAAACAGAACCCAAAGTGAACTGTATTTCTTTGGAGAAACTTTACCAGATAAAAGCAAAAATATATTATCTAAGTATTTGTAACTATGCTAGAGAGCGAAATGAAGGTTCGCAGAGAAATGCAGTAGAGTTTTGAGTTTGGAAGAGCAGAGTTTTTTGATAGCTGGGAAACTTGCTTAAAAAAATGATTGAAAACCTGGCAGCATTACTAAAAGATCAGATAGAGTTATCTGTGGCTCTCTATAAGTCCATGGAACAGTTAGTTAGTAGACGAATTATCGAATTAATATATCTGGAATATTCAGAGGTATTTTTGCGAGTGTGTGATTGTAACGAAAGCTTAAAGCAATCTCTATTCAAAAACTCCATAAAGCTGGACGCGTAAAGAACTCGAATTCTAGATAGAGAACTAACGAATTCTAGATAGTGAACTATCTTATAGAGCTGTGATTTCTGGAAAAATGCAAAAGAGGAAAACGGAAATGTTGGAAGAACATTTTAATAGCAATATCTAGTATTTAAGCAATATAAGAAGTGAACGGATCATAAGTATTATAGAGCTGAGGTCGAGACTGGGAAGCTTCTTTAGATTGTAAATTATATGGAATATCTAGTATATTCAGAAAATTATAAAGCTAAACTCCAATGGATGAAGGGTTAACGATGGTTAGCCTGAAATTAGTCTAGACTTAACGGGCTGCAAGGATATCCTTAGAGCTTCGCTCATAGCCAGGGTATGCAAATGGTGCGACAGACGTCGCGTCTGTGCGGCTGCGGATGCGGCTCCTCGCCATTGGGGCCGCCCCCGCCTCCGCCCCCACCTGAACTAAACTTGAAGAAGGAACTCCTTCGTCAGTGCTTGCGATGCGACTGAGGCGATGCGCCCGCTACGTGGCCAGTGCTGGAAATGGGGCTGATGCTAGAGTTGGAATTCGAATTGGCGTTGGAGCCAGCGCTGGCTACGTGCCCGACGCTGCCCTCAGGCAATGACTGCAGCGCAGCGGCGACGCTGCCGTAGCTGGCGCGCTGCTGTGACTGCGATTGCTGCTGCTGGGATTGCGAATGGGATTGGGTTTGGGATTGGGACAGCTGCGCGTGCTGCATGTGATGTGGGGCTGCTGTCAGCGTGGAGGCGCGCGCCAAACGCTTGGGTATGACAAATGGGGGCGGCGGCTGTGGCGTATATTGCGGCGGCGTTGAATTCGCCGATGCCTGACGCACAAAATGCCGGCTCGGCGGCGACTGCATTGAACCGGCGCGCGCAATGGCGCCGGTTCGCGGCGGTATCGCCGGCGGCGGTCCGGGCGGCTGTCCGTGCCGCAGCTTGGCCGTTGGCGATGAGCTGCAGCTGCTGCTCTCCTGCGATGGCTGTGTTTGGACACGCGGCGGTAGCTGAGGGAGCTTCGCATTCGGTTGCACCGTCGACATGGTTATGGTGGGCTTCTGGATGGGCACCGTGTGCCTTATGGTTACGTTGCCAGGCTTGTTGCCGGCGCTTTGCCTTGCAGGCGCAGCTGTTGTTGCTGTTGCTGCGGCTGTTGTTGTTGTTGTTGGTGCAGCTGTTGCTGTTGGCGCGTTGTTAACACTGGCTTTCTGCTGATGCTTCTGCTTTTGCTGCGCATGAATATCCTGTATTTGCGGCGTTATCACCACCGGATTCTTTTTCTGATCCTGTCCGGCGGCCACATAGCTGAAGACGCACAGCACCGAGTAGCATATCTGATCCGACTGCATGACGGGATCACCAAGGCAATTACACGTACGTTAGTGTTGGGCAATAGCTGAATAACTGTGTGTGGCTGTGTGTTGGTTAACAGTTGGTGACGTGTGGTGGAGGTGGAGGTGGTTGTGATCGTGTGTGGTGGGTTATTTTGCGGTGAATTAATCACATCGAGCAACGAACCAACGAACGCACAAACTAACCAAAATCATAAATAGCATGCAACTGGAACAATGGAATGGAACAAAAGAAAAATAAAATTTCAAGGAAACTAACCGAAAACATGACATTTGTACAAATTGCGCTTATGAAGTGAACGATGTTTTTTTTCTTACATGTTGTTGTTGCTTTTGTGAGTGTTGTTCTTGTTGTTGGAAGCACAGACACACATACACACACACATACATTGCAGTCGAATGCAACCGACTGCGCAATACTCTGTTCACAGTTGCTTCCTGAATCTTTCAACCTTTTGCACCCTTTTTGACATAAAACAGACGATCAGATTATGAAGTATCCCAGCAATCTCTAGACTATTTGAATAGGGCCCAGAGCTGAGATCGTAATCGAATAAAAAAAACACATCTAGAAACCTTCTTAAGCACCAACTTAAGCTCAAACTGTAAATAAGGTCTTGAGAAGTCTGCCTGCAACATTGGAAGATTACAAATTCAGGATTGTGGCAGATTTTGGTATTTCAAGTCGGACGAACAGTGCACGCCACCCATATGCTCTACTGCGCTTTGTGAACAGGGTATAAACAAAAGAGAAAATAAAATAAACAGTTTGTGTGAAAATTTTATTTACAAAAAAGAAGTTACTCTTTTTTTTTTTTTTTTTTGCTTTTTACTATTTAAATTTTGTTTAAAGCACATTTTCATGGGGAACATTGGAATTGATTGCCGCTGTCGCGTTGAGGTCGTGTTCCAATGCCAACGTTTCAGTGCCCGTGCTCTCCGGTAATGCTGACGCCTGCTCCTTGCCGTTCAGATGACATACGTAGGCGAAACGCACGGACGTCACACGATGAAAGCTGAGCACAATTTCCGATGCCTTTTTGTCACATTTTAATTAGATTTATTTTTTTTTGGTTTCAGTTTCACGTTTCATTCACGGGTTTTTTAGCGTGTTTTTTTTTTATGTTGAATGCAATGATTGATTGATTGATTGATGTGTGATGTGAAGTGATTGTGTTAGTTGGTGGAGATGGTTGCAGGCATGTTGATGTTGTTGTTGTTGTTAATTTGTTGTAGTAGTTGTTGTTGTTGTTGTTGTTGGTACATAGAAATGTTGACAAGGTAACGAAACGAAAGTGGCAGCAAAGAACGAAACGAAACGAATAGAAAAAGGTAAGGCAAATCAAACATAGTTATATATTTATATATATTTATATTATATTATTGTGATGGTATTTACAAAAAAAAAAAAAAAAAAAACCAAAACAAAAAAGGGAAAGTATATATATTTATATACAAACGTATGCATACGCATGATGTGATTCAAGTGGCAAAAAAGGTGCTGTTTCAATTCCATTTTGTATACAACAAATTTGCAAAAGTTTTCAAAATGAAAATCAACCAAAATCTTTTGAAAATAATTGTGGTGCTGTGCGAATGCATGTGGTGCAGTGCGAGGCATTTGGGGCTGTACGCATAGAGCACTTACCATGCTAGACTGATATTTTCGCTGGATGAGATTGCGCGTCTTCGGATCTGTAAGTAAGCGAGGGTGGAACAAATGGAAATTGGAACAGAGCATTGAATACGTAAACGATTATGGAACACTGTTTGTCGGGCACTTACTGTACTCCTCCAATACGAAAATGCCGCCCTTCTGTGTAAAGCATTTGCGTATGTGATCCAAACGCACGAAGAACTGAAATTATTTGTGTACAAGAATATGAAAAGTTTAGCTTGACTCGAACCGAACAATTGCATGGGATTTCTCTTCTTCAGCTTCTTATTTTTTTTTTAAATATATTTTTACTTTCGGCTTAACCGTCACAAAAGAGTGCGGCATGAAACGCAAAAGTGGAACGAAACGAAACGAAATGCAAATGAAAAGGGAACAAATCGGTAGAGAAACAAAGAATTGTATTTATTTAATTCTCTTGTCACACAGTTCGATTTGTGGATAGTACGTAATAATCATGTATCGGATAATATGCATATATATGAAATAATATTAAATTAACAAATATTTGTTTTTTTTTTTTCTCTCAGTTTCAATTTATTTATTGTTTTGTGTACGTGTATTCTTTTGCGCGTGTGTGTGTGTGTGTGGGTAATCGTGTGTGGGTGGAACTAACATTCAACGCAACGAAACGCAACGAAACGGAAACGGAAACGAAACAGAAACAGTAACAGTAACTCAAACAAAAGCTAAATGCTACGCAAGCGCATGAACAGGCAGAAGCAGAAGCAAAAGCAGAACCATTGGCAGCAGAGGCAGGCGGCATGCACAAGCAAAGCAAAGCAAAGCAAAAGCAAAAGCAAAGCAAAAAGGAAAGCGAAAATCAGCTGCGAGTGCCGTAGCAGCCAGCCAGCAGCAGGCAAACAGGTTAACGGTTAGTTTCGATCATCGATTATCGATTCACGATTGCATCCAAAAGGTCAATTGTTTGGGATTAAGAATTATTTTCTTTTTGTTTTTGTTTTTGTTTTTCTTCATAAGGGAAACGAATGGAAGGCAAACGAAACAGCAAAACGTAAAAACGGAACGCAAATGATACACTTTACCGTTGGTTTGCACCGGAACAAAATGGAACTCAATCAAAACGAAACGATGGCAATTGAATTTGAAATGAGTATGCAGCAAACTCAGGTAAACGAACTGTTTTTCTTTTATAGTTTTAATTGATAATAATTTATTATATATATGAAAAGATAAAAGTATTTGTTTTTATTATTATTTTGATTTGTGATCTTTTTTGGGTTCGAGTTTTTTTGTTCTAATTAGCACTTGTGAGATGGTCGTTCATAAATTAGCTGGGAATCGGTTATATATATATATATATATATATATAAATATACATAAGTTTGTATATATATATAGATTCTAACGAGTTGTGGGGCGGGATTAAGTAGAAGAACTATTCAAAAACAACACTATGCATTTAACTGTGTCGAGTGTGTATATATATGTGTGTGTGTGTGTCCAAAAAATATCATGGATATAAGTTTAGAAAGAATTTAACCAAAATCAAATGAAGACGAAAGTTGTTATGTGGATTCGTTGAGAGGTTTAGAGTCTCAAAGGGAACGGGTGGATCGAACGGCGATTGGGTGGAAATAAATACGCCCAGCCTGATGATAAAACAAAACATTGGATAACTTGTCTACTGGTCGTTAAATGTCTTAAATGGTACGATGTATGTAGGCTGCTTGAGATTTTCTTCTTTTATTTGGGGTTAGGCATGGGATTAGAGTAAGAGCATGCTTATGCTAATTTCGAACGGAACGGGCGGTTCAGTATGAGAGCGACAGGGCACTGGCATCAACAAGTATATTTTATTTGAATATTTGTAGTCTACGTTCATAGGAGTAGCACATAATTGGCAAAGTTAAGGTTAGGAACGCAGGAATGAAACATAAAAGAAAGACGCAGTTAACAGTTAACAGAAAATATACTGTTGGAATAGATGTAAGACAAATAGATAGAGAGAGAGAGAGAGAGAGAGAGATAGATCGTAACATTAAGAGAGTTAACATAAGACATATGAAGAACAAAAAGACAGAGAGAGAGAAATATGGAAACAGATAGAGTGAAACCTCAAGCTAGATGTAGAAAGTAAAAGGAACATAGAAGGAGTAAGTACAAGTCAGGGATAGAGAGAGAGAGAAATATATAGGTAGAAGTAAAAAGAGAAAGTAATACAGCAGCAGTATGCAGAAGACAGAGATATAGAGATAGAGAGGGAGAGGGAAACAGAGAGATAGAGCGAAAGCTTTAGATTAATGTAGACAGAGAAAGTAACACAGTAAGAGAGAATGTAAGACAGAGAAAGGAACACAGTAAGAGTAAGTGTAAGACAGAGACAGATAGAGCGAAACTTTAACAATCAGAGATAGATCGAGAGCAAGAGTAAGAATGAGAGGGCAAGTGCTCGCACTAGCAAGAGCTTAAAACAAATATTAAATTAAGCGCAAACGAGTGTCATTTCATATTGTTGAAAACAATTATTCGTTTTCTTCAATATGCGAAAGTTTAAAGTTTGCTAGTTGACAGCATTTTTTGTTATTCTTTTTTTTTTTTTTATAAACTAGAACTACATTTTGCTTTTGAAACTAAAACTACACAAGCAAAATTATAAATATAAAATAATTGTTTTTTTTTTCTATTATTTAACTTTATTTATTTGAGTTTTTTTTTTTTTTTGTGGGGTTTTCGTTTAAAGAGCAAGCGAGAGATAAACAAAACTAAAGTCAAGTGTCTTGAGATTTACTGAGATTTGAGTTCTACCAAAAACACGAACTAACTAATGAAAGATGCTAGCAGAACGTGAAGCTACATGCCGTCTAATTAGTATCGTAAGTGCTTCAAATATTCGTTGTACGGCAAGCCGAACAAACATTTTGCTAGATCAACTTTTCCAAATGGAAACTTGGGCCCGGTTTCGGTTTCCAAGCGGTTCCTACTTAATGCGAGTCCCAACTAATTTGGGCATTCGTACAGCTACGGCTACGGCTACGGCTACAAACTATGGAAGTTATATATATAGGAAATTGTGAACAAAGTCTGTTGAGTAGGACAGATAGAACTGTGTGTGTGTGTGTGTGTGTGTGAGTTTAAGGTGTAAAGGTATGTGTTGTGATTGTATTTATTGAAACATTCAAGGAGCAAGTGCACGCTAAACAGTGCCAAATCATAAGCAAAACACACTCGGAGGAAAGAACAGCAAAACATCGGCTAGCCGAAGTTTTAATACCCTTGCAGACATTTGGATATACTTTTAATCTCAGCTCGATTCTAAAGCTTCCCAGTTTGCTGCTCATCAAATACGTACAAGTTTTTCATATAACAAATCAATTTTTCGACCGATTCTACCTAGTTAATATAGTAAACCGATATGGATCAGATATAGATCATAAGCATAGAGCTTGGTCAGGCTCGTGAGTGCAGACTTTGATCGCGATAATATGAAAGACTAATGAGGTTGTCACACAAGAATTTTAGCATATGTAATGTTCCATTTCCACTTGGACCTCGACATTTAAGAGGAAACTATCCAAAATTGCATCTTGATAGCTTTGAGAACTGATTAATAAGTTCAGCCTACGAAGACTCGATAGATCGCGAATATCATAATATAATGTTCCGATTCCGCTTGGGCCTCGACATATGTATGTATGTTCCGCAACAGAAAGAGGAAGATGTGCATACATGGATATGTGGATAGCTTTAAGAACTAAGCGATTAATTAGCATTGAACTAGACAGACAAACATCCGTATATAGACGCGAGCGATCGTGATTATGAGAATATAATGTTCCAATTCCACTTGGTCCCCGGCATATTGACTGCGAACAACATAGAAACGAAGCAATACAAAGTTTCATCTACATAGCTGTGTGAACTGAACGATTAGTTCGAATAGGCAGACAGACACGCCTAAAGAAATAAGGCTAATCGAAAATATGATGCTATAGTGTTCCGATTCCGCTTGGACCTCATTATATGTACTGTATGGAACAGACAGAAAGAGCTATGCGACATTTCATCTAAATAGTTTTGAGAACTAAGCAATTAGTTCGCTAAGAACTAGGCAGAGAGACATGACTCGACTGATAGATATATATGTGATATATACATATATATATAGATATAAATTCTGGAATTGAAGACATCTTCTTCTAAATGCTGCACATTCACTACCCTCTGCAGGTACATTCAAAAAACCTATATGCACTTGATTTTTGTTGGGTGTGTGTGTGTGTGTGAGGGGTTAAGCAACCAGATTGTAAAAAGCGCAAACTTGCGTTAAGTTCCAGCATTTTCTAGATCAAACAGACTGACAAGGAAACATAGAAAATAAATGGAAATATGGTTATCGTTGTCGATATTGATAGCAATGAATCGAGCAGTTATTGAAACTGCAAACTGGTTGAGTAAACCCCCAAAAGTGTAGCCTGCTTCGAGTATGTGTGCGTGTGTGTGTAGAGAGAGAGAGAGAGAGATAGACAGACAATGAGAGAGATAGATAGAAAGAGAGAGAGAGAGAGAGAGAGTAGAACTAAAAACTGTAGAACAACACACACAATAAAATATATAAATATATATATATATATATCTAGTTGATGTATTAGTTCCAAAACGTTCCAAACGCCCGCTATGTATATGCAGTATTCGTATTTGGAATTGAAACGCAAACGAAATGAAATTGAAACGGAAACGGAAACGTAATATGAGAAAAACTGTGAGAAATGAAACAAATGGAAATGTACACGATATATATCGTTCAATTCGATCAGAAAGTAAAATGAGTGTGGGGAAACGTCAACAAGTAGTTTACGGCTCTGTTTCAAACGTAACAAACAAACCAACCATCCAGCCAACTATTTCGATTATAAATTAATTTCAGAACGTAAAAGCTTACAAATAATATACATAATTTTTTATATATATATTATTTCGAATCAAATGTATCTACTACTAGATTTAAATTTTTTTTTTTTTGTATAGGGTTCTTTAACTGTTGTATGCCATTTGTTGTAGTTTTTTTTTTTTTAGGTTTTTATTCGTTTTTTTGCGTGGGTGTTTACAAAAGAAAATCAAGTGTTTGCTAACGAAAATAGTGAAGTAGGTGTTGGAAAACACAAAAAAGAAACGAACACAAAATGAAATTGTTATTTGAATTGAATGAAACGCAAATGTTGTTGGTTAAGTAAATTAGGGAGCAGGGCTTAAAGAACAATAGTTGCTTATATAAAATTTAAGTTCAAATATAACAAGAAATTTGTTCATTGCAATACCTCGAAATCCTTTATCGTAAACGACATATTCAGTTCATAAATGTTTTTAGTATTGTTTTTTTTTTTCAAGTATTTTTTTGGTATTTGTTTTTTTTTTTTTTTTTTTTTTATTGGTTTTGTTAATTTTTGGCATGTAAGAGAGGCAGACCAATCATTGGAATTATTCGTAACGTTTCGATTCGATTCGTAGGGAACGTGTGTGTTTGAATCAAAGTCCACAAAATGGGAGAGCAACGGAGCAGCGTTCCACGTACGACAAAAAACATTAAACAAACAACAAAGAAAATTATAAAAAGAAAGTTGACAAAACGCATTTTAATTTAATTTTAGATGATTTTCATATATTTATATTGTTTTTGTTTTTTTTTTGGGGGGGTTTTTTTTTTTGGTAACTGTTTGCAAAATTTTGGAAATAGCATATCTAGCGAATTTTGGTATTTTTTGGTATTTTTTTGGTTTTTGTAGCACTAAGGAGAAACGATATGAAATGTGGTTGTTGTTGTTGTTGTTGTGTAGAGTTTTTTTTTAATTATTTATTATTTTTTATTTTGGAAATTGGGACATTTGGTAGGACAGCTAAATCTTAGTTATTTGTTGTTGTTGCTGTTGTTGTTGTTGTGGTTTATTACTCGTACATAAGAAAAGTAAAGCAAATTGAGTAGAAGAAAAACGCATTGAAAATACCAAAGTAAAATAAGCAAACGAAATTACAAATTGAAGCTGTAAAAAAGCGAACAAACAATCGAGATAAGAAAGAGAGATAGAGAGAGAGAGACAAGTGAAGAAGAGAGCGAGAGAGAGAGATAGACAGAGGTAGTTATAAAAATACCAAACATACCAAATAAATACCAAAAATGAAGAGCAAATGAAAAGAGAATTGAAAATAAAGAAGCTCTAGAGACAAACGATAAACTGCAAATATACACAAGGACCATCTCAAAAGCGACCAGTTTTTGGTATATGCACAAAAACAACTGGTATTTTTTTTATTTTTTTTTTTTATATTCTTTCTCTTTTTTAATATATATATATACGTTTCTTAGCTTTAGATACTTGTTTTTTGAGGGGTTGGGGATAATACGCCTACTCCAAGATGTGGTCATATTCCAGGATTTCAAATGTAGCGAGAACCCAAACAAATCAAAAATTTCAAAAATAATTGGGGTAACATTGACAAAAGAGATTAATGGAAAGAAAGCACTTAACGGTAAACGGCTTGCCGACACGCTCGCACACACACACACACACAGACACGCAGACATGCTCTCTCGCTCTCTTCGGCAACAGCATACGAAAGAGCGCAGCGCGTTGTATGCACAGTTAATAACGGTAATTAGCTACTGTTTGTTTTCACATAGCGCAATATGAAAAACAGTTTCAAAATAACGGTATTTAGCTACCGTTAGCTTTCATACAGCGCAAAAACTGAAAAGCGATAACCAAAAATAATCATAACCCCATTCACACAACGATTTCTCACTTTTTTTTTTTGGGGCCTGAGCGTATCTTAACTTTAAATATATATATATAGCCCTATCAAATATATATATATATATATATATACATATATATATATATATATATATATATATTGTTTGTAGTAGTTGTGGTTTTTTTTAAATTTATTTTTCATAATCAAAAATTGTATACATTACAAAAAAGTAGCGAAAAGAATTTGCAGAAAAATTTGATGGCAATGATGTAGAATTATCGGATATCGCTCGAGAGCGATATAATAAATATCAAGAACAATTGTTAGAAAAAAAAAACCTTAGACAAAGAAAAAACAAAGAAAAGAAGAAGAGACCAAAATAGAAGTAAAAACAAAATGGCGCAGCTCAATGATATCAAAATCGTAAGCGTAATCATAAGTCGACATAAGAAAATGTGTTCAATTGGTTAGGATAATAAAAATAAAGTAGAGAGAGTATAATGAATATAGCATTCAGTACATTCACTAGCACAATATATGGATTATATGATATATGGATTTCTTTTATTTATTTATTTTGTTGTTCTTTTTTTTCATATATTTTTTTATTTCGTTCGAGTGGTTTGTCTTAATATTGGATTAAAGATTCGGTACCGCTCGTTTTCTCACATTATATAAGTAAATAAGTATAAAAAAGAGGGCGAGACAAATAAAACATATGAAATGAAAGCAAAGAAAACCGAAACGAGCGAAAGTTTCGAAATGTAAAAGTTTGGTTCATTTTCTATATATATATATATATGTGTGTATATATATATATATATATAATGATAATTGTTTGGGGTAAGATGGCTAGGGGTAAGAGGGGTACGTGAATGAATGCAAATAAAACACGAAACAAGAAGATAAACAGTAAAAAAAATAAAGAAACAAATAACGAAAAAATCTGCTTAAAACAATATTGAAATATATATCAAATATGAAACGGGATAGTGGGGCGGGTAAGCTAACATTTTCAGAGATTTATGCAAAGCTACTTGAGATATATATGTATATTCAATTTCTTGAATGCCATTCGCCTTGGGCCTTTGTTGGGGTACTACGAAACAGTTGACTGACCCAGCAGATCGTCCAGCTATAATGCCCAAGACTGTACTTCCAAGACGTTCCGAAAACAAGCAACTGCGTGAAGCTAATATATAAGTATATTGTGAAGTACTTTTGAAGGGCAGTCTAACTTATGCTTAGGAACTAACCTATTTGTGATAGTTCAGAAATCATAATGCAAACTATTGAGAAGGTCCTTGTCTAAAACAAAGGCAAAACGAATATAAAGTAGATCAATAAAGTAAAGGGTATGTCTAAAGGGAAATTCGAATGAACCAAATGACAAAGGCAAACCAAGGCAAATCGAAAGCAAAATAATAATCGAAAAGAAGTGTTAAGACGAAAACGAAAACGAAAGCACAAAAAAAAATTGGCCCAAAATTTGAGTACAAGTATTTGAGTATGTATATCCTTCATATTGAATTTGTACTGTACTTTTTTAGTCGTATATATATATATATTTATATAGATATGTATATAAATATATATCTGATATATAAGTAGAACTTATGGACGCAAATGCGAAACATTTTTGGGGTTTGAACCTTTGCGATGGGCAAGGGGATGGCCTGCGGCAAATGGTGGACGCTGAGGCTGTGACACGCCCCCAAAACAAGAAAAAAAAAAAACTAACGAAAAACGGAAAAACAAAAAAAAAAACCAACACCAATTGCCCGGGCATATCGTACTTGTATATAGATTTCGGATATACATAAGTGATAAGTACATATATTATGTATGTAAATGTCTGTAGTTATGTGAACAGCTGGGAACTTTCTGGCTCCACAAGGACGGGGGAGAGAGACAGAGCGACAGCGAGACAGAGAGAGAGTGAGGGTGAGAGAGAGAGAGAGCGTGTGGAAGATTTTGAAATGAATTTGGGTAGACATTTCATTAAATGTGAATATGTGTCCCTTTTTTCTCGATTCTTTTTTTTTTCTGACTTGGGTTTGGGAGATGGAAATTTGGGAGATATGGGAGATTTAGTGGGCCGGCGGGTGGACTTGATGCTTATATATGTTTATGGCTTTTTATATAAATGCAGAGAGTTGTACACAAAACGAGTATTTTTAGAGAGCGGCGAGGTATATGTAGATGTAGACGTAGATGTCGATGTCGATGTAGATGTAGATGTAGATGTGTGTGTCTGTATGCGTGTGTGTGCGTGTGTCTATGAGTGTGCGTGTGTGTGCGTGTGTGTGAGTGTGTGTGTGCGTAATCAAGAGATCAAGACGACAACACTTACCTTGCTGTTGGAGAACAACAAACCGACACCCTCGAGACAGACCTGCAGCAGTCCACCCTCGCCCGTGTTCATGTCCTGCACCGGAAACTCACCGCCCAGTTCGGGTACATTTGTGGGCGTGCCGCCACGCTCCATTGCCTCCTTAATGCAATTATACAGCTCCTTGCACTGTACACACACAATTGGATATAAGCATTATGCGATATATATATTAATATATGTATATGTATGTGTAAAGATATGTCGAGCGATTCTCACCTTGCGCGTGTAGTATTTATGCAGCTGCGTTTGGCCGCCATTGCGTCGCCAGAGACAGAGCAGCTTGGTCTTTGGCGAATAGGTCATATTGACCAGACGCTCGTACCACCAGCGCTCCACAATTGTACCGTCCACGGAGCGCAGCACAAGGCCATCGTCGCGCACCTCCATAAAACGCAACGGTCCATTCACATCGACGCCCTGGTGTACGGTAAAGCTCTGGCGATGCAACAGCCGGGAGCCCAGAGGCTTCAGATCAATGTCATTGCCATTCTGTAAAGCGGGTAAATAAATAAATAAATAAATAGCCTGAACGTTGCCTATCCCAATATCTATCAGTGCATTCAATCAATGAAACATTTTCAATTAATGCAAAGTGTTGAAGTACCTTTCTAACAAGTTTCACCTAATTAGCTCCCTAAATTCTCGAGCTATGCTCAAAAGACTATGTTATTAAATATGACATGATATGATGCATTTGCTTTAGGCAAATTGATATATAAAATTATAAATCTGCAGCTTTTGCAGTTCCCAAAGTCAATCAGGACTCATTCGACTCGTCCGACAATCTGATCAAGCCAAAGATGCTGCCTTTAATCAGTTTTGACTAGGTTCAGGGCATATGGGATTGAAAGAAGAACTCACCAGATTGTTAATCTGATCAACCACATTGTGCACCTCCTGCGAGTAGACAAGCCCAATATGACTTTTGCCCAGCAGGCGACGTATTTTGCGTCGAATCTCATCCTTGCTCACATTCAGCATCACCAATATTGCCGTCAGATTGTAGAGCATGGTGCTCAGCAGGCGATCTTCATCGTGTTCCAAACGCTTACGCTCCGATTCGCTGAGCGATTTGTAGCGCTCCATCATCTCGATGGGACCCTAAATGAAAAAATAGAACATATGCATATTATAATGAAATTTATTTCAAGTTTTCCATGCATTTTCCGCCTAGGGAAGTGAATCCTACTCGGCTTTGTTTCATAAACAGGTTCCATGAATAATTCGCTCTAAAACTAAAAATCAGCTTAATCCAATGAAAATACTACTTTCATTCACACAATCCCGAAATTCCATTTTCCACCTTGGGAGGTGGAATTCAATATAAACCTTGATATACCGAATCCACCTTGTGAGGTGAATTTGACAAAATCTATGAAACCTGAATGAAATGCATTTTCACATTGATCATGGAAAATTTGTTTGAAGATCGAAAAAAAAGAACAACAATTGCACATGTAACTAGAAGAAAAGAATTCCTTCATGCGACGATCAAAAATATCTCTACAAATATTTCGATAAAGCTCGGCTCACCTGATCCATGCCGATCATATCACGCTCCTGGCTGACCGCATCCAAGAAGGCGTCCTCCCAGAATTGCATTTGATTCCACAGATTAAGGCGATCCTTGCCCAAAAGGCCCTCAAATAGATATACCCGTGGACTGTCCGGCGATGGTGAGGATGAGGTGTTAATCAAATGCCCGCCCGTATAGCGAAAACCGGCGCTGAGCGTCGATTTGCCGGACCACAAATTTCCGGTGCTCTTTTTCGAATCCTTCGATGTGGTGGTCTGTGAAAGAACACCGACAATGATCAAGATCAAGGCAGATAAATCAGATATCTATTTATATAAATATTTATATATATATATATTGGTGATCGGTGCAGATCTCGAGCCAAAAGAAAAACAACCGACTACAAGTTGACAAGCTGATAATTGGCCTCCTTGTGGGCTATTTGGGCGGGGACTGAGACAAGTTGAACGTATCGATTTATTGGTGGATTATTATTTATCGTTTAATCGATTAATCGATCGATCGGGGTCATCGAGCTGTGTACTTACATTTTCGTATTCGGTGTCTGAGACTGTGGAACGGCAGCTGGATGGCATGCGGACGCTCAGACTGCCAGCTGGCAGCAGATCACTGACCACGGATAGCGCGCCCGTCGAGCCAGCAGCCTACGAATTACAATACGATACGATACGATATATACGTTATGTATTGATTGCGATAGACGATATACGATTATTTTTAGCAGGCCGACATTGAGCATTGATTGAAGTTCGAGGCGTGGCCCGATTATGCGACTACGATATATTATTAATATGCTGATAAGCGCTTGCTACATTTATATATATAATTATATATATATATATATATATAGATATATACGATATATAGACAACGATAACGATTACGATTACGATTACGATTACGATAGCGATGCACGATATTGGCATACGATGGTTTACGGCATTGATATACTGACTACGGCATAAATGGACATGGACATGGACATGGGCGTGGGCGTGGGCGTTTGCATGGGCATGGGCGTGGCAGCTATGATTGAATGATTGAGCTAACGAGTATTGAATACTGTAAGCTTTTACAATTGTCACACTCACATCAGAATCGAACGAGGTGAGCATATTCTTCAAGGCACTTCTCTTCTGCGACAACATATCCTTGAACATCTCGGTGGTCGACTGCCCATCCTGGCTGTCCGCCGAGGACAGACGACGGGCGGCGGCCGTTGTTGTTGCCGCCGCTGCCGTTGTGGCCGACAGGGCCGTATGGGTTGAGCTCTTGCGCGACTCCTGCGGCGAGGCCCACTCACTGCCCAGACCCGAATGTGAGCCATTCGGACTGCTCGGTGAGCGCAGATTCTCACGACTGCCCATGGGACTAGCCGCATGACTCGACAACAAGCTGGACGACATGTCGCTGCCCTCATTGATCTCCTTGCTCCAATAGTGCGTGTGCGCCACCTCCATTAGCTGGAACACAGAGGCCATGCCGCCGAGACCAAAATTGCTAAAGGTCGCGTCCAGGCCGCCGGCAATTGCCTGCACACACTTTAACATGCCCTTCCACACGGGCTTGGTCACACACTATTTGAGAAACGGAAATGGAATAGAATTAGAATTAGAATTAGAATTAGAAGATGGAACTTGGACTTGGGACATTTTCTGACGTACCACATCGTCAATATGATCATCGGGTGCTATCTTCTTGTCTAGCGTCTTGTTAAGCTTGCTCAGCACGAGCGTGCGATAGGATTCATCCTCCATCAGTTTCTTGAAGCGATTGAGCTTGAGCCAACCGACACCCTCGCCGGCGAGCACCTGATTGGTGACATCCTTGAGGAATGCCTGATTCTCGGCATTGCTGTGCGAACGCTCCTGATTCTGTTGGCGCGTCAGATCCTCCTGGGTTTGTCGCGGTCCCGAATGCTTTATGAGCGGCGTACGCTCCACCAGACCCTTACGACTGGGAAATGGATCAAAATTGCTGCCCGCCTTGTTTTTCGAGCCGCCCATATTGGACGGCTTGTGCTGCACCGCCGCCTGTTTCTGTTGGTTCTCTGTGCGTGTGGGAAACATGAGCTGAGAATTGGAATGCGGCGGCATCAATGCCGGACTTACTCTTGCCAAACATGCCCGAGAACATGGTCGTTGTGGTGGAGGCCAGGCCATTGAAATCGGTGCCAATTGAGGAAAAAAAATTGTTGCCCGGACCGCCGCAGCCGCTTTGCTGCACCTGTTTCTGTGTGGCCAGCTGAGAGTTGGGCATTGCGGGTGCATTGCTGGACGCAGCCGTGCCGTGCTCTTCGATCTTGATGATGCCCTTCTTGGTGGCCGCCTCCTTGGCCGTCTTTGTCAGATCACCCAGCGTTGATTTGCCCACATAGGTGAGATCCTCCAAGGTGTTTTTGCTAACGCCAGCCGCCTGCTTGGACACCTCCAGCGCCTGCTTGGAAGCCTCGCCAGCCGCCTTTTTGGCGTGCAGCGTAAACTGTGAGGATCAGAGCATTAAATCTAATTAGTCCAACCTTGGAACATATCAATTCGGGCACTACGCAAGGTATAACTTGAGAGTTACTACAGAACAACAGCGCAGAGTGCAGTATAATGACAGCAAGGTCGACTAACTACAGCAATATTATGCAATCTACAAGCTACAGTGGTACTAGGGTTGACAGCTGCCTTTTTTTTTTTTTTTTTTGTTTTTGTGGTGCGGTGACATAAAAAATCTATTTTCTTCAGTCCTTTACAGTTCATAGTTCACTTTTAGCTTTGGAGTTACATCCCACAGCTTTGTGGCTCTATTGCAAAACAGGGTTGTCACCCTATGTTACAGTTTCTCTTCCATTCGTTTATGGAGAAACGCCATAGCTTACTTGTATCTTATCTAATGTATGTCTATGGAGGTGTCTCCATCAAATTTGCATTGCAAATTAAAACAGGGTTGTCACCATTCTTACACAGTTTCCATTTAATTCAGAATTTATACTATTGATTGCCTATCCGGTTTTATTTTAATCTTTTGAACGCCTGTAGAGAAATCCCCTTAAGTTTAACAGATTTAATTCAAATCAGGGTTGCCACCATGTTATCTAAATCGTTTTCATTTCAGTTGATTATACACAATTTCAAGTACATTCCTGAAATCCCTGTATAAAATTATTTCATCTTATCTATGGGAGTTCGTCCTCCAAATTTGCAGCTCAAATCAAAACAGGGTTGTCACCATGCTGTAACAGTTGATTCATTTAAATCTTTTCTTGGTGTAACTTTTTTTTAAGTTATGAATTTGGATTTGCCATTTATAGGGTTGCCACCACACCAAAGCTATCCTAAACCGAACTATAAATTCTTTAATTATGGGCCTGGGCCTGGGCAGAAGGTGTTATCAATGCTCGTGCGTGCGTGTGCGTGTGCGTGTGTCTGTGTGTTTGTTGATGTTATATATGTTTAGAGGTTAGGGCGAGTGTGCGAGTGGCTGGGTACCAACCTTTTCGAAGGTGTGACGCATTTTATCATCTAGATCTTCGTCCTGTGCATGCTATACTTAGTTATACATTGGTTTACATTGAAGTAGACACATAGAACGTGCGATTATGTTACGATTATCGATTTGGTTGATCGATATCGATATCGATGAGAAACGTTTCGATTAATCGTTAATCGTTAATCGAATTTCGAATTACGTTTATCACAGTATCAAAGTAGATGAACAACAGAGAGCACAACAACACACATTGAGTCCGACAATGGATGCACATTCAATTCTATATATATATATATATATATATGTATATAACATATATATATATATCAATTTGCTTACGGACACAACTCACCTTGTCCACATGGGCCAACAGACCCTCCTGGCTGCTCTGGCGCGTCGTCTCACGCACCAGCTCCTTGGCGTGCGATGCAAAGTTTTCGAATAGGGAACTCTGTGAACTCTGGCGACCCGGACTGCTCGAACTGGAGCCAGAGCTGCCGGTTCGAGCCAATATATTGGTGACACTCGGTTGCTTAACGGGCGGCGTCAGCGGTGGCTAAGGAAACAAGAATTTGGTTAGGTTTATCAAAAACTGGAAAGATCTTTCGCTTACCGGTATCTTCTTCTCGGCGCGCTCCACATCGCTGGTATTGCGCTGCAATTTGCTGCTGGGTATGGTCTTGCCTGTGACCGTGGAGGTTGTATCCGATTCGGCCTCCAGGCTGGCCATCTTAATTGTCGCCTCGAGACGCATGGCCAGCGGTGTGGCCAGCTCAAAGGCACCCGGCGCCGGCTGCTGACCGGACTTGGGTTGAAAATCAAACTCCGAGTCGCGATTGAAGCTGGGCGAGCTCAGGTCCGAGCGACTGGATGAGGAAGATACCGGCGAATCGGCACGCTCCTCATCCCCCTTGCTGGCCGCTGGCCCAGCCAAACCCTCCGGATACTGCAGCTTGCTGGGCGGATGATAGACCAGTGCCGGATCCAGATTCGAGGACAATGTCTGCGGCACGACATGCGGCCGATTGTAGGAGCCAAAAACATCGTGCAGACTGGGCGACAAATCCGATGAGGCCATCTCCGAGACAAAATCGCTCAGTGAGCTATACGAGGAGCTGCTGCTGTCAGCACCCTCCGAATCCGAGCCACTCTCATCCGTTGGCTGGCACTCGAGCTGCTTCAAGGAGCGCAATGCACCATTCAGCGAGCTGCCATCATCCCACACCGAGAAGCGTATGGGCGTCAGGGAGTGGGCAAACCATTTGGGCTTATCGCCCACCTGCATCGGGTCCATGACGCCCGTCTGTACGCGCAGGAAGGCGACATTTGTTGGCGTTAGGGACCATTCCGCCAGAAATTCCACAGCCTGCGTGCGCGAAAACTGATTGAGGAACGAGGAGGCGCGCGGTCTTGAACGCAGAAAACTATTGATTTGGAAGGCGACAACGGGTCGTGGATACAGACGCAGCGTGCGCGTATGCTCCGCAAAATTGGCCAGGGTATTCTGGGCATTGAAAAAGCGCACCATGGCCACACGCGTCGCGACATCCACCGAATCGACGTCGGTGCCGTAGACAAAGGGATTCAGTGCCGGCGAATTCATTGGACTGGGCTGCCGGGACAACATTGCGCCCTGCGCGGACATCGAGTTCCGTTGACTGGCCTGTGCCGAATGTGGAGGCGTTTGCAACGGCAGACGCACTTGCGAGACCCTGAACAGATGTCGATTAGAAACGGTGATCCGCCGTACATGCTCAACACACTCAGAACTCACCCCAAAAGTGGCGGCTCCTGGAGACAATCGCGCACCGAGGGCAACAGCTGCTGCGAGGATACAGCCTGATTGGAGGCCGTCATCGAGGTTAAAGCCTGTCGCAAGGAATCGAAAGAAAAAATGTCGCTTTAGTAAACCCAGCTGTATAAAAAACTTGACTAGGCTGGAACTTCAACAGGGCTAACTATTAGGATGGGTTAGACCAATAGAGCGGCAAGAGTTAGGGCCTTTTTAGGGATAACTAGTTACAACGAGAAGCTTATACACATAGAGCATGCACACATGAGGAACACGAAGACGGAAGAGAGAGTCGCTAAGAGAGACAGCCAATAACTGGGCTAGGCCCCAGTCAGAGCTCAGCAATGTAGCGAGATTTATTTTTGCAAAGAGCTAGCCTAAGCACATATAGGCATTTCCAGGGCCACAAATCGATGAATGATCAGGAAAACTTTGTGGTTAGTCAAATGCTGAGTCTTCTCTAATGCTTCTCAAGTTTAATATGTAAAAACATTATTATAAAATTGAAGCATCATCCATTTGGATACCACTTTAGGTGGATACTACAAAGATACCAAAGTTCTTAGCTTCTGGCAGATATTTTCAGTTCAATATGATTAATTCTGATTCTCATTCAGATAGAAAAGAATTTAGAAAGAAAGTTAAAAAAATCAATAAATGGTTCAAACTTAGGTTTGAACCGAAAGATGTGTAAGAGCTGGTTCTAAATATAGATTAGACGTATGAATGGGTTTTTAACATGTTTAACATTTGTTAACTATGTTAAGTGACATCTTTTGCTACAACTGTTAACTGTAGATTTGTTTCTCTATGAGAAAAATACGTTTTCTTTTGGACTTTGATTGTGGTGGAACCCTCTCTGGAAATGCCCATACGCATGAGTTATGTTAGCTAAAGTTAAATGTTATGTTCTATGCATAATGTGACTGTCTGCATGCGTTTAAATGTATGTATTATAGATTAGTTAAATACCATTTAATATGTTATTATGTTATGTTTAGTATACAACAATTCATAGTATTAGTAGTATTTTTAGTAGTTCTTATGTACAAAACGCTTTCAACTCAAAACCAAATGATAATCATAAGAAAATGTTATAAGAACCAAGGAAGAAATGTTATTTAACATATGTTAAATGTGAACGATATTTACACCAAGTCCAGCTTCATCCATAAGTAGCATAGCCTGCATTTGTTGTTGTTGTTGTTGTTTTTATTGTTGTTGTTGTTGTTGTTGATGTTGTTGTTATTTTTGTAGTTGTGAACAAGTTTAAGAAATTCGTATAACAGATAATGCATGATTGTTAGAAGTAGAATAGAGTACAGCATTAGCGAAGTAAAAGCCACAAAAAGATAGACACAAATATAGAGTGGGCGAGAGAGTGATAGAGAGAGAGAGAGAGAGAGAGAGAGAGAGAGTAAGAGAGAGCAATAAAAGTATCGAAAAAGTGTTCGAAATGAATACAAAAGTATACAAACAAATATATTATAAATATATAAAACGAGTTATGTTTAAATCATGGACGGCTCTGTAAGTGTGACTCCAAGGCGATATAGACATTTCTTAATACAGTATTAAATATGTAGATATATATATAGAGAGAGAGCACAGTCATACAAAAGTGTGGGAAAGAGGCGATAAATTAAATAATACATTTATCAACGGTTAACCGTTTGACTAACGATATGCGCGCTTCGAATCGAAAATATATCGATATTTTTTATAACATTCGAAGCAGGCGCATAACAGAGCTGAGCTCCATTTTACATAGACAATCAAAGCCTATATCAAGATTAAATAAGACATGTTAAATCAGTAAATGCGTGTATCGAGCATCGGGAAGTGTTTTAACAATCACACAATTAACCATTTAAGTATTATCACAACTAGCAGATACCCTGTACCCAAAGACAACAATATGTGTTAATATGTACATGTAAGATATATACACTTAAAGAAATTACCCGGCGTCGCCTCAATTAAACTGATTTAAATGAAAGTTAAAACGAGTAATTATGTATATCTTCGGCACGCCGAAGATTAAATTCCCTTGCTTTACACAGATATGTGCGAATCGCGGGAAAATATCTTGAATTGATGTTGATATGATTTTGCATATATGTATGGGACCTAGTTAAACTTATAAATGTCGAGTAAGATATCTTGATAAACAGACCGATCTTGTCTATGGCAGCCGATTTTCCCAACTGTACTGTACTTTAAGAAGTTAGCTTTAAATCTGAGAGACAGACAGACGGATGTGGCTATAACAACTCGGCTGTTGATGCTGATCTAAGACTATTTATGCTTTATGGGTTTGGAGATGCCTCCTTCTATGTGTTACACACTTCATGATAAAACTTGAATACCCTTTACTGGGTAAAGAGAGACTGTTAGTCGGGGAAGATAAGCTCCTGACATTTGCCTTTTTCTTTTTGTGCTTAAATAAAACTTAATAAATCTCAATCTAACTGAGCTAACATATATTATAAATATTTAAATCCTAATCAATAATATTTATGTTTATTATACAGAATCGGAAATTCTGAACCAATTAATTGCCCTGGGCACAAATCATAATTAATTGCTGCAGTAAATTATTGTAAGACAAAGTTTTCATTCTGAATATTGGATCCAGTTTTGTTTTGTTGACGTTTTGGACCTGTGTTTGAAAGTTGTGCACGACTCAGCTGTCAGTTTGCCAGTTTTTATTTGCCCCCTCGTTTCCGTTCTGCTGCATAGTTTTATTAGGAAATTTCGTTTGTGGTTCGATTTGTTATCATCGGAAAATTTGTTTCCCGATTTTTAAGCCAATAAAAAAAAATAATAAAAAAAAATCAATAAAACAACAGAAAATAGCCAATTAAAAATGCCGAGACAAAAAATTGCGACCATGTCTACAGAAGTGACGCAATCTCTCCGGAATGCAGAAAGCATGCGAAAAGTGCCAAACTCCATGGATCCACGCTTGGATCAGCTGGTGGTGTATAGCTCCGTGCTGGAGCATCTGCTGCAACAGAAGCTCCATTATGAGCACGAGCGAGACATGGAGCAGCTACGCCTCGAGAGATTCAAATGCGAGGGTGCCAAAGATAATCGCATACACGTGCAAATGCAGGTTGTAAAGAAGGTGCAGGGCATGCTACCAGATATTGTTTTCAAGATGCGCAACGAGTACGACAAATTCGAGCGCTTTCTGCATAGGGAGAAGGCCCTAAAGGGCATTAATCTATCCCTATACGATAAGGGTATGCAGTTACTTAAGGCCTGCAAGAAGAATCTAGAGCAGACCCTATAGACATGGTCGCACCAGCCTACACACACGTACACACACACACACACACCAACACACACCAACACACACACTCACACATCTCAATCACATCAGTTAAACACGATTAAGTAGTTGTCGCAACAAAATTAAATGGTGCCCCAGTCAACTATATGGATGCACAGAAATCTTAATGCATGTCCATGTATTTTTAATTACAACCATCCTAACAAGGGGCTTACCTGTTTCAGATGATTCTTCAGTATGGTACCCTCGGGCTCCGGCAATGGAGGTATCTCATCGTATCCACCTGTTGGTGGCGTCAGCTTGGTAGAATCCAAATCCACAACCCAAATGTCATCGGGCAGCCTGCAAGTTTTTGATTTACATAAGTATTTGTAAGGCACTACCCGCCATACCGGGCACTAGCAGGAACCATCCTGTAGAGCCTGGCAAACCAAGTACTACCAGGCACTTATGGGCTATACCGGGCCCTAGCAGAAATCATTCGGTAGTACCGGCAAATCAAGTACTACCAGACACTACCCGGTACTTCAAGACACTACCAGGCACTACCCGTACTACCAGTTACTACAAGGCACTAGCGGGCAACACCAGACAGTTCCAGTACTGGGCACTACCAGGCACTACCGAACGCTGCCGGTACTACCCGAAACTACCGATACTGCAACTTATGCCGGGCATTACAGGGCTGTACCGGAAACTACCAGGCATTAGGTAGCCTTGCGCAGCATTAAACGGCACTACCGGGCGCTACGATGCACCACCCGGAGGACACAATCCGTACCTAAAGTTCTTTTTATAGATGAGAAAAGAGGCTGGCACACCGATGACAAAGGGCGTGGGCGCGAGCAGCAACTGCTCGGCGCAGCTGAGGCATGTGGGCAGCAACGGTATCACTGGAAACATATACTCCAATGGATAGAGCATGGTCACGAATGCCATTACCGACATGGAGAGAGCATTATAGTCGCGCGATTGGAAGAGCACCTTGTTCTCCAACATGATCAAAGTCCAAACCTTTAGGCATGTCTCCACGCCGAGCAGCTCGAGTGGCAAATGCAAGGGAAAATCAACTAGCGAAAAGCGTGTGTGATCCGGTAGTGCAAACAGCAATGGTTCGTGAACAGTTGGCGACAGCACCTCCACCTGCGAAATGATGAAAAGAATTAAATAAATGGCAGATTATAAAATTACCAAAAATAATAATTGAATATGTTTGAAAAACTAGTTAAGACATATATTAAAAAAAATGGGAACAAGCACATATCGAAGGATTTCATTTTAGATAGACTGAGACAAGTCTAGTCCGAAAATGTTGGATATGCCTCTTGAAACGTACCTCGACACGCGTAGAGCCCGGCACCGGCACTGGCGTGGAGAGCAGACGCAATATCCATGTCTCAATCTCGCGCACATCGTGCAGCACAATGGAGGGTGTCGCCTCGCTGGCATGGCCCGTCAGCACCGTCCACACATTGTCCCGATTGAGTTTCTGCGAGGCGCCGACACGCTTCGGTGACGACGACTCGTTGCAGGCATCGATCAGCTTCTTCAGTATGAAGAGGCACTCACGGAACGTGGTAAAGAACGGATGATGCGATATGATGCAGAGCGAGGTGAGCGACTGATTGCGCAGCTTGGTGCGCTTGCGTGAGGCCCGCGGCGATGGCGAATGACTGCCACCGGATTCAGAATCCGCTGAGGGTGCCATTAGACCCAACTTGGACGCCGGAGCACCGGAGCTTTGAGTTGGCGGATAATGATGGGAATGGAGACGCTGCTGGTCAGAGTCGCGACGCGAGGTCAGTTCACGATCCGAATCGCTGGGCGCTACGTTACTTCTGTAGTCGCTAGAAGTAGTTAAGAGGCCGTAACTATTATGGAAATGGTTTGGAAATCGGTTAGATCAATAAAGCCAAAAGCGTCCCGCCACCCAGCACCAGCAGCAGCTGCTGCCTGCCACGCACACACTTGCCTGCTGAACGCCGAGTCCGAGCTGCGCTCCATGCTCTTGCGCCACGATTCCCGCCGGAACGCCGATGAGCGTCGACCGCGCACACCTCCAGCACCGCCGCCGACGCCAACGCCAGCAGCGTGTCCGCCCGGCGCTCCATTGCCAGCCGCGCTGCCACGTTCGGCGCCAGCGGCGGTTGCGGAGCAGGGCCGCTCGATGGGCCGATAGAAATTAACACAGATGCCGTAGCGCGTCTTGCCCGAATCCTTGTCCGTTAGCGCAAACACAAACGAGGTCATGTCCCGTATGGCGGAGCCGGTCCGTCGCGGTCCCACGCTGGTGCAGCCCTCCGGCTGGCAAAAGTAGACCATGTCCAGCGGCAGCGGAAAGTCCGCATGGTCCGATGGTGGATAGCGTCGCAGCAAGTCGGGCACCTGCAATACGGTCAAGGGAATTGCAGGTCAAAATGTTCTAATCGAGCTTTATCGACTAATGAATGCCCTGTAACCGGCTCTGGAAGTGAATAGTATGTGCTTCTGCCTCTTCTCTTTGCTCGCGTGCTGCATTTTTGAATGGCATCGGTTCTTAAAGTCCGATCTTTATGAGATTTGCATACAAAAAGCTTGGCTACTTTATAGGTAGCTTTCCATGAAATATACATTCTTTATTGCATGAGAACCTACATTTCTCTGCTTTAAGAAACATGCCTTGAAATCGATTCTTATCGATATTTTAACTCGTTTTGCGCATTTCAAATTTCAAGTTTTTAGCTCTTTTAGTTTCTGAATTCCCAAGTATATTTCCCATATAGATTCGGAGAGGCGACCACTTTTGCTCAAGTAAAGCTATCTAAGTTATCCCAAAAGTGGACATCTTCTTTAGCATAAGTTATACAAGATTCTAGTTATCGATTGTTTTCGATTATTAAAAACTCCGAGATACACATCCAACAAAAGCCAAGACTTTAAATCGATATTTATCGAATATAACGTTAAATAAACAGACTATCATAATAATATAGAAGATCCCACAGCGAGCAGCCAAATGGACTCTAATCGGATCTTGGATGTCTGCGTCCCGTTTATTAAGTACATTTGCACAACAATTGCACGGGATATAAAAGCTGAATATTTGTACATTGTGGCACATTCAGAAACAAGACTCACCTGAACGGGCGGCGCCTTGCTGCCCTGCATGCCCTTGGGCATTGGCGGGGTCGTGTGCGCACCCACAATGGCCATGTAGTCGACGAGTCGCGGGCATAACGAGGCGCGTTGCTGATCCGACATTTTGTGGGATGCTCTACTCACTACCCTTGGGCGGGGACCTTGCTGTAAGTACACAGATAGAGAGAGAGAGAGAGAGAGAGGAGAGGGTAGGTGAAAGATGAAATAAAAGATAAACACCATTAGTAAACACAGGGAGCACAGGGAGCACAGGCAACAGAGGATAGAGAGGGAGCAGAGGGCTGCCGTTCACAAGGCCATTTGGGCAGGAGCTTCTATCCATTAGCCATATCTGCTAATCGAGTTAAGCTCCACACGAGGCAGCCTTTCAGTAAGCCGTAAATTGAATTTGAGCCCTGAAAACAAGCTCATGCCAACAATTACCACTAAAAGGATGGATATTCGTCAGGTCCTTGACTGTGGCACATGCAAAATAAAATCAAATTCAAACTCAAAACACGACTAATTTAATTTTCTCACAATTATGCGTTCATTCATCTGGATTTCTTCAAGTTGAATTTCTCTAGAGACAAAACACATTTTATTCAATAGACTGCTCGCTCAGTAAAAAGATATTTCGTTAATTAGAGCTGGGCTTTTTTTAAGGGCATCTTATGCTTGTGCGTTTCTAGCGTAAGGTAATAAGTATGCATAGGATTAACAAGCGTGCGGTCGTTGGTTCAAATCTGTGTCAAGCCAACAAGCATACAATCGCAATTATCAATTATTCTACTTCTTTAAATCTGTTTCAAATCTGTGTCGAACTAAAAAGCGTAAAGTTGATGGTTCAACTCTGCGTTGAACTAACAAGCACGAAGTCGCTGGTTCAAATCTGTTCGAACCAACCGGCTTGCAGACGCTGCTTGAAATCTGGTTCAAATCTACGTTGAAGGAACAAGCGTAAAGTCACCAGTTCAAGTTTTCAGCGAACTAACAAGCTTGCAGTCGTTGGTTCAAATTTCCGTCGAACTAAGAAGCGTCCAGTCACTAGCTCAAATCTGCGTCGAACTAGCAAACGTTAAGTTGCTGGTTCAAATCTTCGTCGAAATAGTAAGCTTGCAGTCGCTGGTTCAAATCTACATTGAACTAACAAGCGCTCAGTTGCTGATGCAAATGCAGCCGCAATTTTCAATTATTCTATTTACTTATTTGCATTTCTTATGCACAAAGCACAACACAAACTGGAAACTAAAGGGGATTTAAAAATAATAAATAAACAGTTTCTTTTCTGTTATTTGTTACCAGTTAACTAAGCAAAGGGGAATAGCTGGAATTAACCATAGACATTGACGGACGTTCCTTTTTATGAAACTATAAATAAGCGCTTAGTTTGCAAAGTGGGGCTTACGCCCCCGGTCGCGTTCCGTATTTATTAATGCACTTTGGCGCTTTTTCATTTTAAAAGATTTCTCGGAAGTTGACCAAGAGCAAACGCTCAATTAAATTTCCCATAATTGCTAAGCTGGCCAACAGAATGGGGGGCGAGAATATGAAATCCTGCGAATGCACAATTTCATCCAATTAGCGCATTAGAGAAGCTCTCCTCAATAAACGCACAGCGTATTTTTAATAAGTGAAAGCTAAAAGACGTCAATTGGCTTTAAGCTGAATAAAAGTTGATGAAAAGCGGCTCCCCTATTGCTCGAGAAGTCAGCTTTAGTTTGACCTATTATATATCGTAGAGACCTGCAGCTGCTGTTGGGCAAAAGGTCAGCGGAATTCCAATTACTTTTTATTTTGTATTTTAAAGCTCTATAAATCAACGAACTGCAGACAGGTCGAGCCAATCAGTCTCTAAGGACCAGACCCATCAAGTCACTGGCCTGCTAATGACCTTGCCAGAAGAGAGTCGTGCCAGGGGGGCAGGGACTTGGATTTGGATGGGCTGTCAGCAGCAGAAGCCAAGCGCATGTCGCTGGCAGAAAGGAAAATTCTTTAGAAAATAACGCAAATTGCAAAATTACCAATCGCATTGACGTCAGCCGCGAACGAATGGTAAACAGCTTGGGGAAATGAGAAAAATGTGAGAAAAAAAAAAGTGAAATGCAAAAAAAAACAAGACGGGAAATGGAAAAAATTGTTTAGGAAAAGGCGAGTGCGGCATGCAAATGCCGCAGCTGAGCTTAGAGTTTGCTCTGGCTCTGGCTCTGACTCTGATGATTGGCATGACAGCAAGTTCATTTGGCATGATTGACATGCGGCTGCGAGGAGCGGAGAGAGAGAGAGAGATGGAGAGAGGGGGAGTGAGGCAGAGCGGAAGGAGGAACAAGAGAGGTTAAGACCTTGATGGCACTTGACAAGCTCGGAACTGTCTCAAGGACAACTACTGTGGGATTTGCAACGCGCAACAAATAATTCCAAAGCACAAGGCAACTAAATATTTACTAGTCGGGAGTAGGCGACTAGAGGATATCCTAGACAAAAAGCTGAGCTGCCCGTGCAAGCATTTTAGCTCCCTTTACTTCTTTCTCTCCTTGATCAAAAGTGTGCAAACACCAAAGTGCAAGACTCTTTCTTTAGGAAAACCAAATATATTTTAACAAAAAGAAACCTAGAAAACCCCATTCTCTGGTGTAACTAGCTCGAGCTATGCTTGAAGGATCATATCTGAACATCGATACTTATCGATATGCTAAGAAACATCGCATAGATGTAAATTCTATCATTTGCGCAAGCTCGCACAACTTCATGACTTCCATAGATCGATATTTATCGATCGACTAAAACTACACATCGATATTTATCGGTAGGTCACGAATCGTCGCATAGATAGCAGGCACAACTTCATCATTTCTGAAAATCGATATTTATCGATCGACTAAAAGACATCGCACAGATGCCAAATTCCACCATTTACATAAGCCAACGCAATTTCATCAATTCCTCAAAACGATAGTTATCGATAGACTAAAAGACGTCACATAGATGTCATTTTCTACCTTTATCATGTCTGAAAATCGATAAATATGGATGGACCTAAACTCTGCGCATAGAGGCCAACTTCTAGCATTTATATAAACGGGCAGAACTTCGTAATACCCTTCGAACATGTTGTTTGTACTTGTGGGCGGGGTTGAGGACGACAGCCGGTTGAAGGATGACTGCGTTTTGGCCTTGCATCTCACAATTTTCATTACTGCACAAAGTTTTTATGCTGCAGCCACAAGGCCAGGCAAGGAATGCGACTCTTGTGTGCGTGTCCGTGTCTGTATTGTGTGGGTGGGGGCATTTGGCCGAATGCACTTTCCCAGCTAAAAGCCATACAAACATGGATGCCACATGCCATGGCTAATCATGTCAAGGCTGCGGTTTTCTATATTCTATTCCCCCAACTGGCAGCGGTGCTTAGTAAACGTTTGCTGAGCAATTGCAGCTGCAACATATATACATAGATATATATATATGTATATATATATTTGTGTATTTACTGTGGCACTTGCCACATGCCACTTGCCAGTTGGTCGTCAATTTCATTTAATGGACACAGGCAGGACGCCAACGCCTTTCAAGAGCTGGCGTCATCAGAGGCTGTAGCCGAGAATGCGACGCATTTCAATTGTTTCCGCCCCCGCGTTAAAAATAGCCAAAGGCAAAACTGTCATTAACAAAAATAAGAATAAAAAAAAGAAAAAAAGATGGAAAAATGGGAAAATGGGAAATGGAAAACACTGTCAACGACGTTGTTATGAAATGCTGCCATAAAAGAGAGAACTCTCTCAATAAAGCCCACGCCGTTGAAGCCTGTTTCTGGCCTCTTCAATTAGCCAGTGTTGGATAAGGCACATTAAACAAGCTTCAACAAACTCATAGGAAGTTTGCCTATAAAAATCAAATATTTTAGCTCTAATCTAAGCTGTATTTTCTGGTCGCAACATAAATATGTTAAATGGAAAACTCTCTCAATAAAGCCCACGCCGTTGAAGCCTGTTTGCAAAGGGTTTCTGGCATCTTCAATTAGCCAGTGTTGGAAAGGGCACATTAAACAAGCTTCAACAAACTCATAGAAAGTTTGCCTATAAAAATCAAATATTTTAGCTCTAATCTAAGCTGTCTTTTCTGGTCGCAACATAAATATGTTAAATGCAAAACCCTCTCAATAAAGCCCACGCCGCTGAAGCCTGTTTGCAAAGGGTTTCTGGCCTCTTCAATTAGCCAGTGCTGGATAAGGCACATTAAACAAGCTTCACAGCAAATTGCCGATAAAAATCAAATATTTAAGCTCTAATTTAAGCTGTCATTTCTGGTCGCATCATGAATATTTAACTAGCCTCTGGCAAATGGCACGTATATAATTCGTTCCCAGAATAGCCGTTTTTATCGGCCGACAAGAGTTGGGCAAAATGTTGGACAAAGTATTAAAAATTAATCACGTCTCAATCAAAGCCAAATTGGCTCCGCCCTCAAACCAATTAAAGTGTCAAAAAAGTTAGCCGAAACAAGCAGCTGCGAGCTCATCAAGTATACATAAAGTATATGTATATATATATATGCAGCACGAACTGATTCGATTTAACCATATCGAACACGAACGCAATTGAACTGGAGTCTTGTATATAACTAAGCCATTTACAGAACATCGATAAATATGGATCGTCCCACAGGATTTGCTAAGCGAAACTCGCTCATTACCAAGTTTCCTTGGATATATTCCCCACTTCGCTAAGCATTGCAAAAGAAAAGCTAACATTTACAGCAAAGCCCCTGCTCGTAGGTATTTATATACATTTAAGTTCTATAACCTTGCTCTTAAAATTGCATAAAGATCGGACAATATGCATCGATGTTATGCAAGTAGAAGCACAAGCGCCACAGCCAACTCTTCTGTTTGCCTTAGTGTTTGAAGAAGAAGCTAGAATTTGTGTAAGGCCAGCTTTTTGCTAGCTACAGGGTATCTGCTAGTCGTAAATAAGATGAGGGCATAAACAAATTGCCATTTTGCGTTTCTTTTTGGTCCATTAACGATTTGAACAAGCTGTCAATATGCCTTAAAGCAGTTGCTGTCTTTTCCAAAACAAAAAAAAAATTAAACCTTTTACCTGCTCAACGTTGACGATAATTCCATCAATATTTCAACTACTCAGCTGTATTTAAAGGGAAAGAGTCTCGCTTTCATATATGTACAATAGAAACTGAACATCATCAAGCATAGTTTTGTCTCTGCAAGAGCTCAAGGAACTTGTAAGCTTCTCGGAAAGTCTCGCGAAAAGTTGCAAGCGCCTTAAAAATGGTTGCCGCACATTGTTTCATCGAGAAGAACAAGAACAGGAAGAAGAACAAGACAGATTGCAACAATAACGACAATCTGTCAAAAAAGTTATTTTGCCCGGCAGCGTGCCGGAAATGACGAGTACGAAATGTTGGAAAATACGGCAAAATACTGTGTCACAATAAGCTTAACAATGAAACTCAAATGCAGGCAGCTCTGCATAAGGAAAGCGCTTAAAGAACGCGACAAACGCGATGGACACCGACCCAAGAAGTACCCTAAGAAAATAATATATATAATTATCTGAAAGATAGCTCAAAAATAACTTGAGTTAAAGAAAGAAAACACTTTCTTTATTAAAATCGATTGCGTTCTGAGCAGGTTTCAATTCTTTAAATTTGACTTGAGAACTTTTCAAATATAATTTCTATTTTAATTGAACATATTTCTAGGAAATTGGGTAAAAAGCAAGCAAACGGAAGCATCTGCAACACAAAGCAAAAGTTCCCTGGAACATTTATTACGTTTTCCATTGAAAATGCATTCCCAGAAACGTCCAAATGAAAACCTATTATGAGGTCTTACTGTACATTCGTCCTGTATGTGTTCGTCCTTCTGCCCGTGCAATGCCAGAGCTAGAGACTCGTAAGATTCTGCTATGCCTCGAGTATATCAAATCAATGTCCGGTTGCTATGAAATCGATATCAGTATCGTTATCGACCCACAACTCTCGCAGTTTATAGAAGCTAGAGACACCAAATTGGGTGAAAATTGACAAAAATCTAGCTTTTAAATGGCTAAGTTAGATAACGATTGGAGTACGAGTTAAATTTAGCCGTAAAATCGATAAACATCGATAAAAACCAACTTCTTTTGGAGCAACTCTCACAGTCAATCAGTCAATCTGTCGGTCAATAAGTTAGTCATTTAGTCATTCAGTCAGTCATGCATTCAGTCAGTCAATCATTCAGTCAGTCGGCCAATCAGTTAAGTCATTCAGTCCGTCAGTCAGTCAATCAGTCAGTCCGTCCATCAACCAGTCAGCCAGTCAATTAGTCGGTCAGTCAGTCAGTCAACCCGTCGGTCGTTCAGTCAGCCAATCAGTCATTCAGTCCATCCATCAGTCAGTCAATTAGTCGGTCAGTCAGTCAGTCAACCAGTCAGTCGTTCAGTTAGCCAATCAATCATTCAGTCCATCAATCAGTCAGTCAATTAGTCGGTCAGTCAGTCAGTCAACCAGTCAGTCGTTCAGTCAGTCAATCACTCAGTCAGCCAATCAGTCATTCAGTCGGTCAGTCAGTCAGGACAAAGAGTTTAATATACAGAGATCTATTACTTTTTCCCGATACCTTTGCCCTGCGCCTCGTAGAATGTTAGTAACGTGCCATGTTGGGCTTAGGGTATCTCCCAGTCGCTAACGCCCCACTGAGTCACTTTTTCTTCTTCGCTGTTGCTTTATAAATTGTGCTATTTGCCAACAAGGAAAGATTCCTTCAAATATGCCGCACATTTAGTAGAGCTCTTCAATAACTTTGCCTTCTGGCTTTAAGTGCAAGCCTCATGGCTTAGCTGAACGTGCTTGTGTTGCAGGGTATATGCAGCCTGTGCTGGCGTTGCTCTGTTTTCTTTGTTGCTTTGTCCGTCTGTCCGTCTTTCGAGCCGTCCGTTATGTGGTCTTAGTGCAGCACAAAAGTATGCTACCTCAAATCAGCTGCACGTCAACTGCGTTAAGAGCTGGACGAAGGGTAGCTGCGTCGCCGTCGCTGTCGCTGTCGACGTCGACGTCGACGTCGCCGTCTGCGGCTCGCTGGGCCACTTACTTATGAACTCGAGTGTTGAGGCGACGTCTCTCGGGCGTTGCTTTTTCAATTAATTTGACGCTGTGCGACTCGTTTTACATGTGTGTGCGTGTGTGTGTGTGTGTGCATGCCTGGGGCCTGTCGAGTGGTGTGAATGACTTGTTGTTGTTGTTGTTCTTGTTGTTATTGTTGGCTCGCACGTGCCCAGTTGTTAGCTGTTGGGCCAAAAAATCGATAAAAGGCTCGGCAATTGCATTGCGTTCCGTTAGGCTGATGGTCAAAGCCAAGCAGAGCGACAGAGATAGCAACAGCGAATATAATGGGGAATGGGCAATGGGAAAGAGGAAGCAGTGGAGCTGTAGCTGAAGCTGAAGCAAAGCCACATCATCAAGGCCACAAAATGTGACAGCAAAGCTGTCAAAGCTTATCGCACACACACACACACACACGCACTGCTTAAATAACGGCAAAACAAGTAACAAGCGCAAAATGTGATGAGCAAATTCAATTAATGCAAAGTGGGCAACAAAACATAAAAATGCTGCATAAAAAATTCATTGGAAAATAAGTAAAGCCAAAGGCCAAAGCAAACACAAACACACACACACACACAGACAAAGGCCCGCATTAAATGCGAAATGCGCTCAAAAGTGTGCTACAAAGGCAAAGTAAAAAAGTAAAAAAGAAAAAAAAAGGCAAAAGCAAAGGCAAAATGAACGCCGTTGCGCCGACAGCTGGGACTTCCAAGCCAGCCAAAAAAAAAAAAAAGCGCGACGCAGGTGAGGTGGGTTGACAAGGCTAAGCAGCAGAGCTGGAGTAACAATGACACACACACACGCACACACAGCATGCGTACTCACTCACACACACACGCGCGCACGCAGCGGGCGTTCGCGTACGCAACAAGGTCACTGGAAAAATCGTTAAGCAGCAGCAGCAGCAGCAGTAGCAGCAGCAGCAGCAGTAACAAAAGCAATGACAACAACAGCCGCAGCAGCAGCATTGAATGTGTCGATACCAAAGCTATTGTTGTTGCTGTAGTAGTATACACACACACACACACACATGCAGAGCTGTGTTGTAAAAAGAAGCATAGCACAGTTTTGGCATTCATTTACTTACCAGTTCGTGAGGCAATTATTGTTGTCAATCAATCAGCTCAATGCGTCAACATTTTCTATGCAATACAATTGTTGCGCTGCGAACGCGCCACACAAAACTGCTCCAACAATAATAACAACAATGGCAACAAGAACAAGAAACAAGAAAAAAAAATAGTTTTTTTTTTTTTTTTTTGTATAAGAAACACGCGCTCAAAAGCAATTAGGCACACGGATTAACTGTTTATTTTGCTCAAATGCAGCTACTGTGCTCCAACTGGCAACTGTGCTATTTTGTCAACTGCCGTTAAAGCGTCTGTGCTGCGCACTGTTCGTAGTATAACTGATTACTGCGACTAATAAGCATCCAGGACGCGGGCCCGTTGTCTGTGGTGTTGTGTGGTCTGGTGTGCTATGGTGTGTTGAATTGTGGTGAATTGTGGTGGCTATTGTGTGGCCGCATGTTGAAATTCCTATACGCGTGCATTTGGCCGTTGCCAGACTGGAAATGCCGTGCGCGCCAGTCGGCCATTTGACGCTTAGCCACTTTTTTATTTCTCTACTCATTTCCATGCCGCACTTGTTGGATTCCGTTTCCAGTCACTGCGCATGACTACTGACAGCCACGTGCGTTCCAATGCACAACACACACGCACGCACACACACACACACACACGCCGCTTTGCTCTTGGAATTGAGCTAAATGGACGCGAGTCAAGCGAAAATAAAACCAAAGCCAAAGTAAATATGTATAAGTGTGCATAAGTGTGTGTATGTGTGCGCGTGTTGGAGCATACTCTGGAGTATTATTTCGTATTGTGGCATGTGTAAAAATAAATGTATACTTATGTGTATATTTATCTGGCTTGCGGCAGTCATTAGGCATTTTTCTCTTATACAACTTTAGGGCTTCAATTGAAGCTCAACTATTTAACTGCAATAAAAGCTCGAACTATGAATGCCTAAAATGTAGCCATAAAATGGCTAAGCGTTTAGCTGCTTGACCAAATCTAGCCACTTAATAGCTACATATGCCAACAAGCTCTAGCTGTTAAATGGCTAAGTTAGCTATACCAGATGTTGAGATGAAATTCAATTGAAATGCGAAATGCATTTAGCCGTAAAACGGCTAAAAACGGTTAAACCCCTCAAATATCGCCAGACATAGTTCTAAATTTCCCAGGCTAATAGCTCGATCAAATCTCAAACGTGTGTGTTCATGGTTTGACTTCTGGCTCTTTGCATCTCTGGCTACATTTAGCCATAAAATAGCTAGATTAAGAGCAGCGCTTTGGCTTAAATCCTTGGATGTTTATTGGACAACCATTTACAACATGAGTACATAAAAAATAGATATATATATTAGAAATATACACAGAATTGCAGTTGGACTGCATTAGAAACTAAAACAATTGAATTAAGAAATCTATTTGTTTTTGTTGTTTTTAATGGGGGCATGGCCCGGCCATGTGCGCGACGAGCTTAAAGCTAGAGGGGAGACCGCATGGGCGGCGTCCGCTATAAATGCACATTCTGAGGGGGTTTAGGAAAAGTGCGTCACATGGCGGCCAAGAAGGCATCTGAGTTCCTGTTCTTGTTGTTCTTGTTGTTGTTGTTGTTGTTGTAGAGGTTTTTCCTATTTTCCTAGTTGATTTTCTTTGTTTCTTTTTTTTTTGTTTTGTAAATAAATGCATGAGAACAGCCTTAACGGTTGATCAGTGAAGCGCTGGCGCCGGCCTCTGTCTTAGCGTAGCAAGAAGAGCGCCGGCTGCTCGAGATGCTGTTTCCAGACATTGGAAAAGCTGGCCATGGTAACGCCATCGATGACCCGATGATCCGCCGACCAGCTGACGCTCATAATGTGCGCCTTGATCAGCTCGTCCTTTTCATTGAAACGCGGCACCGCCTTGGTCCTGCCCATGGCCCCGATGGCCACCTGGGGCGCCATGATGCACGGATGCGTATAGGTGCCGCCCACCTGTAAGATGAGATAGAACAAGAAAGTCCAATTAAAGCCAGATTGACAACAATTATATAGCCTGATAGACAGCTACAGCCTTCAGTCAGTCAGTAAATGAATCAATCAGTCGGGCAGTCAATCAATCAGTTGATTAAACAGTCAGACAGTCTGTAAGTAAGCCCATCAGTCAATCAGCAAGTTACTCAATCAGACATATAGTCAGTCAAGCAATCAATCAGTAAGTCAGTAAGTCAATGCATCAGTCAGTTACACAGCTAGACGATCAATCATTCAGGTAGTTAGTCACTCAATCAAGCAATAAGTCAACTGGTCACTCAGTCAGTTAGCTAGTCAATCAGACGGTCAATCAAGGAATCCAACAATCACAATCAATCATACAGTCAATCAAGCAATAAGTCAGTAAGTCACTCAGCCAGTCAAAGAACCAGTCAATCAATCAATCAGTTAGCCAATTCATTAAAAGGTAACAATCAATCAATCGTACAGTGACTCAATCAATCAGTCAGTCTGTCAAACAGGCTTATCAAACAATCATTCTGTTGATCAGTCATACAATCACTCAATCTGTCAATTAATCACTTAGTCATTTAATCAATCAGTCAATCAAACAATCAGTAAGTCAATTAGTCAAGCAACGAGCAAGACAATCGTTCAGTTGCTCACTCAGTCAATTAAGCTAATAAATCAATCAGTCAGTCAGTCAATCAGTCAATCAGTATATCAATCAAGAATACTTCCGGGTGCAGGTTTACTGACAATACTAGATAATCCTTTCGGCAAGGGTATCATGCATGGAACTTACGATGCCAATATTGGACAAGGAGAAGGTGCCATCGGCAAAGTCCGCTGGTGTCAGGGAGCCAGTGCGTCCGCGCTCGACAAGAGCATTCAGATCCTTGGCTATCTGAATGATGCCCTTCGCCTGACAGTTCTTGATATTGGGCACGACCAGGCCCTGCGGCGTGTCGATGGCCACGCTTATGTTGTGTACACCCTTGTAGACAATCGACTCGCTGGCCAGATCCAGGCTGCTGTTCACAATCGGATACTTGGCCAGGGCAATGCTGGCCGCCTTGATGCAGAACGGCATAAACGTCAGCTTGGGCACGCCCTGCTCCTGGGCAGCCGACTGCAGCTGGGCGCGAAACTTAACCAGATTCGACATGTCGATCTCATCGCTGTACGCAAAATGTGGAATTTTCTGTGAAAACAAGACAATGCGTTAGTCAACCCAAATGTGATCTGCTGTCCAAGTTTCCTCTCTAGTTCCCCAGCTGGAAAATGCCTCGTACTATGGCAAATTTATTCCACAAAATCTTCTGTGTTCCTCACAGAGAAATGCTCGAAATATTTATAGTTTTGGGTGAAGATGGATCGAAAATACATATACCAAGTATCATATCTTTAAAAATATGAAGGCTTCAAATCGATATTTATCGATATGGTGAAATCGATATTTATCGATTTGGAGTAGTCGATATTTATCGATTTGTGGAAATCATCGATTATTTTCTAGTAACTTGCGAATATCATGCAACTAGTGCTTCCACCGCGATAATGAGAAAACTACACATTTCAAAATCGATATTTATCGATTTTTAAAATATCGCTAAAAATGGAATAAACGTGGCCTGGGTTTTATAAACACGCCAAATTTGGTGTGCTCAACTCTTAAATTTTCATAAATATGCTCATGAACTCAAAAAGCGAAAATCGATATTAATCGATTTGTGCAGAATGAAAGAGTTATTGGGGTGAAAGCTGTGATATGCGTAAGATATACACAGAGCCTTTATGCCTAATTTGAGGTATTCAACTCAGAGGTATATTCAACAAATGTATTCTACAAAAATCGATATATATATATATCGATATGTGTAGCATCGAAAAGTTATCGGGGGTCTGCGTGTGACATATATAACGAGCATACCAAATTTTGTGTAACTCTCAGAGATGTGCTAAAAGTATCGAGGCTGAAAATCGATGCTGAATATCGATATTTATCGCAGTTTAGTGCGGCTAGTCTGCAAATCGATAATTATCGATTTTGTGCAAATATTGAGCTAACGCTGACATTTAAGAAGAGAAAAAACAGGGTATAACGTATAACGTACCAGCGATTCCGTCATAGACTTGAGCATGGCCTTGCGCACACCTTTGAGCGGCTCGACGCGATCCGCAGGCGCCGCCACGTCCGGAGCAGCAGCTGGAGAAGCTGGAGCAGCTGTCTTCTGCTTGAGCAAATTGCTGGGGTGGGGCACATTTGTGCCCGGCGGCACTTGACCCAAATACTCGAGCACATCGCCCTTGAGCACGCGTCCATTCTTGCCCGTGGGCGGCACCTCGGACAGATTCACCTTGTGCTCCTTGGCCAGGCGGCGCACGGCGGGCGTGGCCGGGGTTATGTGACGCCCAGCTGGAAGGGCAGCTGCTCCAGCGCCAGCCTGGACACCAGCGCCAGCTTGACCGGACTCCGCGTCGCTGTCGCTGCTATCGCTGCTGCTCGTTTCATCCTCATCCTCCTCATCGGCATCCTCGACCTCGAACTCGAGCAGCGGCTTGCCAACCAGCGCCAGCTCATCGATGCTGTGATAGATCTTTGTGATCTTGCCATCGTAGCGGCTGGTTATTGTCACCGAGGCCTTGTCCGACTGCACCTCGCACAGGTTGTCGAACTGCTCGACGGTGTCGCCCACCTTGACGAACCACTCCTTGACGGTCACCTCTCGGATGCCCTCGCCAATGTCGCTCAGGTTGAAGGCCACCTTCTTCTCCAGGCAGGGCGTGAAGTGCAGGCAACGCGCCAGCTGAAAACAAAAAAAAAACATACAAATTCCAAATGTTCAATTTGAATTTCAATACAAAGTGCAAATTCTACAGAAACACAAAACGCGCTTGCCCGACTGGCAGCTGCCCTGTAAACAAAATCGCTTAAAATCGATATTCATCGATATAAATTTGGACTCGTTCTATTAAAAATCATTATAACAAACAAACAGACACAGATCGATAAGTCCATGGTGGCTTCTTCTTCTACATGTTACATACACACCCTCAAGCACAAGATGCCCGCTCTTGAACAGATTCAATGGGTGCGCGCGCATAGAATTGTAAAGTCAAGTAAACATGCGCCCCCTTTCGGAATTCATGCTACAACACCAAAACAACTGGCCCTCTCTATCTCGCTCTCTCTCTCTCTCTCTCTCGCAGCTGTTGCATGCTATGCGTAGAGGCTATTGCTATTGCGCTCGCACGCATGCAGGCCATTGGCTGCTCGAATTGACACTTGTTGTGCGCGAATTCGATTACATAACAGAACATTGCAGAACTTCGCAAACTTGCCGTTTGTCGTCGCTTTCGGCAACGCTTCAAGGGCCAATGAAACGGTGTTTAGAAAACGTATTTAATTGAAATCTGTATTAATGCATGTACTCACAGTGAGTGGGCTCGAGCGACGACAGTTTCTGAGCAGCCAATAGGTGCTCCCATGCCGGAGCAGGTGTGTTGCCATTGCCATGATGTGTGCCGCGTTGGTTAATGCGTTTCGACTGGCCTGCAAGTGTTAGATATAGCACATTTGTGGCTGTTTAACCGGACAACAAATACCTTTTAAATGCTGTGAATTGTGTGCGTTGACGCGTTACAACCACTCAACTGCCCCCTAATGATCGCCCTTATCAAGCGAACCTGCGGCCGTGCGTTTGTTTTGCATTTGCCAGCTGTTTGCCAGGTGGAGCTGATCATTGCGCTGGCGCCAGCTAGCGGTTAAATGGCACAATATCGATGCGCAATAGTATCGATAGGAGTTCATGACTAAGCACGAATTGGTTGATTGATCGTTGAAAAGGCGACATCTGACGAGCGCGACAAACTGCTGCCACCTGTTTAAGTGAATTTTTCAAGATTTATTAAAACAGTTACGTCATGTTACTCAGCTAGACATGAAATTAATTTACATGTGCAGCTTACAGACACTTTATACAAAAAACAATAGATATATTAAGCTATAGCCAAGTTGTGACCGTTTGGCAACACTGCCAAACAAAATGGTTGCCTTAACGTTGCGCTGGCGCCCTCTAGCGCCAACAGCAGCCGTACTATCGTTAGCTGCCAACAGCTGGAAGAAACAAAAACAACGTGCTCATCAAAATGGCAAGTCGTGGAAATCCTCAACAAATACAAATAGTTGTAATTATACCGATTGCAGACAAACTTGCGCAAGGAGCTGGAGAAATGCAAACACCCGAACAGCCGTAAGACCAAGGCGCTCGGCAAGAAAGCGCGCCGCCAGAACAACAAGCACAAATTGCGCCTCGGCCATGCCATCAAAAGCAATCTGTTGGGCGAGAAGCTGAGCTGGTTTCTGGGCCACATCGACGAGGGCCGAACAACGCCGCTTAGCCCACAGGAATTCGAGAATCTAATTGCGCTCTATCTGCAACGTTTCGACGAGGAACTGGCACAAATTGCGCTAAAGCAATCGATTGGCAAACATCGCGCCCATCAGCACGCGGCGCGTCGCGATGTGATAAACATAACGCTGGAAAGGGAGCGCAATGAGTACCAAAGCGGCGGCATGGGTATGTCGTTTACTCCATGGGTATATTGGCTAAATCAAATTTCATTTGTCCCTGTTCCCAGAAATGCTCAACCTGTGCGATGCGGCCAAATTTAAGGCGCTGCTCGATTGGGATGGCAGCGCCTTGAGCGTGCAGCATTTAAAGCTAGATTTCGTCTCGCACAATATGCTGCAGCGGCTAAAGCAGCCGGCAAATGGAGCGCAAATGGAGACGGCATGAAAACAGTTTGTTGTCGGTAATCACATTTTTTTATTTTCAATAAATAATATTTACGCTAACTGTAGTCAAGCAAAAAAAAAAAAACAAACAAACAAACAAATGCATTGTTTGTATATCGATAACAGTTGCGTTGAGTTGAGCTGCATTGCGCGCGCTAATCGCCAGTGCTGCCAGTCTTTGAGCAGGAAAAAAGCTAGTTGCGGGCTATGAATTACAAAAAACAAATCTCATATATGTACAGCAGAGTCGTTAAAAAGTTGTTTACACTATATTGTTATATTTATAAAACGAAATACCCGCTTGAGTTTAAGCAACAAATTGCAGCCGCAAAACACAGCCAAGCACGTGCGCTGCAGCGCCGCCTATCGATAGGCAAAGGCACAGCTGTTTGACAACTGTGTGCGTGTGTGTGTGAACTTGAATTGTTATTTGTGTGCGCCGATAAATAGAATTGTGGTGAAATAAAGTGCACATATATTTTGATTTTTTTGGTAAGTTTTATTACATAAACAAAGGCAAGTGAAAGTGCAACGTGTTCAATAAATAGCAGCGCATTTTGTTTAATTTTCATCAAGTCACGCGCAAATAACACAAACCACAATGGGCAGCAATTCATCCAAGGGAGTCGGAGTCGTTGAGAACGCTGCAGCGCCCGCGCTCAAGGCCACAGACGCAGCGTCCGCCGGCGGGGACAAGCCCAAATGCAAAGCCTGCTGTGCCTGTCCCGAAACGAAGCGTGCACGTGATCAATGGTTAGTAAATGCAGATGACGCAACATGTTTTGCATTGTGTTTTTCATAATGAATTGTCAACCTTTGTTTTGCTTTGTATGTGCAGCATTGTGGAAAACGGCGAGGAGAACTGCACAAAGCTCATTGAGGCGCACAAGCAGTGCATGCGCGATGCTGGCTTCAATATCTAAAGCTGGACCTGGGCTGCTGGGCGGTGTGGTCGGAGTACTTAGATTTAGGCGGCAGCCTTACGCCCTGCGTGGTCTCTCTCTTGTTTCGTTATATTCTCAAGCTAATTATAGTTAATTTAATGGATAAACATAAACCAAAATTGTTGATACCATGTTGCATGTTTCGATCCAATGTTTGCCCGCTTGTGGAAACGCTGCGGCTGTGACGTCACAAAATCGCGCTGCAACCCTAGACCAGTTCGTGCTGCCCTGGCAAACGTGAGCCAGTGACGTCAGTAATCAAGCTGCAGCTGTGACATCACAACATCGCGCGCTATTGCAGCTAATTAGTTATTTATTGAGTTTGCATACAATTACAATTACAAAAAAAAAAAAATACCCTAAAGCTCTGCAACCCTAGACCAGTTTTGTGCTGCCCTGGCAATGTGAGCCAGTGACGCCAGCTTGCGCGCTTTTTGGCGCTCTTGCTTAAATCCAACAATTGTTTAAAGCACTTAAATAAAACGCAGAGTACGCAAGGCGACCACGGCGGCCATGTAGAAGGTAATCAGCATCATGGTGGCAAAGGCGAGAATACGCGATGGCTGTGGCACGGGGTAGACGGCATAGACGAGCGTGTGGACAATGCGTGCAATGGCAGCCACGCGGAACAGATTGCAGGCCACCAAGGGATTGGGGTTGGTGCACACATAGATCAAGGCCATGATAAAGTAGGGCAAAATATTCTCCATGTCATTGCGATGCGCTCTACAGAGAGAGAGGGAGAGAGTGTGAGAGAGAGGGCGCATGAGTTGTCTGCCTGTGGCAGGATCTGTTTCTGGACGCAACCCACCTGCGGACGCGTTCCACGTGCGGATCATCGAACTGCACTTCAATGTTCTTGAAGAACAGATCCTCCTCGTTGGGAAATACCTGAAAAGAGGCGGCAGGCAATTGTTAACTGGAATACGCTGATTGAAAGGTAAGCGAAAACCATTTCCACTTAAGATTTCGTTTAAGTGCAAGCGAGAGGGAAAGTAAAAAACAAGGGGGCCTTGTAGCTCACTCATTTTCGCGTTGAGTGTAATTGCGATCTGGAGTGAGTGTGTGTGCGAAAGGGAAAGTAATTAACAGTAATGTAAAAGAAGCAAAAATGTTAACAAGAAGAAGGTATAACATGAGCCACACACATTACAGACTTGCATTAACAGAGAGCGTTTGGCATGCAATTTAAAGAGAGAGAGAGGCAGTGCATGGGACGCTTCAGAGAGCGTGCCAGTGAGAGCGAGAGTATGCCAAAGAGCAGGATTATGAATGGATGTATGTATGTTAAGGAACTCAATGTTTGAGTGCAATTCTGATCTCGACAGCTCGTGCATGAGAGTGAGAGTGTAAAGCACGCAAGAATTGCGGGCATGAGGGATTTACCTTGCGCCGCACAGCCAGCGGGACCAGACCCAGCAGCTGTGAAAATGTGAAATGCGACATGAGCAAGCGCAGCGAGAACTCACGTTTGGCCAGGACTCACCTTGTAGCGGAAACGCTGCAGCGCCGTCAGCAGCGACATGAGCAGCATCTTGGCCACCAGCACCGTGGCCCAAAACAGATAGCAACAGAAGACTGGATTGTCCAGTGTCAGCAGCTCCATGTTCGCCAGTTGGCTGCCATTATTGCTATTACTATTATTATTATTATTATTATAAGTTGGGCTGGACATGGCGAGCGCGTGTTTTGTCTGTGCGGCTAAAGCGAGCTTTGGCAAGTGATCCAATGCGCAGCCAGTTCCAAGCAACAAGACCAGCAGCAACTGGCCAAACTGGTTACGCGCGTGTGTGTGTGTGTGTGTGTGTGAGGCTAGACTAGGTGACTGGGCAGAACATAAAATGTTAAACGGCTCATTAAACCAACTTCCCTCCCCCCCCCCACGCCCCACTGTTTGGCCCGCCCCTTCTAGATGTATTTAACAGCAGCGATGAGCACATAGATCGCCTCGAAGCACACAATGCCAAACGTTATGAAAAAGCAGAGCGCGCGCGTCGGCTGCGGCAGCGGCAGCACCGCGTAAACAATTGTGTGCAGCAGCCGAGCGCTGGCGCCAATGCGTATCAGCAGCTTGGCGGTCAGCGGGTGGGGGCCGCAGGCCACGTAGGCCAGGGACATTAACAAAAATGGCAGCACATTCTCCAAATCGTTGCGATGCGCGCTGCAAATAGACGAGAACAGAGTGTTTGTGTGTGAGAGAGAGAATGAAAAAGAGAGTGAGCGAGTTTTCAGAGCTGTTAAATTGGACAAAGAGAGCGATTGATAGTGCGAGTGGGTGGAGTGTGGGGAAATGTTAATTCTGCAATGTAAACATTGAATTAGGTGCCCACACACGACACATTTGCCAAAAAGGTTAACACTGAAAGTATTTACTTATGCTGCAGCTCAGTGGCTTTCAAACTGTGACAAAGATAATTGCAATATAAATCGATTTGAAAAGCTGTAAAATTCAAATTAGCTAATATCGATTTTCCTTAACTCTGTCTATGTATTATATACATTTTTACCACGTGTACCAAGTATAAATGGAGACGCACTTCTCACTTCTGTGTGAGACTCAGAGAACAGTGTGCGAAAGCGAGAGCGAAAGTCAGGCTACACGTCAGTGTTGCCAACGTGCACTTTAAGCAGGAATACGCATCAATTATTGGACATACGAAATGGGGAGGCCTATAAATAGCGGCTAAACTGCGAACATGGCCAAATTTAGCTAGAAAAGCTAAAATTGCAGACATGCCCAAGAACTAAAATGATTGCCGGATGCAGCATGACGTCACAAATGAACTTGGTGGGGGAGGGTAAATGAGATTTGTGCGATTTATCAACTCACCGACGCACACGCTCCACATTGGGATCATTGAAACGGACATCGCTGGTTTTGGCCACACGCAAATCCTCCGGATTGGCAAAGGTTTTCGTCTTGATGCGCTGACGTGCCGTCAACAGGGACATCAACAGCATCTTCAGTACGAGCAGGCTGCTCCAGAATAGATAACAGCAGAAAACCGGATTCGATTTGTTTAGCAGACCCGGACCCGTTTCCGGCCCGGACATGTTAATCGTTTCGTTGTTCATATTTAACTGTAGCCGTTATTTACCGTTATTGTTGTCGGCCGACATAACGGCACATAACAGCTGGCATGCTTCTCAGCGCTTCTCCAACTGCTTGCCCATATCCTGCCCCCTCCCCACTCCCTCATAACTGACCACGAACCATGGGACCCGCCTGCACCTGCACAGAATCGACCATTTTACCAGCTCGCAAGTCAATTATTTATTGTTTCCTTGACTTTTTCTTGGCAAATATATATATCTATATATATATATATATATAAAATTTGCGATTGGTAAACTAATACGTGGTATTGCATTACAAACGCGATTGGCAAATATGTGCACACTGTGTAATACCAGGGAAACATATGCATATCACCTGATATCGTAGGCCTTACCCTGGCCAAGAGTTTACTTATAGAGCGTGTTTGAATTTTGCCCTGAAAGGAGACATTTCCAAATCCATATAGTATACATATAATATATATTCCAACATCAAAAGTCGAGCTGATATAGCCATGTCTGTCCGTCCGAGTACTTGGTAGCTCTTGCGGTGTGGTGACTATCAATCAGTCAGACGAGTCAATCGGTCAATCATTCAGTCCGTCAGAAAAGTTAGTCAATCAATCAATCAGTCCGTCAGACTATTAGTCAATCATTTAGTCCGACAGACAATTTCTCACAGAGTCAATCAGTCCGTTATACAATTGGTTAGTGAGTCAATTAATCAGTCAGTCCGTCAGATTATTGGTCAGTAAGTCAGTCAATCATTCTATCCGCCATACAGTTGATCGGTGAGTCAGTCAATCAGTCAGTCCGTCATACATATTGGTCAGTGAGTCAATAAATCAGCCATACAATTTGGTCAGTAAGTCAATCAATCAGTCAGTCAGTCATACACTTGGTCAGTGAGTCAATCAGTCAGTCAGTCCGTCATACTATTGGTCAGTGAGTTAATCAATCAGCCAGTCAATCACTTATTGAGTCATTCAATCAATCAGTCAGCTAATCATTCAGTCAGTTGCTCATTCGGTCCGTCAATCAATACGCACATGTATAAACTGCATGTCATACATGCATATGTATGTATACACTGCATGTCATACATTGTATGCATGTCATACATTTGTACATACATCAACAAATTTATGATTAGATTGTATTGTCTGCCTGTTCTATTTTATAATATGAAGTTTTTAAGTTCTTGAGCTACTTTCCCAAAGATTCAAAATGTAGGAACTACACGAATCTTATCACATTTTGTTTACTGCTGCAGTTCAAGAGCAACACGTATAACACACACACACACACACACACACACACACACACACACACACAGGCACACAGCTGTAGAATTCGCACATCCAAAAATAAAAGATCAAGGTTGCGTTTAACAAACAACAAAATACACCAAAGTAGAAAAAAAAAACACACACACAATCAAAAACAAAATATGAAAAAAGCTTGCACACATACATACACACATACGCATACATACATATGTGCGCATACATACAAACAAATAGATTATTATAATAGGCAGCATGAAGAATTCAAACGGCAACGGAAGCGGCGCGAGAAGAAGCAGCAGAGAACAGAGAACCGCTACAAAAACAGCAATAAGCGCAGAAATTAGCATTGCTTCAACTCAAAGTTCAGCACAGCCGGCGAATTAAAAATATATGTAATTGTATGTGTGTGTGCGTGTGCGTGTGCGTGTGTATGTATAACTAACAGTGCATGCTTTCATGCAAAGCTTAGTTAACCGTTTGTCATTGAGGCGAACTAAAAAAGCAGCCACAGACAGCAATGAAATGCAAAAACAAATTCGCTGGGGCCGCATTTGTATGTGTGTGTGCGGGCAGCGACATCTGTGCGTGTGTGTGCAGCGACATCTGTTGTGTGTAGTTAGCAAGTGCATGTGCACTCGTGTTGAACTGCTGCCCAAACTATAGACGCGTGTGGCATGTCAAACTGTACCCCCAAGATGGCAACGTGCGTATATGCTATGCATGTATGCATGTATGTTTGTATGAAATGACGTATGCCAAGAGTTGGTCGCAACTTGTCTAAATTTAGTCAAAGAGCAAAGAGTTCTTCTTGCTGCCGCTGCTGCTGCTGCCCAGCAAATGAAACTTGGCGCTCGCTCATCGAATTTTCTCAATGCTTCACAACGCAGGCGGCGGCGGCAGCGCTGCTGCTGCTGCTGCTGCTGCTGCGTCGTCGTCGTCATTAGCCACGCAGACGGCGACGCCGGCGACGACACGTAGTGCGTTCAAAGTCCAATTGTCTGGCTGTTTTTTTTTTTTTTTTTTTCTTGTTATTTTTCTACTTTGCTTTTGTTGCTTGCTTCTCGTGTGGTCGGTCTGCTTCATGACGAATTCCGTTTAACATTTAAACGGGGCACGCACACACATACGGTTAGACAAATGGCGAGAGAGTGAGCGAGAGAGAGAGAGACTGTGACTGTATTAAGGATGATCATCAAGTGCTTAACGCTTACCGTTATCCGAGCTTAACAGCTGCTTTGCCTTCCCCAGTTACATTTGGATTGCCTAGACCCAAGTAACTCGAGTTCTGGGCAACGCATCGACTCCAGTTTGACACTCAGGCAGTTCCATTAGTTTATGTTTTCGAAAAATATGTGTACCACATATTTTATATTCGAAAAATTGAAATGGACCCATATAACTCGGGTTCTAGACAACGTTGACATGGAATTATGTTGCCAAACTTTTCTCATTTGCTCGCCAAGTAATATCTATAAAAATGTGCTTAGCCAGTTATTCACAAAAGCCTTCAAAAGACTCTGATAACTCGAGCTCCAGCCAATATCTGACATAGCATCTGCTTCCGGGCATATATCATGTACCTGCCCAGCAATTTCTCTGGTTTTCCATAAGTTTCCACGTTTCCAGTTATTCAAATAATGTTGTAGAGCAAGAATAGCCGCAAGCAGACCCAAGTAACTCAGTTTCTCAGATGAAGTATGCCTGGGGAATTGCTAGAGATACGTGTACTTTACTTAATAATGAATGTCTATAAAGATTCCAGTGCAAAAAGCATCAGTAGACCCCAGTAATTCAGTTTCTAGATGAAGTATGCCTTGGGAATTGATATATTCATGTACTCTCTCGACCATATAAAGAAAATCTATAAAGACTTTATTTGGCTTGCTTATCTGAACAACAAGAATCGGCAATCTACAGAAATGCGCATTGAGTACATTCTTTTTTTTTTTTTTCTCGAAAGAGCGATAACGTCTGGAATGAAAACATGAAAAGTGAACGAACAATGAGCTAACAGCGACTCATCCAAATTACGCATGATTACCGTAATGAATGCCGTATATTCCCTGTGCAAAGTCCACAGACATGCATATGTATGTATATCATCTGGTTTTATAATTTCGGATACAGAAAAAAACTTGGACTTGAACATACTGGCTCATCTGGTAAATCAGTTGCAACTGAAGCCAGATGGGACTTGACTCTGGACTCTCTACATACACACTATGGACCCTATATGGTGTCTATGTATCTATATAGTATATGCACATTAATCCGAGGCCCGATAAGAACGATGAGTGTCAATAACCGACAACGCAACGCTTATTTGGAGCGACTGACTTCATTGGGCGGTATTGGGAGGGAGTGTTACGAAACGGCGCAATCCGTAGATAATATATGTAACTGTATTGCCGTCTAGCTAATAGGGCTATTATCCATGATAAAAGTGTATAAAAAAAAAAATAAAACTCAAATGTTATCGGGCTGTCAAAGTTGAAATACCCTTGCAGACATTTCGTTAATGTTCTAGACAGTTTTTTTCTTTTACCCAAATACTTCAGAATTTTGATATGAAAAGATTATGAAGTTGTCCGATCCTGTTCAGATCTTGTCGTTATGTTCAGATAACAGTTTTTCTAAGCCAAAAAAGTTATCTATATAGAAAGTTCATTTGCCACTAATAGTTCCTATGGCAGCTATATAATATTATCGCCCGACTTGTGGCTAGCTCCAAAATCGAGAGAATAGTTTGCGCTTGCGATATTTTAGATATAAATCTTTAAGAGATTCCTAAGCTGAATGATATATGTATGAAAAAAGGGGAAAAAATGAAATTAATCAAGGTTTGAACCAGCATCTGGGACGCAGTGGTTCGAACTTTTGTTGTGCTCTCATTAACAAAGAAAGGAAACACGGAAACGTTTATAAAGACGGACCTAATCATGTCTAATCGAATCTCTGATCCTATCATGCTGTAAAAATAGAAATACCCTCTCAAAATCTCAAACTCTTGATGAAAAGATATGAGAATAACGAAGGTTTGAACCAGAATCTGGTTCGAACTAGCTGGAAACTCGAATCTTTTATGTTGCCATGCTGTTAAAATCCAGGCGCCCTTTCGGAAAGGGTATACAAAATTCGGCACAAACATTGAGTCAAACAAGTTATGGCTAAACAAAAACAAATATTTGCTTGAAATATTTGAGCATGTTTAGATTTACAATTTGTTTATATGTTATTAGAGCGCTTAATAAACAGTTACGAGGAACCCGACTCTGAATTGATTTACAATGTTGTAAATATACATATATATATAAGTTATTTAAGAGCGTAACCAATACGAGTTGGTACGCAGCTCGTAAATGCGATTAGAGGGGCCCAAAGTCGAACAAACACATACTTTGGGGCCTACAGCTCATTATGGCTAAATACATATATAGCTAAGTATATTGCGATTTAGATACCGATATCGGCGATAAGCCCGCCAATTAGCGCCCAAACTGGATTACAACGCGTTACCAGATATGACGACAACATAAATTAGTTGAACTTTGGAATAATCTTTGATACCCCGAGGCTTGTGGTTGTGCGGTTGACAAGTCACCGAACGCAACTGGGCCACGAACCAGACGCCTGATTGGGTACATACCACTTATGGCCAGCGTCTGGCATGGCTTATCAACGTATCCGGACCCAGACCCAGAAACGTTCGGCCTTTTGGTTAAACCTCTCAATCGGCTATGCCTCATATCCATTGAAGAGCCAGCGAGTGCCCAGCAGAGCCTCAAAATACAAGTTTTTTGTTTGTTTTTTTTCTAATTCGATAAATATCGATTTTCAGCCCTGATATCTCAGCGAGAGCTGATTCTGGATAAGCATCGCTCTCTCGGTCTCCCCCGTTTCTTTCTCTCTCTTTTATTTTTTGTCTACGTTTTCGATAACTGTGCGCGATTGATCCAAATTCGATAAATATCGATTTTCAGCGAGAGCTGACTCTAGATAAGCATCTCTCTCTCTCTCCCGTTTCTTTTTCTCCTACTTCCTTTTACTTTGTGTATGTTTTCGATAACTGAACGTGATTAAACCAAATTCGATAAATATCGATAGTCGGCCTTATTTTGATCTCGCTGAATATAGATGTCTCTGTCTCCTTTTCTCCGTTTTGTGTCTTTGTTTTCGATAACTCTATTAAATCGCGCTCTCCATCTCCTAATTTTCTCTCTGCTTACGATAATTCTATGCAATTCAACTAAATTCGATATTTATCGATATTCAGCCCGGATTTGTATGATCATATATCGGTGATAATAGATACATTTCTCTCTCCATCTCCCGTGTTTTCTCCTTCCTTGCGATAACTCTACTTAATACCACCAAATTCGATAAATATCGATTGTCAGCACCGATATCTTAAGACCATATCGGGCTAGATTTTAAGCTTGTAACAGCAAATTCGTTTGCACGTTCTTTTATGCTGTGCGTTCATCAAGCTGCTTTCCACACACTGATAAGACTTTTCTCAATCCCACCTTAATCGATAAATATCGATTTTCAATTCGAGTCTTGCTAGCAGAGCATGCCGTATTTGACAGCAAGAGGCAAGTACTGTAAGATAACTTTCACTTTGCCACTCGGGGAGTGAAAGAAGCACGGACGCTTTATGAGTACAGGGTATCTGGGCAGTCGTGCAGCCTCATCGGGAGCACGTTTACTTTGTTGCTGCTGTTGTTGTTGCTGCTGTTGTTGTTGTTGCTGTGTTTTACCCGCAAGTCATTTAGTCAGAAGCCGTTGCTTGAACTTTGGAACTGCGCTGGGCATTACATGGAGCTGAGCAAATATTACGTATGCGCGTTCTACGTGTAACGCCCGTCCATGGCGCCATATTCAAAGCCCAATGCCCAATGCCTAGCGCGCGGATGACATGATCCCACAAGCTTGGTCAAGCGAATGCATTGCGTCTTATCGCCCTATCGGGTGCTGAGCGTACGTATTCTGGCCTGGGTCAAAGGTTACGCACGCACACAAACAATGCGATTGATAATAATAAATGCTGTTTGAACAAATTTCTATGGAACTGCGGCCAGGGAGGAGAGCGTTGGGCGGGGGAGGGGTAGCGGGGTGTGCGCATTGGACTGCGTGTTCATCTAGTTGTCAAGCATGGCGCGTCTTCTGCTCTCACACGCTCGCTCTCTCTCGCTCTCTCTCAGACACACACACACACGCGTGCGTCTGGTAGGAGCTGGCATGTTCCCGTTCCGCATCTTGGCGTAATTCCAATTATGCAAATGCCAATGGGAATTGCATGCTGGCCCATCTGCCGCCCAGCCCCCAAACACGCCCCGACCCCCGCCAACCCTGCTCCAGAGGCCGGCCAAGCAAACAGCAGCCATTGCAAATGCAAATAAACACACTTAATTTGATTAAACCAATTTCGAAACGTCATTTTCACATGTTGAAATTCAATTCAAGTCCAAAGTAACAATGCGACACTTACCAACACCGGTTGCGTGAGATGTTCGCCAACACAGTGCCTGCAAGCAGTAAGCGGCCTATATACCATATGTTAAGCTGAAATATATGCATACATACATATATATTATTATTATTTTATCTATTCATTTTTATTTATTTATATTAGTTTATTTAATAAACCGAATATTTACGTGATTAGCTACTTCTTCTATATTATGTATTTCACTTAACCTTAAAGCCCATAAGTAATAGTTGGCGCTTGCAATCGTATTTGCTCAGCTTTTAAATTCTTTAAAATTAAATTAAGCAACCAAAAAGCAACTTTCCAACAAACTCAACTCCCAGGCCAAAATCTTTTCATTGCGGCTCTCCATTGTGCCAGGCGAATAGAGACGCATACTTTTGCCACACACTGTCGCTCAAGTGCAGCACTGCAGCGGCAGAGTCAGCGGCGTCGGTGCGCCCGCAAGTCCAAAACTCAAAAGGCAGCGCGGAGAGCGAGAGAGAGAGCAATTGGCTTACTCTCCAATCTGTGTTACGCCATCTCTGTCAGGCGCACGCTCACACGTTCGCTTTGGCGCTCGCTCGCTTGCCTCGTGCACGTCGGCGTCGGCGTCGCCGTCGTCGTCATCGTCGTCGTCGCCGCCGTCGTCGTCTTCTGGAAGAGAGGCCCTCATAATAAACCAGCCGCGCAGCTTGCAAGTCAGTCAGAAACGCGTTGAGTGCGACAGCGAACAGACGTGCCCAGTGTCCAAGAGATCGTATACACATACATATACACAATTCTACAGGCCCCCCACACACACACACACACACACGCACACAGCCACATTTAAGTTCTTTAGCCCGTGGAACTGACACACACACACGCACACATATATAAAATTGTCTGCCTTTTTTTCTTTGGTGCCACAAAAGACGACTAAAAAAAAAAAAAGAAAAAGTGCCGTGCAAAGCAAAAGCATAAAACAAGAAAAGTGAAAACCAATCAAAAGAAGCGAAACAAAAGAGAAATAGCAACATTCAAAGAAACATGGCAAGTGCAGAGCAAAAAAACGCAACTGGCAACGGCAACGGCAACGGCATCGCCAAGCACAATAACAGCGCGCTAACAGAGCCAATTGAGCCGCCCAAGGATGCCAAGGATCTGCTGCCGCATCTGGAGTCGCTGGAGCGCATCATAAAGCTGCCCGTGGTGAATGCCGCCTGGGATAAGTCACAAGATGTCTATGGCAAAGTGAAGGGTAAGTGCAATTCAAATCCTCTCTCTCTCTCTCTGTCTGTCTGTCTGTCTCTCCGCCTCTCTCGCTCTCTCGTTGCCTTTAGTCAAGCTAGTTAAGATTAGTTCGTGTCGGCGGGCGCCATGTGTTGGGCAGGGCATTGAACTCGGGCTTTGCTGTGCTGCCGGTTAACTAACGGCAAATCAATTGCAGCTCGAAATTGTAGCCGACTTCGAAAGTACAAAAAAAAAAAAAAAAAAAGAAACGAAACAGCAAGCAAAAGCAAATATCAAAACCGTTGCTTAGCGCAGCCAAAGCGCAACTGCGACGTGTTGAGTGCAAAGTTCGCCATTTTGAGTGTGAATTGCTTGAAGCGAATTCGCCGCTAAACTCAAACTCGAAAACTTTAATTGAGCCGGCAAATTGCAATTGGCCATTGCCAAATTGAAGCCAATTAAGCTCAATTGACGCAACAGTCAATAAAAGGCGACGCCAAATAACAACAACAACAACAACAACCATGACCTGCCGTCGTCAGAGTGGCAAAATTCTTTCACCAAGCTCATGACGCGCCCGGCGGTGCGTGCAAAGTGCAAAATCAACAAATTTACATAACTTAATTTGTTGCCAGCCCAACAAACACATAGACGCAAGTTTTTAATTTTTCAATATATATGTGTGTACACACTAATGAGTGAGTGTGTGTGTGTGTGTGTGTGTGTGCGAGCGAGCTATGAATAGCTTAGGAAAGTGCAGTCAGTGGCGTGACCAACAGGGGGCGCTAGCATATCAAAATATTTGCGCAAATTGTCACCGCCCTCTGCTGTGAATCAATGTTGCTGTATGTGTGTGTGTGTGTGAGTGTGTGTGTGTCTAGTTGGACTTTCGACTTGTTTGTGTTTTATTTAGTTTTTTTTTTTTTTTTTTTTTTTATAACATTTTGTGCTACCTCAGAGATGAAATTGTTGTCGATGACTAAATGGGCAGCAACTGTCAAAGTCTAACTCAGAATACAGCTAATAGGCTAGCCAAGTCTTGGGTCTGGCAACTGCGCAGTTGCTTATCAATCAGGCAACGCCAAGTGCCGATAAGGCAGCGTCTGACTCTGGCAAGGGGACCAATGGAGAGTGAAAGGGGGGAGGGGCAGCTTATCACAGGCCAGAGCTCAATTGTGCATGTTCACGCACACATCTATACATTTTTCCAGAAAGTTTATATTCATTCTCTCTCTCTCTCCGTCTCTCTCTCCGTCTCTCTCTCTCTCTCTCTGTTGCAGGCAAAAACCGCGTCTTCAATTGGGCCCTAAATGCCGCCGAGGATTGTGTTGCACGCGCCGTAACGACCGCAGCGCCTATTGTGAATCGCTTGGATCGTCCCATTGCGTATGTGGATCAGACCTTGGTCAAGGGCATTGAAACGCTGGAGGTGAAGGCGCCCATCATTAAGGACACACCGCAGGAGATCTATGCCCAGGCCAAGAACAAGGTGATCGATGTCGTCCAGCCGCATCTGGAGCGTGTTGTCAAATTCAAGGCAGCCGGCCAGCAGAAGGCCGCCTCCCTCAAGGATCTCGCCTGGCAGAAGGCCAACGAGGTCCTGGCCACCCAATACGGCAGCCTGGCCGTCAACGGCGTGGACACCACCACAGCCCTGGCCGAGCGTCTCCTGGAATACTATTTCCCCAAATGCGAGTCCGATGTCGAGGAGGATAATGGTGAGTAACGCCTCTCCAATGCACTGCTGTGCTTGGCATTCTAGGGTATATCACATACCAGACCCCGCCCGCTCCCCTTCAATCCTATCCTCGAATGGAATTCATTATGTTTGCATTAGTTTTAAACAGTTTCTGTGATGTTTTCTCTGGGCATAGTTCATGCTTAACAAACATATCTCTGTATAAACCCAAAACGAAAGTTCCACAAGAGCTTGATGAACCCAAAGAAAAAAAGGTTGATCAAATAAGGATGGGAACTTCCGAAGGATGGGGACTTGCAAAGGGAATGGGCCTTCGAAGAGAAGGAACTTCCAAAGAATGTGGACTTTCGAAGGATGGGGACTTCCGAAGGAGGGGGTCTTCCAAAGGATGGGGACTTCCAAAGGATGGGGACTTGCAAAAGGAATGGGCCTTTGAAGAGAAGGGACTTCCAAAGAATGTGGACATTCGAAGGATGGGGATCTTCGAAGGATGGAGACTTCCGAAGGATGGGGACTTGCAAAGGGAATGGGCCTTTAAAGGGAAGGGACTTTCAAAGGATGGGGACTTTCGAAGGATGAAGACTTTCGAAGGATGGGGACTTGCAAAGGGAATGGGCCTTCAAAGGGAGGGGACTTCTAAAGGATGGGGACTTTCGAAGGATGGGGACTTTCGAAGGGAATGGGCCTTTAAAGGAAAGGGACTTTCAAAGGATGGGGACTTTCGAAGGATGAAGACTTTCGAAGGATGGGGACTTGCAAAGGGAATGGGCCTTCAAAGGGAGTGGACTTCCAAAGGATGGTGACTTTCGAAGGATGAAGACTTCCGAAGGGATGGGACTTCCGAAGGGGACTTCCGAAGGATGGGGACTTCCAAAGGATAGGGACTTCCAAAGGATAGGGACTTCTAAAGGATAGGGACTTCCGAAGGATGGGAACTTCCGAAGGAAAGGGACTTCCCAACGGATAGAACATTCCAAGGGCAGGAATTTCCGAAAGGAACAGACTACCGAACCCAATAAAGATCAGCCCAACACCCAACGTCGCGTTGTTTTTGGCCCTTTACCGAAGATCAGCTTTCATCATATATATATATATAAAATATTCCTGGTTAGTGCAGTCGATCTCGAGAACTATGCGAGTTAGAGTCTTAAAATCTGGTATGTAGCTGCTTCAAAGTCCACCCATTTCAATTAAGCCTATGAAGATCTACATCGGAGCTCAGCTCTCTTAAAAAACTTATCTCTCAGCTTACTCGACTTTTGTCGCGAACTTTCTTGATATATTCCAAGCCTTGAAGAACATGATTCCTTAATTCCCTCGAGCCCTGAAATTGCATCCATAAATGTCTTTAGTTTTGGTCTCTTGTTCGGCTTTGGTCTCGATTTCGTTTTGAATAAATCGTAAATATTTCTAATTCTCAGATAATAAACAAAGCGCTGTCGTGCGAAATGGCAAAAATGCTGAGAATGACAGTAAGTGTGCCCCAAAAAACACAGTCCAAATGAAACTAACCCAACACCTAACTCACAAAGCTAACAAAACCAAGAAGTAAATACATATCGAAAGCATGTTTATTTTGTTAACTAATCAATTAAAAGCTAAGTTCAAATAGAGTTTTAGCGTTAGTTTTCAGCTGAACTCAGGCTATAAACCCCAGTCCCAGGGCATATATGTAAAGAATTCGACCCCTCTTTTTAAAATTTGTCCAAACTATGCATGCAGTGTTGACTAATTTGCTAAACATTATGTTTATTTTTTCGTCTCCTCTCTCTCTCTCTGCTCTCTTGTAGTTATTGTTATTGGGGAGCCTGACTATGATCAAGAGATTGACACTAGATTCTTAGTAGCTGCCTCCACGGTATTTTTGTCCATGTCGTTGAAAATCATAACCGAAATTGTTGAATACATTAGAAGAAATCCAGAGATCGTAGGCATTATCGATAGGGAAATCAACAAGCTAATGGTAAGCTGATCATGCTAATCTCTAATATACTATATATCTATATATATGTAATTGTCATTACTAAACAGCAATTGTTTGTGTGTGCGTGTGTCTGCATGATGCTTGTAATTCGCAACGAGTTCAAGCTTAGGCTAACAGCGTTGCCAGATCGTTGTCATTAACTGTCTCAATGTGTATTAATGTAGTTTTATTGCTATTTGTGATTTGGTTTTGCAGTGCCAGTTCCCGCCAGCGAGGACCCAGTACTACACACAGTCCAGACCGTTGGCCGCTTATCCAATAAGATCTCGCGTCGCGTCTATAGAAATGTCTCCAGACAGATCAAACAGGTCCAACAGGGCAACATCAACGACTATCTAAGCTCATTGATAGCCGCCCTCAAGCTGCATCAGTACATCAACTTTATCAACTCATCGATGGGCACAAATGTTGAGCAGTCCACGTTAGCCAGCGACAACTGTACACCCTACGGACCTAGCAACAGCAGCAGCAACAGCAACAACATCATCAGCAGCAGCTGCAGCAGCAGCAGCGCCAACACCAAAACAGCGGCCAGCAGCGGCAACAGCAGTGCCAAGAGCAAAGTGAGCACTGTTGCGCCATCTATCGGACAATAAATGTGCAGCTGCACGCGTTCGGTTTGGTTGGGTGGTGCGCCCCCTTTTTAGATCAGGGTCAGAGCGCTTTCCAATTGGAAAAAAAGAAAACAAAAATTAAAACACCTGCCACTTTCCCGAAAAAGCCAAGCTGTTCGCCTCTCAAGCGCTGCGCATTTTCTTATTTAGTTTTATTTTTATGCCCCATATTTTTTTTTGCAATTCTTTTTTTTTTTTTTTTTTCGTTTTTAAGAAAGTGGCCTAAGCAGACGTCGCCCTAACCCCCTCACAACACCTCCCTCTACCCCCACACACAACCAAGCGTTTGCTTTGTAAATATTTATTTGAAGTAACACACATACACTCACACACACACACACACACACATATATACACATATTGATATAAGTTGTAGTTGTAAAAGATTTTAAACATTTTTTTTTTTAGCTGTGCTAAATCTAAAAACAAACACGCCACCTGGCGGCCATGTGCCACACACATGCATTGAATGGAGAATATAACAAAACAAAACAAAATTCTGATCAGAAACCATGCGAAATGCATGCACATGTATAAACCCAACCCCAACCCCACCCCCAGACCTCCCATACACCCCCCGCACAACGCGCTAACAACACAGCACATACCGTTAACGATATACTAATTAACGATATCGTATATCGTAAAAGAAACACTGAATTATAGTTATGTAGCTAGAGCGAGATAGAAAGAGTTAGAGAGAGAGACAGATCGTCGTTTATGTCGTATGCTTAATGAATATATATATGCACATATATATATATATATATACAATTGTAATACTGATGTTTTAACTATGCTTAAAATATGTAACATTATCTTAGCTGATGAATTATGCTTTAAATATATGAAAACTTATACATATATACACACACACACACACATACATACACTACAAATACTTTTGCGCTAACAAAAACAAAAAACGCCAACTAAATGGAAAAGTAATCATAATAAAAATGAGAAATGAAAAAACAACAAAAAAAAAAAAGCAATAAATAAATATAATTGTGAATTATGAACGTTGCGCGCAGATAAGCTCATGACGGGGGTCTTAAAAAAACATCAGACAAATGGCATTAAATTTGATTTCTGATCGAAAGACCACTCGACAGATAAACAAGTACACACCCATATCTATCTATATATATATATATATATACATATGTGCATTATATATATATATATATATACATATGTGCATTATATATATATATATATATGCATATGTGCATTATATATATATATATATAGTATATAGTATATGTGTATACAGATATTTGTGCTGTGGCCCAATTTCACGATGACTCGAGCTGTTCCATTTCCTATTCCAAAGTTCCCGCCGACATTTTCACAGCGATAACAAATGCCCATATATATACATTTACCTATATATATACCATATATACCTATATATCTATATATATATATATATAGTCGGGCTTGGCGTGCTTATAAAAACTTATCTGTTTGCTTTTTTTTTGCACTTATTTGATCTTGCTTTGGTTCATGGCTGGTTCCTTGGTTTATTTGTTCCTTGGTTCATTTGTTCCTTGGTTCCTTAGTTCTTAAGTTTCTTGGTTCATTAGTTCCTGGGGGTCTTCGTTGATGAGTTCCTTGGTTCCTTGGTTCATTCGTTCCTTGGGGTCTTGGTTCATTAGTTCCTTGGTAATGTGTACCTTGGTTTCTTGGTTCCATAGTTCCTTGGTTCCTTGTTTCGGTTCACGCTTTGAATCAGTTCCCCGGCTCGTTCCTTTGCTGGTTCCACTTAAAGTTTTAATAAAATTATTAAGTTTATCTTGTTGAATTCTTTTACTTTTGTTAGTTATAAGACTAAAAGATTTATAAGAATACGTTTATATATATATATAAATTTAAGGATATCTTCGGCACGCCGAAGTTTTGATACACTTGCAGTGTATTTGCCATATAAGATCCTACTATTCCATCGATCTATCCCAATAATACTTTCTTTAAGCTTTAAGTTAAGATCGTGCTGCCTCCGGCCAAGACCTCGCCCTATGGGCAATACTTGCCCAGCTAACTCGGCTGTTTGAACTTCTATCTTTGTAAAATTTGCAAGACTTAATTGGGGCACAGAAAAGCGTGCACATCCGAAAGCCCAAGGCGCTATCTCTTATATTAACAATGTTGCGAAAATTCTCAGCGCAATGGAGCTTGGGATCAAAAAAAAGAACTGCGCACAAGCTGCGCGGGCCGCAACAGAGCCTACATTTCGAATTTGGTGCAAATAGCTGGCATAGTTCTCGAGTTATGGCCAAAAGAACAAAGCTCCAAATCGATAACTATCGATTTACGAGTTATCGAACGCGAATATGAATAAATTAGTTGCATACTCAGCTCGCTTTGGCACTCGAGTTTATTCAAGTATATGCAATTTGATTAAGAATCAAGAAATACGACATCCCTTGGCTTATCAGGCGAAGAGGTTCTTCGATAGCGTTCGCCGTCCTATTTAAAGGCTTTTTATTGGGTCGTAAATCACAGAGATAACACATGGCCGAGCTTTATATTTGTATCTATCCCCGGCACAGGAGAGGATCGCATTACGCGAGGAAATTCCAGATGGAAAATGCCAGAGATACATTATCGAGAGGATTCTCTAAGCCTCGATATAGCATATATTTACTTAAGTAGACATCTGTTAGTTTTGATTGACTGATTGACTGACTGAATGACTTTTATGTGTCCTGTCTGTCTGGCTGATTGATTGAGTGTCTGATTGACGGGCCTGTGCTGACTGATTGACCACTGAATAGCCTACTGGCTGATTGACAAACTGCTTGATTGACTGGCCAACAGATCAACTGATTGACTAGCTGAATGACGGACTGCTTATCGCAACTTATTTACTTATTGACTGCGTGATTGGCTGACTTAATGACTTAGTAATCGCTTGACTAAATTGCTGGTCAACTGATTGAGAGACTACTAATTGTCTGAATGAATGGCTGAGTGATTGATTGACTGACTGACAGTCCAAGTGATTGACTTAGGAACCAGTTATGTGATTGATTGACAGACTGATTGACTGACTAACTGAATGGCTGATTAAGTAACCAATTGATGATTGACTGTTTATCCAATGTAATTGATTGACTGATTGATTAGCTGACCAATGAGCTAAGTGATTGATTGACTGCTCAGTTGACTGATTGACTACTTAACTGACGATTTAACTGGCCGCTTGACGAACTGTTTGTCCTGACTAAGTGATTGACCCACTGAACGATTGATTGACTGGTGATTGATTGACTTACTGACTGGCTGATTGACGATCAAAGAGCTAGGAAGCTGACAACAATGTTACTTTTGGAATATCAACTATCCACACACACACACACACACACGCACACACACACACACACACACACACACACACACACACACACGCACACACAGACATGAAGACACACACAAGTACATCTAGATGTAGAGCTGCCAGCCGCATGACGCGCAAAATGTGTTCAATTTGTTGTGTACCGTTGTTAGCTCGTGATTAAATTGAACGGCAACGAATCGGTTTCTTATCAAAGACTCACCTGGTGCCGGGTGGCGGGTGGCGGGTGCCAGGTGCCGGAGTGCCAATTGAATATGAAGTTGAACAATTGTGTTTCGCCGCGTTCGGCTCTATTTATAGACCGGGGCCTTAGATAGCGCAACGAATGGGCCCAATATCCGGGGCGAGTCGGGGCGGTGTGGAAGGCAACTCTTCAAAATGCCAAAGAATTTCGGAAATGTCGATAATGAGGCTGAGCAAAGTCGCCAGCAAACCGTATCCAGTTTCGTTTTCGCTCATTTATATGCCCGACAGCATTAGCTGGGATGCCTTACGGGCTGCCGTCTCTCCAGTTGCCTTCGAGGCTGGCATCGATAATTATGGTGAGCTGCGGCAGCTGCCCAAAAACGGACGGCCGCGGCCAGACTGATCAGATTCTTGAGTGTAGTAGCGCATACCCTGTACATTCTGTGCAGCCCAACATAGGGCATGCACACTTTTTGTGCTCGCATGTAACAAGCTTGCGATCAACATGGGCAAACAAATTATCTGTGCTTTTTTTAGGCCATATTTCAAAAAGATCGGACTTCAAGCTCCGAGGCTAACCCAAGATTAGATGAGTTAGATATTAGAGGTTAGACATTAAGGTTAGCTCATAAGAAGTTTGATTTTCTTTTTCTTTCAAAAAGATCGTACTTCAAGCTCCGAAGTGCATTAAGCTAAGCTCAAAAGAAGTACATAGATTTCTAATAATGATTTAAGGGGTAGCTCATAAGAAGCTGTATTTTGTGTGTCCTAAGCTTATATTTAAAAAAAATTATCGTATCTTAAGCTGCGAAGTTCATGAGCATAAGATAAGAAGAAGTCGATATCTCACATATGCGGCCATAATTCAAATAGATCGGACTCCAAGCGCCGAGCTTTATCGAATTTCGCACAGTCGCCAGGGCATCTTTTAGTCGCGCATGTCTGCTCCGGAAACTTTTGCTTTTTTGTGTGATTGTTTTTTGCATATATCATTTTTTTTTCCTTTTCGTCTCGCAATGCTTGACTGGGAAGTTCTGGTCGAGCGGGTTTTCGAGCCGCAATTGGACTTTAAATTCGCAGGGGGGAGGGGGGAGGGGGGTTGAGGCACAGAGCGCAAGATGTGCGTATTTCCATAGCTCAAGTGAAACAGGGAACTTGCTTGAAATGGACTTTGCGCAAGCCCCCCTCCACCCTCATCGCGGCACGCCTCTGCTTTTGACGACGTCAGCGTCTGAAGTCCAGCAAGACGGCGGAAATGGGCAAGGGGTGGGGGGGGGGGGGAATTCAGTTGGCAACGCAGACGACGCAGATTTCTTATCAGCGCCTCATAAAATACAACAACAAAAATGCTCAAACCTCGAATTGAACACCAACACACACACACACACACACGCATGCATGCCTGCATATAAAGACAGAGAGAGAGAGAGAGAGCGAGGCTGAGGCTGAACCAGTGCGATGGGCGTTAAGCGCAACGGAAGAGGGCGTGGCCGGGCGCAACGCAATCAACTGTCGACAGCGACGCGTCGTCTCAAGTGCCAAAGTACAGCAAGTGGCGTGATTATTCTTCTTCTCTTTATTATTATTATGCGCACACAGGCGCACACATGCGCCGTTATGCATGTGTGTGTGTGTATGATCTGGTTTTTTGGTGTTGTAATTGACTGCAGTCAGCGATAAGTGAGCGGCGTCGCGGGATGCGCACAATCTGATTTAGCGGCTGCAGCAACCCAGCGCCATTCACAACTAAGCACAAACGCTCGCAAACCTTGCACAAGTGTTTGCCTCGATCGCTGCGGTTGGCGTCCAAGCTGTACTTGACATTTGCCCATGCCGCCCTCTATTGGGCTTAGTCGAAACAAGTCTGCGTTCGCAACATTTCATCATTTGCCAATCGATTTGTATTAATGCCGTTTAAGCGCTCGGCGGGCTTGCCACTGGGTGGCGTTATGCTTAAGCCAACTGCCTGCCGAACAAAGCAGTGCGAGTTCAAATCCAGCGCAAGATATTTATTTTTTTTTTTTGCTTAAAATTGAAAGTAGCTAGACATATATTTTCTTCTTTACCATACGTTAGACGAGTTTATAACTTTGCTTTTCGATATCTCGTCACATTTCCATTATATCGATGAAAATCGATCTCGATAACTGGCTCCGTTTCGAAGTAATCGCTTAGAATCGTTATCGAAATTCGATAGCTCTAGCCTATTATACTCGCACATCTCGCTAAGTATATATACATCCAGTAAATTTCTTTATTAAAGCTGAAGCTTGTCTTTGAAAAATTAAAAATTAGCATTTGGTTTTGTTGTCGTTTTTAATGAACGATATTTTGTTTTATTTTTGATTAAAATTACACACTTATATTGCAGCTATTCCACAGAGAACTATTCACACATTTCGTATAACACAATAGAATCAAGAAACCAAGTTCTTTTTTTTTTAATAACATTTAATATAAAACTTATATTTATATAAATTAGCAGTGTTTGCTGTTAAATTAAATTTAATTAAATTTTGCTTATTTTCTGCAGATTCTTTAATAAATTAATTTTGCAATTTACATTTCTCGAAATTTGTGAGAAACCAAAACAAAAAAAAAAAATGTTTTCAATATATTTAAAAAGGCTGGACAATTTTAATGTAGCAGCAAAAGGCGCACTGGCGCAATGCAATTGCCTCTCTATTCGATTCTCAAACACGTTTCTTTGTCGCCTTAGCGCGTTTTTGTTACTCACATCATTCGATTTGATTTACTGAAAAGCGTATAAATATTTATATAGTTATTTAACTATGTTTAGAATTTGCTTTAAGAACTTAGCACATTTTCGCAGGTGGATCAATATGTAGAACCAACAACTAAATACAGTCGAGTTACGGCTAGTACAGGTATGTAAATATATATATATATATATATATATATAAGTTGTGTAAATATGTTAAATATGGTGGCTTTTTTATGTTAATACAGATGGTTTTTTTTTTGTTTTTTCTTAATTTATTAAGGTTATGTTTTAATAGAAATAATTATATAGCTGATGTTTTAAATATTGTATATCGAATAGCAGCTGTCAGTTGTTATTCTTCTTGTCAGTTGTTGTTGTTGTTGTTAATGTTTATTTAGGCCCGAATATAGCTAGCTATTTGCTTAGTTGTGTGTTGTGTTCGTTTTCTTCTTGAACGTTGGCTTTTCTTTGCTTTTACTTTTATCACAGACGCCCTCCTTCTCGCACGCAGCCCACAAACGTGTGTGTGTGTGTGTGTTGGGTGCTTTATCTTAGGCCTAGTTTAGCACTTGGCTCTAAGCGCACTCGTTTAACAATTGTTGCTGTTGCATTTGGCTATTAGCTAGGCTTAATTAGTTAAGGACTTGCGCAGAATTTGTGCCAGTTTTGCGTGTCATAACAAATGTTGTTGTCCATGTTGTTGCTGTTGTTGTTGTTGTTGTGGCTCGTGGGTTTTTGGGCTTTAGCTAGTTAATGCATCAACATTTGCGCTTCCAACGCATGAGCCCCAGCAGGCGTCGTCTTCCTCTCTCTCTCACTCACACTCTCTCGCTCTCTCTATCGCTCTCTCGCTCGCTCGCTTTAAGGCTTGGCCGTTTGGGCCAGGCCAGCAGCAGTCGCTGCCAGGCTGTTGTTGTTGTTGTTGTTGCTGCTGCTGCTGTTGTTGCCGGCGGTGTTGCTGCTGTTGGTGCTGCTGCTGCCGCCGTTGTTGGCATCGACCGCGGGCTGCTTGCCATTGAGCAGCTGGGTAAAGTATTCCCCGAAGACGGCGTGATTGTAGCCGACAAGACGCCGGAACGAGGCAATAAAGGCGACCAGCTCCTCCTCAAAGTCCGCAAAGCCGGCGGGCGGCGGCGGTATGTTGCCGTTCGAGCGCAGCGCGACGCGCACAAATCCATCCAATCGATTGGCTAAAATTTGCAAAGCAGGTGAGTTAACAAATACATAAACATCTTATCTTCGACCTGGCCGAAAATTGTTCGCAGCAGCAACGCTAAAAACCCGTAAAGAAAGGTCGCTGGTTCGGTAACCGGTTCGAATCAACGCCCTACCTTGAGGTTCGACTCGTTTACACGTTCTTGGTTTTGACTTTGGCTTTTCCTATATGTTCAATATTTTTAAGTAGCTAACTTTCATTCGCTTCGGTTAACGGTTCGAACCTGCGACCTGCCCAGAACTTCAGTTCATGAACTTAAGCTCAGCTTTTGCGTAACCTTATAGAATTTTCATAATTGTAATGAAAAGTTCTACTAAAAATAGTCTTGCAAGTCCGTAAATACATTCATTCGGTTTGGTTTATGGTTTGAACCTGCGACCTGCGCCCTGCCTAGAGTTTCAGTTCGTAAATACTTTCTTTAACATACTTTAAATCAGGTTTCGGTTTTTCCTACCATATGATCCAAATTGTAATGAAAAGTTCTACCAAGAAGAGTATTGCAAAGTCCCAAGCACTTGCATTGGGGTAGAAGAGAGAGGGGGGTAGCTCGCATGGAAACAGACAGACAGATGGGCGTGGCTGCATAGACTCCGCATTTATATAGTTTATGGACTCAATATCATCTGCTAAGCGTTGCTTATTGCGCGACATGGGCGAAGTATTCGCCCGGCCAGGGCATAATGAGAAGTTGTCTTTTTACCCATGAGCGTGCGCACGGGCGACGTCTTGTTGACCAGCTGCTGGACTTGGGTCTGGATCTGCGCCTGCTGCGGCTCGCTGAGCGGAGGCAGCTGCTCGTTCTCCAGCGCTTTGTTGATGAATGCGCGTATCTGCTCGTAGCAGCCGTCGAGGGCGGCGCTCAGTTGGCTGTACGGGCGATAAAAGCAGAGGTCTGAGTGAAGGAGACAGCAAGTGGGGGCATTTTTGGGCGTTGTACTCACTCCTCGCGCTTCACGTCCTGGACAAGGATGTCCAGCTGCTGGGCCAGCTTGACGCGATTTTCGCGTCGCTGCGATATGACCGGCACACCCTGCGCTATCGAGATGAGCGAGGCGCACAGTATAAGACGCTGGCCGCGCCAGCTGAGACCGCCGAAGCGCTCCTTATCGATGCTCAGCAGCTCCGGAAACTCCTTGTCCGCCGGATAGTTGAGCAGCTGCCTGAACGCATTGAAGATGATGTCATCATTGCTGCTGCAGCCGGCCCGATGACGCTGCAGCCAATCCTCAGTGGCCGGAAAGCCAACTGCAAACAAGAAAACAATTATTTTTCTTTCGAGTGCCGAGGAATAAAATACATTTGCCAGATCCAAAGATTGATTGACTGATTGACTCAAGTCTGCTTCAACAGCTGATTGAATGACTAGTTGATTGACAGATGGACTCCCTTTTAAGTGTCCCGACAGACTGATTGACTTGACTTTCCTAACTGTTTGACAAATTAACTGATTGAATAACTGACTGTCGTAACTGATTGATCGAGTGATTGACGCCTTTCAGTGTGACTTGACTGTTTGTCTACTGATTGATTGATCGAGTGATTGACGCCTTTTAATGTGACTTGACTGTTTGACTACTGATTGATTGATCGATTGACTCAGTTTTATATGTCTTGACTGAGTGATTGACTTACTTTTGTGAATCTTGGCTGCTTGACAGGCTGATTGAATAACTGACTGAATGATTGACTCATTTGAGTCTGTCCTGACAGATTGACAGACTAACTGATTGACTCATTTTTGTGCCTCTACCGCTTTCTCTCTCTCTCTCTCTATCTCTTTTTCTCTCTTCCTCTATCTCGCTGCCTCTCTATCTATCTATCCCTCAACCTCTCTACCCACAGGGCATACGCACCATTTCCATGAAATTCGCGCAAATATGTGCTAAACTTTCGCTTCTCATACTCCACAGAGTTGGCCGCAATATCGTTGCGTGCCGCGGACACCATAAAGTTGGCCATGTCCAGCTTCATCAGAGACATGGTCTCCAGAATGCCCCGGAATGTATCGATAACATCATCGATTTCGCGCAGCTTGGCCACCGTTTCATCGCGTGCCGGCGCGCACATGCTCGCCAGCAGCTGGATGACAAAATTGGCGTATGATCGAAAGTCCAGGGTGCCCTGCTCCGCCTGCTGGCGGATTAGAGCCTCGTCCAGGGTAGCATTGATGCGGCTCAATGCATTCGCATTGTTCGGCGAGAGCAGCTGCGGAAAATCCTCCTTGATCTCGCCCAGCAGCCGTATGGCCTGATCATAAGAGGGCGGATCACGTTCCAGTTGCTCGCGCAGCAAATTCCAAAAGGCCTTGTGCACCATGGCCTTAATGCGACCCTCCAGGCTGTCAGATAGAGATTCAAACAGCATGAGTGGATGCGGAACAGAGATATAGAGAGAGAGAGAGAGACAGAGAGTTGCATGACTCACCTGTCTAGGGGCGGCTCGTATGGCTGCAGCTTGAACTCCGGATTGAGCGCTATCTCATGCGCCAGCTCCATGTTCTTGAGATCCTTTAGCATGCCGGCCACCTCGTCCATGGTGACCACCTTTGGCGGACTGCCATCGAGGCTGGGCAGCACAAAGCGCATTGTGCTATCCGTGGAGCTCTCGCTGTCCGTGCGCATTGGCACATCCGTGTTCCGTGTGGGCTGCTCCTGCTGCTGCTGTTTGTTGTCCTCTTTGGCGTCCATTTTAGACTGCAAATTCGAGTTTTCCAATTGGAAATATGCTGATTGGTTTGATCTTGCTCTCGAGTTGTTTTTGTCGTGCAACTGGTTTTCTGCAAATATGGAAATGTAAGCGTGTTTTTCCTTATTCGTTGCAATTGCGTATTTGCTTCCGCGAGCAAAAGGAAACACAAAGAGCTTTCCAAAGCGGGCAGAGCTCAGCTTTGTTTCAGGGTCAGCTGCCTCCAAGGCTGACAAAATGCGACGTTCAAAATGAATGCAAGCCAATAACCGTTAAATGTGTGCGAGTGTGTGTGTGTGTGTGTGTGTGTACGTGTGCGAGCGAGAGACAACAAAGACAGTTACAAAGCAAGCAACCACCTTACACACACACACATACACATGCACGCACGCACACGCACTCACAGCAAAGGGAAGACAAATCGCTAGCCCAGATAAAACGAAATAAATCTACAGAATTACGTACATCTACATGTATATATAGGAAAATCTTGCAATTTCAATTTGTGGCGGCTGACACAGTTTCCAAAATTAACGCGGAAAAGCGTAGAACATTGCACAACGGCTGACGCGCAGCGAAGTGGCGACATAAACAAAGAGGCGCTAATAAAGCAGCCTATGAAAACAGAAACGAAAAGAATTCGTTTATTGCGCAGCAGCTGTGTGTGCGTGTGCATGTGTGTGTGTGTGCATATACATACATATACATGTATATGCAGAGAATATTGTGAAATGGACACAAGGACGTTGTGATTGGGCGGCTGGGCATAGGGATGGGAGAATAATTGTAACAATTCGAAAATTTACACAGAATGCGAACAAAAACCAACAACAACAGAATGCGCAGAGCAATTAGACTTACCACCGTTAGGAACTGAATTCTTCGAAAATTTGTATTGCTTGAATAGAACTTGCACGTCTAATTTAATATTGTTATACGAATTTTTTTAGGTTTTTTATTTTTTAAACACGTTTTCCACAATTTTAAAGCATTTTATTTTAACCGTACGCTTGTCGCGCTTACGACGTCCAAATTGTAATGTGAGTAATAATGTTATGAATGTACAAATTTCAAATTGAACTAACGCAGGCCACCTTTGTTTGTTGTGCTTGCTCTGTTGTGTTGTTATTGTTGTTGCTGTTGTTGCTCGCTTGCAGATGTTCCACAACATTCGAGAATAGGGCGCATATGCAGCTCCACTGCAAGCAAAATTGATCAGCTAGCCAGGCGTAAAAGTCGTTGCTATTTGCAATTTAATTATTAATTATTTAACTCTTTCAAACAGCTGTTCGTTAACTGACTGCGACGCACACAAAATAGTTATGGCTTTTACGAATAAATGCTGTATCGCTTAAGTTTTGTATGTTGGCTTGCTTTGTTCGCTGTCTCTGGTTAGCAGTATACCAGGCTGACGTGCGCGGCGTTGCCATATCGCCAAAGGCAAGACATAAACAGTCTGGCAGGAGCTAAGCGCATTCTTCGACAGTGTGGCAGCACCATTAACTAAACATCAGACACCAGACAGACACAATAGTATAGAAGAATTTTAGGTTTTTTTTTTCAGGCTAATGTTAATATTGTTATAGAAAAACGAACAGCTGCGGTTACAAAGAGACACACAATCATCACATACACAAGCACACACACACACACACAAACACACACACACACAGACACACACACTAATAAAAAGCACGAAAAATAACTATAATTCGCCAAGTGTTGTGTGTTTGTTGTTAATGCCAATCGATGTTGTAGTACCAGTAGCTGTGTGTGTGTGTGTGCGCGCAACGCCCGCCCGCCCCTCCCGTTCCCATAGCCCAGAGCACAAACCTCCTGCAAAACATGGAAAGTGAGAAGATTTTGATGGCCGCCGGTGTTACGGTCGCCGCGGTTGTTGGTGCATTTGTCTTCTGGGGACCATCGGGTAAGTGCATCCAAAACACACAGTTGTGCAACACTGGCCACTCACACACACACACACACACACGCAGGTTCCCGCTTGCGTCAGCGTCGCGGCCAAATCGCCGGACTCCACAACTTTGGACGCACCTGTTTCCTGAACACATTGCTGCAGGCGCTGGCTGCCTGTCCGCAGTTCATTGCCTGGCTGCAGCTGTACAATGGCGCGACGCCGGATCGCAAGAGCCTGATTAGCTCGATGCTGAGCACCTTGGAGGTGGTGAATGGCACGCATGCGACGCTGCGCGGTGATCCCCATTCACCGGGCGCTGTGCTGCGCGCCTTGAACACATTGGGCTGGGTCATACCGCAGGAGGAGCACGATGCCCACGAGCTGTTCCATGTGCTGCTCTCGTCGCTGGAGGAGGAGGCAACACGGCCGCAACAAGTGGGCTGCCTGTCGGACGCACTGTTGCCCGTTGCCGCTGGCATCAATCCGAACAACGGCAGTGGCAATGGCAATGATACCGGAGATGGTTTTGGTGCTGCGTCAGCGGCAGCTGCTGCTTATCGCACGTGCAACATGGCCGGTGTCCAGCAGCGCATTGGAGATCAGCCGAATCGGCCATCGAGTGCCATGCTCTCGGATTTTCTCAATATGGAGTACGATGAGTCGACCAGCCTGCAGCGTCTGGTGCGCTCCGAGGCGCACACGCCCGACTCACCGGCCTCGGTGTGCGAACGCGAAACAGCCGAAATTCTGACGCCGTCGGCTGGCGGTGCCTCCTATCTGGCCCATTCGCCGTTTAGCTATCAATCGGCCATGGAGTTTATGGAGCCGCAAACGCAGCCCCTGCCCGCTTCACCCATACTGGGCGGCGAGCGCTTGTCGCGTCCGCGCCAAACCCAGGCCCAGACCCAGCAGCTGCAGCTGCAGCAGCAGCAGGAGAATCACAGCGAACGCCTCAATCGACGCGTGTCCAGCTCGTGCCGCTCGCTGGAGCGTCTCAATCGCGGACCCGGACGCGTCTCCATCTGGTCAAGCATGATGCCCAGCCAGGTGGCGCATCCGTTTCAAGGCGCCATGGGCGCACAAATTGTCTGCAATGGCTGCGGCTCCAAGTCCGCCGTGCGCTACGACAAATTCGATAGCGTCACCTTAAATTTGCCGGCACAACGGCGCTCCGGCCTGAGCCTGGGCCATTTGCTGAGCGAGTATATCACCTCCGAGGATCTGAGCGATGTCAAGTGCGATTCATGCAATGAGACAACCATGCACACCAAATCCGTGACCTTTGCCAAGCTGCCGGCCTGTCTCTGCATACACATTGCGCGCACCGTTTGGCTGCCCACCGGGCAGGTGTGCAAGCGTCAGGACTATGTCCACTTTCCGGAGAGCCTCTCCATGGCGCCATACAGCTTTGTCCAGCCCCATCTGAACAGTCAGGTGAGTGTGCCAATATTTTGTGCCCTGAAACCGGAGAATATGGCTTCAAGAACTGGCAGCGGGAGGCAGCTCCGAGTTCGTATATGTGTAGATATATAGATGGATCGGAATCAATGGTCATAGTACATCCTAGCTGAGCATTAGTTAAATATTTTTGTATTCCAAGATCGGACTATAAGAGCCGAACTTTTTCAAGTTTGCATTTTGACAGCTTGTCTCTGGGTTTAGGCCACATTCTCGCTGAGCACTTCCCGCCAGCACTTTCATGTTAACCACTTGTGATTTCTTCGCAGGCGGGCACTCCTTGGGGCTCGACCATGTCGCTGTACTCCACCAGCCTGCCGATGAACAACGGCGGCGGCGCCGGCGGCGAGGGATTCGGTGCGATGTTTCCCAAAAACCTCTACCGCCTGCTGGCGGTTGTGGTGCATTCGGGTGAGGCAAACAGTGGACATTTTGTTACCTATCGACGTGGTTCGCTGCGCAATGCGCATCGGTAAGTGCTGGCCGTCGAGGAGTGGAGAGAGGATTAATCATATTTGCCAAATCCAAATTCCCAATTTTGCAGATGGTTTTACACGTCGGACACGATTGTGCGGGAGGTGTCCATTGATGAGGTGCTCAGCGTGCCCGCCTATCTACTCTTCTATGATCGCGGCCAGCAGCGACAGCTCCAAATGCGCTGAGCATACACAATCCCCGCTTCCCGCTCCCTGCTCCCTGCTCCCTGCTCCCCGCTTCCCGCTCCCTGCTCCCTGCTCCCCACTCCCCCACCGTAGAACCAGCTGGTGGTGTAGTTGTTACGTCGGCCTAGTCATTTTTTTTTTTGCTCTCGCTCTCAACATTGTGTTGGAAACTCAGATTATTATATGATATAATAATTAAAACGGTGGCCATAGAATCCTATTCCAACAAAAAAAAAAAAAAACAACAACAAAAACAAACAAAACAAAAAGGAAAGCCTTTTAAGGAACTGCAAAGAAAACGGTCTCAGCAAGCACCAAAAAAACACACACACACACACACACACCTGCGTTAATTTTAGGGCAGGCCTTATATGCATACAATAGCTACAACTAATCATCATATATATATATATAGAATTTTGTTACATCAATGCATTTAAAAATTTTTAAATTGAATTTGAAATTCACATCATGTGCTTTTTAGATGTCTGTATTTAGCGATATAGATTCAAAAAGAAAAACACAAAAATAATTGTGCTAGGGGTATTACCGTAAGCATGAATCGATAATAGGTGTACGGTTTTTTTTTTGTTTACATTTGTTCCAATCTGTTATATAGATGTACTTCCCGCTCCTAATTGTTTAGGGGTCCGAATTCGTGGATCGATCGTTGCGTTATAATCGATCGCTATTTGCATTTATCGCTTATCGTGTTGCAAACAGAATACCCTTGCTCCCAATGACAACTATGTACATGATATATCATTAACTAACAATCGCCCAAAACAATAATTATCTACGTTAAACGCTATATAAATAAAGTTCGGATAGATGTTTAAATATAATCAAATGTTATTCAATTATTTCCCTTTAAAAAAACAATGTTTTGTAAGCTTTTTGTAAATGATAACATTAAGTTAGTGTATTGAAATTTTTTTCAAAATGTAGTCCGTTTTTTAAATGCAGCTTTACATGGTTGCACGGCAAGTTTTATAGCAAACAGCAATTTGAGGCAATCAAGCGAAGAAAAACTAAAATATGTACACACCATAAAAAACTGTTAGAGAGTCGAACATGTCTGGCATTTATGTATGTCTAATATTAAGGAAAATGTTTTCAGATTAAGCAATTGCAAAGGGCTTTTTAATGCTCTTCTTATTTTGTGTATCTAAGTCTTTGCAAAAAGGCTTTTTAATGCTCTTCATGTGTGTATACCTAATCATATGCTTTATGCGAAAATTTACAAAACACAATTTAAGCGCGCCTTCCATATAATTAACCGTGAATACAATTTAAATTTATCAGTGCCATTTTGAGTTTAACATAATGTTAGTAAATGTGTGCAAATGTATATAGTTGTATATAGTTGCACACTGCACACTTTTAGCTAGTGTGTACACACTGGCGCTCCCCATATGCCATTGCGTGCCTGCTCGCACTTGTGTGTGGATGTTATTCGAAATTCAAAAAGCAAGCATCGGCATCGGCACAAGCAATGTGTGTATAGAACTATGTCAAGCAATAACAGTACAAATAGAAAGCAATATAATGATAGAAAAATACAGCACACATCGCGCATTACGCCCAAAATAAGAGAATATCTGGCTGAAATGGCCAACGAGCGGGAACTGGAGCTGCAACGCTTCATGGCATTATCATCGACATCACCCGCCAGCAGCAGCATCAGCGTCGGCGCGCACAGCAGCAGCGGCGGCGGCGGCGGCGGCGCCTGCGCCGGCAGCGGCAGCGGCAGCATAGGGGTTGCAACAGCTGCCTGCGCAGCTGCCATGGCCTGCATTAGAAAGCAAAAGAAACGCGTAATGCCGGCGGCTGAGCACGTTAAGCAGATACCCATTGTCATGGAGACGGGACGCAATGCGTGCGCGTCTGTTGAGGATCTGCGCACGCCCACCAAAGGCACCCAAACGCCGACGCCGCAGATGCAGACGCGCAAAACCCAAACACCGGAATCGGCGCTCAAATCGCACAAACGCCTCGAATGGGATCCCGCCGCCGATGTGGGTTATCGCTGTCAGCGCGCCGCCTCCGCCAGTAACATAAGCACGCTGGAACGCTCCGTGCTGGAGGCGGCCATGCAGCCGGCCGCGCAACGTGCGACTGTCCAGCGCTCCAATCATTCCGAATCCGATCTGAATCGTTTGCAGGCGGCGGAGCAGCTGCCGCAGCCGGCGCCGGCGCCGCCGCTTGCCTCCAGCACCTTTGTCAACTCCAGCCGCAGATCCAGCCAGCCAACGCCAACGCCGACGCCGGTGCCCAGCCAGAGTTCACGTCGCGAATCCTGCGCCACGTCCGCGGTGAGCAGCTTCGATTATCATCACAATTCGCGGCCATCCACCGGGCAGAGCAACAGCAACAGCCACAGCAGCAGCGGGAGCTGCAATCGGCAGGCGCTCAGCGCCGAGGAGCTGCTGCGTCATGTGGAGCAGCAGCGTCAGGAGCGCGCGTATACCGCACAACTGGAGCAGGTGCTCTGCAATCGTCGCCACATGACGCGCGCCCAGAACAAGGAGAATCAACAGCCGCCGCTGCCGCCGCAACCGCAGCCCAGCCCTGCCGTCTCCTCGTCGAGCGTCTCGTCCAGCCCGCCGGTGAAATGCGATCTGGATCTGGGCATCGATTTGCTCTGTTCCCTGGTCAGCAAGCGCAGCCTCAGCCATCTACAGAAAAAGCAGCTCATACGCGACATTGCCAAGCGACTCGCCTGCCTAGATCTGGCCGCCAACAGCAGCAGCTGCAACAGTCGCGCCGACTCTAGCCGCAGCTCCAGGCGCAGCAAGGCCGTTAGCCAGCCCAAGGAGCAGCCGCTGCCCGCTGCAAATGACAAGCCCAAGGGTGAGTGCGGTCTGTAGCTACAGGAGGCATCTCCGAGTAACGTGTCCAGCCAGCGCAGACATTAATATGCATATTTTCTCCTTGCAGAGCTATCAAGACACAGTCTGCCTTTGCGCAAGGACACGGCGACCAATACGAGCAAAAGATGCCTCATACTCTCGCCGGAGCTGCTGACGCCGGCTGCTGTGCACCCTGCGGCGCAGACTGCTGCTCCTGCTGCGCCGCCTCCCGTGCCCGTGCCCGTGCCCGCGCCTAGAACGCGCGTGGGCACGCCCACGCAATCGCCGCTGCCGTGCAGCTATGCCTCGACCAGCAGCGGCGCCTCCAACGAGCTGGTCACACAGAAAACCAATCAACAGACTAAACCAGCCACAACGGACGAGCAGGCAGCCATGCAGGAGTGGCTGAATCCGATGACGCAGAGCGAGATTGACTACGAGGAGAAACAGCGACAGCAGCGCGGCCAGCTGGATAAGGAACGGCGCACACAGCTGGACTGGATCGAGACGGAGATAAGCCGCCTACGCACGCTGCAGAATCTCTTGAGCAGCGCCGCCAAGGGCATCATGCTGGCTCCGCCACCCGATAAGGGTGTGCGTATACCCATCCAGCTAATGGACGCCGTTGCGGATGCAGTGCCGCCGCCAGCGGAGGGCAATGCACTGTCTTCGGCTGCAGTTGTGCGGCGTCCGGCGCCGCCAGCGCCAACAGCAGCACCTCCTCCTCCACCACCTCCTCCTCCTCCTGCTCCTCCACTGCCAGCTGCATCGCCTGCCAGCAGGCTGCTGCCGCGCAGCAAAATGGCGACGCCGGCACCGAGCCACTCAGGCAGCAGCGAGAGCGTCTGCTCCTTTGTCCAGCAACGACAGCGCCAGTTCATGGCCCACTATCAGAACCAGCAGCAGCAGCGCCTGGAGCAGCAGCAGCAGCTGCTCCTGCTGCAGCAACATCAACAGCAGCAGCAACAGCAGCTCATCCAGCGCCAGCATCAGCAGCATCAGCAGCAGCTGCAGCATCCGTTGCTTGCCACGTGCCATATGGTAAGCTTTCAATTCGTGATGAACACAACAATTCTATTCAATTGGAAGCAGGTTGCCTTTCCGAGAGTTGCTCTTAACTTACACAACTATTCAACTGGCAGCTGGAAGCCCTTATAGGGGGACGTCTGTCCGTCTGTGGGAGAGACTTGTACAGCAAACTTATAATTTCGATCGATAAATATCGAATAGGAATTCTCTTCGATCCATAACGAAAGGTCGCTGCCCGAGTCGATATATCCTGGTCCGTCTGCGTGCGTGAAGAGAGCGTCTTGAAACTTATAATAAGTTTATATTCATTACGAACTTAAATTTCCTTTCGTTATCTCACTCGATTCTTAGCAGTATCGATAAATATCGAATAGGAATGCTCTCCGATCCATAACAAAGGGAATATCCGAGTCAATCTAGCCTTGTCCGTCTGAAATATATAAAGTATATATATTCTCCTCGTACTTCCGATGCATATCGATTTTAAATTTATTTTCGTTAACTCGCCCGATTTGTATAGTATCGATAAATATCGATTTTCAGGCATGGTCTTTTAAGCATAACTCGAGATCTATAAGAGCTAGGTACACCAAATTTGGCAACTAGAACTAAACGGTAAACTTGAAAACTAAAAGAAAATGTAAATGAATTAGTTCGAAAGAAAGAATTATTTAAGCTTATGTTTAATCAAAGGAGGAAGTACGACAGAGTTCTTTCTCTCTTTGCTTTTACCATATCCTGAGAAAAATCGTATGCTCATGGAATCATCATATATCATATCTCTCTCTCTCTCTCTCTCTCTCTCTCTCTCTCTGTCTCGCTTTAGCAGCGCCCATGCCAGCAGCATCAGGAACAGCAATCTCAACAACAACAGCAACAATATATGCAAATGCAGTACGCGCAGACGACGGGCAATGTGTACGGCTGCGTGGATGAAGGTGCCGTCTATTACCAGGTCGTGAACTCCCACGGCGCGCCCTGCTACGTGCAACATGCCGTCGAGGCGGCAACAGTTGCAACAAAAACGATGACAACAACTGCCGCAGCAGCGGGAGAAGGAGCAACCGGAGGAGGAGCAGCGGCAACAACAACAACTGGTTCACAGAACAGCTGCAGGGCGACGAGCTCCACATCGTCCATGTTGTGCATCAGCTCGGAGATGTCCATACCCATGAGCATGGTGAATGCCTGCGAGGCGACGACAACGACAACAACAACAACGCATCAATACGACGATGTGGCATGCCACCAGCAGCTGCAACTGTGCCATCGTCGCCGTCTTCACACGCAGCGCAGCACCAGCTCCTCCGGGGCACATCGGCAGCAGGAGCAGAAACAGCGCCAGCAAATGCTGCAGGTGCGACCGCGCGGCATTGCGTATGTCATACAGTTCAGTGCCAATGGCGATGAGAGCGAAATTCTGCCGGAGTCGCTGTCGCTGCAGGATCATCTGCAGCGCGCACGTCCGCTGTTCTGTGCCCAGTCCAAGCAGCGCAAGGCGATCCTCAATCAAATGCAGCTGCTGCGCAATGCGCGACGACGCGAACTCGATCAGTTGATCGAGAACAGCAGCCTGGAGACACTGGACAGACGGCTGGAACAGCTGCCGCCCCCCGTTACCTGTAAGTCCCTGAGCAAAGGCTGCTGCACTGCGTCCAGTTTATAGGACGACAATTCCTGCGAGCGACCAAAAGGCAAAGCTGCGAGATTTGCTTTTTTTTTTGTCACGAAATGATTCGCTTGGCTGTAGACATGTCCGCGTCCATAAGTTATATATATATTCCCGATCAGCATTTATCAAGCAGAGTCTATATAGCCAGGATCATCTGTCTTGTGTCTGCTTTAACTACTTTGAAGCTTTGCATCTGTTCGTGTTTCTGTTGCAGGCAGAGCGTATGTCCAATTGGCCGGCTTAGACCTTGACATATCCTTACGCAAATCTAATCTTATATATATCAGAGATCTTATATCCCATCCCATCTATTGACAGCACGCGTTCGCATCTTCTCTACGCGCGAGATGAAGGCCCTGACCAGCAAACGCTGCGAGTTTCTGCCCGAGGTGCTGGCCGCACAAAGTCGCGAGCGCGAGGAGCGTCGTCGTCGCAGCAATCGCATCATGCGCGACGTTTTCAATCGGGTATGTCCACCCAGCAGTGTCCCATACAGATTGTTAAATCTCTTAACTAAACGAACTTTTCACTTTTCTAGCGTCTGCAGCGTCGCGTGCGCCGTGGCAAGCTCTCGCTCAACCACAGTCGCACCGTCATCTAGTGGAGCGAGGCGTCGCGGCAGCTCAACAAGTGCCACTTCAACATGTTCTATATATATATATATATATATGTATCACAAGCATGGATCGAATGTTTGGACAGTTATTAACTGGTTTTACGCATGCCAATGTAGGCTCCAACTCAAATCTATTTTCTAGCCCTATATATATACATCTATATTTTTTTTTGCTGTTTTGTCAACTTATCTATTTATTAGCATTTTACACTGTTTGACCAATAAATGATTGCATTTGTCATTTAAGAGATCGTTAAAAAATCAATGATAATTATCTTGATTCTTTAAAGTTCAACTGAAAAACAATTTAAAATGCTTTGTTTATAAAACTATAAGAAGTAGATTTAAATATGTTATTTGAATTTTGACAACAAACGAATATGAATATGTATGCAAATACCTCAGGCACTATTTTAAGGTTTAAACCAAGCTAAAGAAAAGGCAATTTAATAATTGCCTTTTTTTTAATTCGACTTATTTATATTTAAGACATATTCCTCTACAGATACTACAAATACTTTTATAAAAGCCAAACTTCAAGTTGAATGCATTCAAACATATTTCGCACACATTTCTATATAAAAAACTGTTTTTATATATGTGTGCGTATGTATGTACGTATGTGTGAATCTATGTGTGTATGTGCATATATTCTTAACTGACGCCCTACTACGCGATTCTCATGAATTCAAGTAAGTCGTAAGAAAAGCCGATGGGCTTGACTTCAAGTGGCGGAGGCGCCGTCTACAATACTGAAGGAGACTCCAGTTTAAGAAAATGAAGAGCCAGATTCAACTATGGAGGAGACGACAGCTTAAGCAAATGAGGAGCTGGATTCAACTGGCAGGAGGCAGTGGCCCATAGGCTTTAGCGGAGGCCCTTGAAATAACTGGTATGTATTATAAGCATAATGAATTATTATAAACAAAAGTTAGAACATCTCTAATCTGGCAATATTATTCTTGGTCGAAGCTCATGTACAAATGTTGCCCTTAAATATCCTATATAGATCGAAATATTCCTAGCCCATAACTTTGTCAAATCCCATCCGGTTTTCACTAGGTTCGGACTTACCTGACCAGAGATAGCCATTTCAGGCCTTTAATTTTGATTAGAGCCTGAATAAATGTAACAGCGTATTTGTTTCAAGATGGATTTTCTTTATTAGGCTTCATAACATTGGTGATTAACAATATATTTTGAGTATTTGTTTTTATGTAATTATGTTATAAACTCTTTGCAAGCTAAACAACGTTTCTTCCGATTAAATTCTCCTAACAATTTTTGGTGTTCTATTCCGCGACAAATTCTTAAGACTAACAAGACAAAAGTTTTTCGTTTTTTTTTTTTTTTTAAGTTAATAACAATATGACGAGAAAAAAAAATGTTGAAAAAAAATTATACTAACAAATATAATGTATAATATTTATACGCGTATATCGTAATCGTTTATCGTTGAGATTAGTATCGATTTTAATAATATATATGTATATATCTATATATAGGATTATGTTAGTTTTCGTAATACCAGCCGCAATGCCAAATCAGGTCACAGGTCTCACATTTCTGTTTGTTACAGATCGAACGTGCTTTCAGTTATAGCACAGGAAATATTTTGGGGAAAAGTTTGCACTTGGTTTTGGGTTCGATTTTAGGTTAGGAACGTTTTGGAATTTGAAACGTGGGAAGAACGGGAAACTGGACTGGACCAACACACACAATGCAAAGCAGTTAACGCGTTTTCAAAGTCGGTTAATGGGGGGATTATTTTCGAATATATAATATATATAGAATATATATATATATGTTAACAGCGCGCTCGTATATCGGACATACTCTTTACTTAAACGCTAATAATTGAGATTTACTTGAGTTTCTCTTTCACTTAACATCTTATTTGCGCGCCACCATGTCCAGGCCGCCCTCCTCCTCCATTTTGGATAGAAACTTGATGGTGCGCTGCGAGGGCTCCGTCTGCCTGGCCATATCGATCAGTCCCAACAGTTTCTTGATGCCAATGAAGACGCTGTGGATGTTTACAAAAACAAAATTTTTAGATCATTTCACATCTGGCTCAAGTCTTTTCTTAATTCGAACTCGATCTTCCACTTATGTTTCGCATTTTCTCGTGAAAGTGAAACAAGTGAAAAGGCTATTTTAATTTCGAGTGTTTGCAAATTGAGTTGGAAACTAATTTAACTAAAATTTCGTTACTAAGATCCTTCATTTTCCACCCGGAATAGTGGATTGATCGTAACACGCTTTTCTTCTGATTAGACTAAGAAAATCTTAGAACTTAAAGTAGATCGATTGTCTGAGAAACCGAATAACCTTTTTTTAAACTTAAAGTTTAATGGATTCTTAGCTTCAGATTCAAACGGATCGGCTAGAATTCCATTCAGCCGTGTTTCACTTATTTCTCACGCTTGACAGTGGATTTCCATATATATTCTCGTAGCTGGGAAATTGGGTATCTTGGCTTACCGTTTGCCGGCCATCTTCTTGGCCACGGTCTGAAGCTCGCTCTTGGTGAAGATATCCGTGTCCTCGAGCACGGCGATAACATGCTCCGGACTGGACAGATTGGGCACATGCAGCACGGAAGTGAAGGCCGACAGCATTTCCATTTCCTCGAGCACTTCCCTAAAAAGAGTCCACAACAATTAGCTGGTCAAGCATGAGGGAATAAATAGAAACGTTCGCTTACCGTCGGCTCGAGGTGCAGAGTATGAGAAGCTTGCGTCCCTTGGGCGGCTGCTTCTTGAGCAGCACCAGCAATGCCTGCAGCGTAAGATTGGAGTATCTCGGACCGATGGGTCCATAGTCGAGCAAACGCTCCACATTGTCGACGACAATGCAGCTGAGGGTCGAGCGATAGGCGTCATCGAAGATCTTGCGTATGTGCAGACACTTGGCGGACTCGGTGTAGCCGACCATGTCCTCCGGCGAGCAGACCTTCACGAACGGAAAGTCCGACATTTTGGCCAACTTGGCGGCCAGCGCGGTCTTGCCCGAGTTGGGTGCGCCCGCAATCAGGACCGAGACAAGGCCGCTGGACTCGGTGGCCTTCGCCTGCTGCACATAGAGCATGCCATCCTCGAGGAGACTGGCCACCGGCTGGCCCCAGTTGACGACGCCGCGTGCCAGCATATTGTCGAGTATCTCCTGGGCGGTGCCGAAGGCCGGCTTGATGTCGTGCTCCAGCGAATGGAGGAAATCATCGCGATTCACCTTCAATTTCTCCATGGCCTCCGGATCGACGGTGACCTTTGCGTCGGCCTTGATCAGGCGATTCATGGCGCTCGATTGGGCGGCACGGACCAGACCCTCCAGTTCGGCGCCGCTAAAGTTCTTGGTTATCGACGCCAGCTCCTTGCAGTCGACATCGTCGCTGATCTTCTTGAAGTCACGCATACGCTTCGTGTGTATATTGAGGATCTGGACGCGTCCCTGTTCGTTGGGCAAACTGATCTCCATTTGCACCTCCAGACGGCCAGGACGCAGCAGCGCCTCATCGATCATATCCCGGCGATTGGTCATGCCAATTACCAGAATATTGTTCAGCTGATCCACACCGTCGATCTTGGTCAGCAGCTGATTGACGACGGTGTCATGGACACCGCTGTTGCCCGCAACGGAGCCGCGCTGCTTGCATATGGCGTCGATCTCATCGAAGATGATGATGTGCAGCCCGCTGTTGGGGCCCAGACGCTTCTCCTCCTCCTCGGCCTCGGCGAACAGCCGTCGCACATTTGCCTCCGACTCGCCCACGTACTTGTCGAGTATCTGCGGCCCATTGACGATCTTCGGCTCGCGTGCGTTTAGCATGGTGCCGATCTGGCGGGCCATCAGAGTCTTGCCCGTGCCGGGCGGTCCATAGAGCAGGATGCCCTTCACATGCTTGCAGCCAAGCTGCTCGACCAGCTCGGGCGGAAAGACGCGCGAGGCGAACGCACGGCGAAAGATCGCATTGAACTCATTGTCCAAGCCGCCGATGCCCATTTTGCCAAAGTCCCAATCCGGATTGATGATCGACTGGCGCACCACCTTGCCCTTCGACTTGCCCTGCAGATTCAGTGAGCTGTTCTCGGCCTTCTCGAACTGCACCGTCGTGTTGCCCAGAATGCGGCCGAAGCGCACATTGCGCGTGGTCGGCTCCTTGCCCTCGGCCAGGGTCTTTGGATCGATGGCCTCCAGCATTTTAACGGCCAAGCCGAGAAGTTTCTTGTCCTTGAAATTGAAGACCAGCGACTGGCCGACAGTCAAAGCCATGCCAGCGAATTGCATAATGAACTCCTTGGCCATCTGATCCGAGTCATACGGCTCCTGCGAGACGCTACAGGGGGGGTGAAGAGGTTTTTCTTTTTATTAATATGAGTGGCAGTAGGGCGTTGGCTGTCTTTGGAGTTCCCGCATAGCTGACAAGATCACCGGATCTCCTCTTGATAACCCTTTTCCCAAACCCTGTTCAAGAAATTTTGGGTAACTGCTGTTTATTAATTTCTCAAGAGATTTTGACAAACTTGTTTGTCTCTAGCTGGAAATAGAAGCTAACTGTATTTAACCAAACTTAACCTAACCTAACCTAACATAACATAACCTAACATAATCTAACCTAACATAACCTTACTTAACCTAACAGCTCTAGGCTTTTAAATATCTAAATTGATGTTACCTAACCTAACCTCACTTTTTACAGTCAAAACTACACACACACACACACACACACGTACACAAACACAAACTGAATCTATGTGCTCCTTTAGGAAAAATGAGTTTCGAGGTTAGGGTTCAATCACTGTGATCCAAGCTAAGCCCACTTTATCTATTGGAACCTTACCCAATGTCAAAGCTTTAATAACCAAGACGAATTTTCAGCTCGGGAGCCCAGCCTAACCCGTTTGTGGGTAAACTAACCTCACTTTTCTATATATATATTTTTTTCGCTAATACTTACGTCTTCTTTTGCAGAAAATCGGTTTCAAAGGAGACATTTGTTATAACATCGGAGTTGGCATCGAATCGATAGGGTCGCACCTCCAGCTCCTGGTTAATGGAGAGCATCGCCCATTTGCGCTGCACCAGAGAGAAGCCCACATAGCCTCTGGGCACCTCCATGGTCTTCTCCAGTGCGAAGATAAAGTGTTGTCCAGCTGCAGGCGAAATGTCTGCATACCTGAAAGGGATTCAAAAATAATAACAATAATGATGAGGAGCATGAGCTGAAATTGTTGCTGCAGTGCATCCATGTGGCATACTTCACATCGTCGGGAAAATCGCCGACGTTCACAATGGCGCGATTCGTCAAGGACAGCTCGTCCGTGGGGCATTTGGTGGCCTTCAGGCGCTGCAATTACCGTTAAATTTTAGTATTTATGCATTACTTTATTAATATGCGTGGGAGCTCACATAAGACATGGCTGCTGCTGCTACTGCTGCTGCTTCTTCTTGCCTGATTATGTAGCCTGTCTCTGTGTGTGTGTGTGAGCTTGTGGGAGTGGGGGTTGTTTCTGTTTACAGCTTCAGCCTCAGCCTCAGCCTCAAGCCCAGCTATTATCGATTCGCGGCGATTCGCAATTTCTGCTTTTTGCTGCGTTTTTTTTTTTTTTTTTTGGCTTTGGCTCTGTTGCGCCTATTTGACACTTACGGCAATTTCACAATTTGTTCTAATTGTTAACACTTAACACTTTACGAATTTTGTTTAACTTGCATTTCTTTTGCAGCTGTAGCACCACAATTCACAGCTTGACTTTCATTGATTTATGCAGAGCATCGAAATTTCTCGCTGCGCAGCTTAAAAAATGCGCGCGCGCACAGCGCTGCCAGCGCTGTAAAGGAACTGCAGCAAGTTGGCAGGCCGGCGACGCATATTTGAGCAGCAGCTGTTAAGCTCTTTAGCGTTAACAGCTGTTATTAGTCGCTTAGCACTGCGAGCAGGCGACGTTATTCTCTGCACAGACGTCATACGTTGCGATTGATTTGCGGGAAAGCGCGCGTGCAATTGTTGCGGTTTTTATCGAGAAGCGGTTTCTTTTTGGTTTGCAAAATTCGTGTTTATTTTTTTGTTGTTTGTCCAGTGATTTGATAAGCATTATCAGTGCCATGTGTTAGAAAACAACAAAATGAGTTAAATCTTCTATTTTTTTTTTCTATTATAACACACATTTTGTCATTTACACTGCAACGTTTGCGCGGCGACTGGCAAAAAGGTCAAGCGAAGCAGCTGAACAAAACAAAACAAAAAATTGTAACAACAAGTGCAGCATCATAGAAACATCAGCAGCAGCAGCAACAACAACAACAACAACGACGTTTGGAAAGCAGTAGCAGCAACAACAATAACAGCAACTTTGTAGGCTACCTGTTGAGCATAGCGCCGCAGTCGCAGTCGCAGTCGCAGTCGCGGTCGCAGCCAACGTTGCTGTCCGCTAATAGACTGGCTTAAGCTGAAGGTTAAGAGCGATTTGCAAGTGTCCGTTGCATGTCGTTAACAGTTGTATTGTTGTAATTGTTGTTGTAGTCGCGCATCAAGAATAACAGCAACAAAAATGACAGCTCCGCCACTTCGGGGCACTTCGCCGCGTTCAAACCACGGCGAGAGTCGAATTCTTATCGCGCTCAACGTCCTGCTCTGCATCATTTTCGCCGCGACCGCCGTCTCGTGCTTCAATCTGGAGCAGAGGCAGCCGCTGATCAAGTACGGTCATCCCAACTCGAATTTCGGCTACTCGCTGGCTACGCACACTATCGGCGAATATAATTGGCCCAATAACACAAAATGGTAAGCGTTCAGGTTAAAGTAAGCCAAACAACTTTATTTCAACCGGTTTTATTTTTCGTATTGTTTTTACTAATTATTCGCTCGGGCAATATTGTCGGGGCCGGAAGGGTAAATAGTTCTTAAGGGGCAAATGGAAACAAATATAGCACTAGGCGAAGACATCTAATTGGGAGAGATCGTATGTAAGTGGTTGATTGATTTAGTCAGAAGATTGATCTAGTCAGAAGTGCCCGACTAGCGGATACCCTGCACTTCCCTCTCTAACCTCACTCTCGATCTCTCCCATAAACGCTTAAGCTAAGATTTAGAATGTTTCATTTTTTAGATAACTCCTTCGTTCTTCAGAAAATTAAAAACAAAAAAATGCTTTCTTGACGGAGAAGTCTTCCACTTTTGGATACTTTTTGCCATATTCAAGCTCTGATGATTTGCGACAGGGGAACCCTATATCATAATGTACCTTCCATAGGAACAATTGTTCGGAAAGTAGTTTCTTGCATGGAATACTTTTTTGTTTTACAAGATACTCTCTCTCTCTCTCACACACTTTATTGATTGACATTGATTATTATTAATGCAACACTTTGCAAAAATACAACAAATTCCTTTTGATGCCAATCACAACAGCGAAAAAAAAAAAAACGAAAAAATATATAAAAATAAATAAACAAACGTGTTTGCCTTTTGTGCAATGCAATTGTTGTTATTTTTGTTGTTGTTGATGTGCGAAACTTGTTTGAGATTTATTTGATAGTTGTTGTCGTTAGACACTTCGATTACCATATAATATAATAATAATAAAAATGAATATTGATTATTTATAAAGATGATGCTACACACACAAACCTAGCGAGAGAGAGAGAGAGAGAGAGATATTGAGAGAGAGAGATAGATAGAGAGATCTATCGAATGTGGGCTTCGATCTGGCATGTGCTTTCCATTAACAAACGAACGAGAAACAAGAAATGAGAAAAAGATAAAAAAAAAAGAGAATTTTTCGATGGCCATTTAGTTAAGATCGTATAACTAATTGAATACATCTGCAAAATAGAACAAACGAAAAATATAATTTAGAGAAAGTTATGAAAAATGATCGAAATGATCTATCTATCTATCTTTTGTTTCTCAAGTGTCGGCCAGTTCTTAACTAATTTCATGCAAATTTCATTCCATTCCATCTGCAGATTAAAAGATTCTCCAGAACAGAGCAACTCTTAAGATCGAGCGTCTAATTGCATATTTGCTTAGATCTTGTTTTTTTTTTCTTATAAATTGAAATATTTGCAAGTCGGATAAAATATATATAGACAATATACGGTTTTCTATGTACATATTAGGTTTTTCATAAACGACCTTAATAAATCTTGATTTGCTTTATATTATATGTCCCAAAGAGTTTCTGGAAATCTTCTGAATGATCTTCAAATAATCTACTGAGGAAATTTAATTTAATTTAACTTAAATTGATTCTTAAATCAAGCGAAACTTTTTCTATTCGTATCTAGTGAGGTTTCTCCATGGAAATGGAAGATTATCTATGTATTTCGGAAATCGGAGAAAAAAGAACATCATGTTTATTAAAGGTAATCTTATGTATCATCATTTCCGGATATGTTAAAGGTGACTTATTCACAGCGATTCCAAGCTGGCACATTACGACAACAAAAAAGGGTTTATTTATCTGCAGTTCGCAAAAAGAACATTTATCGGCATTATCTTTCGGAACAACCCTTTTGGCTGCAGCTCGGTCGTTTGTTCGTAATAACATTTAAAATATTCGGCTATATCTCATGTGTATTTAGGCTACAGCTGCGACCAGACCCCGTCCCCGATCCGGTACCCGTCCGTCCTCGACCCAGTCCCAGCTCTCAGATAGGACACTCTGTGTGTTTTCATGATATTTGCATTTCCAGATATTTCAACAATATATTTCACTGTTTATCGCTGTTTCCCATTCGATTTCCTTGTTTATTTTATAATACCCTGTACGCAGTACGAATGGAGAGCAGCATACTTGGTATTCCGCGTGTGACAGCCAGATGAAAGTCTCTTCGCACCGATAAACTCTAGAAATCTGAAGAGCTTGTATTTAACACATCTGAAATTTCTATATTCCTCTGCATTGTAGAACAATATCTAATTGTATCGATAAACGATAGATATTTATTTTAGAATATATCGATAAATAGTCGATCATCTTCTCCAGGAGTTTTCTTCCCATTTTCTGAGGTTTCAATCAAGAAGAAGGAGCACAGCCTCTGTAACTGTTGAAATGCTGCAGGGTATCTGCAAGTCGAGCCCACTCGATTTTATTTTTTTTAAATTATTTTCCGCATTCGTTTTACAACGATCGTTTTTTTTTTTTCATTTTATTTACAAACTTATCTCCTCGCTGTGTGTGTTTATTTTTTGCCAGTTGATAAGAAAATATGTGTCGAGGGTCACAGGAAGACTCCGAAATCTCATGCGACTGCAGTTGTAGATATATGCATATATATTATTATTTCTATAGAAAATAATAATTTGCATAGTAAGCCTATGTGCCATAATCTGCATGTGTGTATGAGCCCATAATTATAGCTAACCGATTAGTTAAATCATCATGTTAAGGCTGATGTTAATCGTGCTTGTAATTTGGCCTGAAGCTAGCCTGTCTGTGCACTTAAAATGGCAACAACAACCGCAACAACAGCAACAACAACAATGCGAATAACTGTGACCGTGTTCGTATCCGCAGCAATTGTCTGTCTGGCGTACGCCCAGTTCGCAATGCCCATGCCATAGTTGGCAGACAAATCGGAGCCAACCGCAATGCCAATAAAATGACAAACATCAAAAACATGTATCCATCAAATGCAATCAAAACGAAGCTGGGATACGCTCACCAAGCACAAGCGGGTATAAGAGAAAGATGTGAAAATTAAAATTTTCCCTTTAATTCCTCTTTATGTCTCTTTCGTAAAGGTTGCACTGGCTTCGCTGTGTTCCTTAAGTATTATATAGACAAGGTAAAATGTAATCGTAAAGTAGATTCAAACAGAAAATAGTTTGAGTTTGTGACTTTCTTAAATTCCTTTTTTCAAGCTATATTCGTAAACGTTTCATGGGCAACGCTTTGCATAAAACTTATTCATGCAAAACTCTTAACATATCTTTCTTTTTCTTTCATATCTTACAAAAACCTTAATTTTGCATTCGTAAACGTTTTACTGGCTTATTTCGTAAACGTTTTACTGGCAGCGCTTTATTTTTGTGTTTTTCCATAATTGATTTGTCGGTTTCCTTCTTCCCAAGCTAAGCAGTGTTAACAGCAAGCCAATATACTCCTTAAAGTTAGGGTATACAAATAGAAAATCAATGCAAAAGTATTGCAGGGGCTTGGCTGAAGGCAATCCAAGACGTCTTATGGCTTATGGTGCCATAAAAATATGTATTACAAGAGCAATGTATCCACGTATTTCTGTTGTTGTTGTTGTCGTCGCCATTCAGTCTGAGGAAGTTCGTTTCGTGGAAGTCACTTGTCCACTTTTGGGTGGCAGTGGGTCAAAGCAATTAGGTTGCTTCTGCACAGTGTCCCGTATAGACTTTGGCTTAGAGCTAGCTAAAGCCGGCCAGACTTGATTCCATTTCCGTTGAACATGAATGTCTGACAATTCAGTGAGACTCGGAAATATTTTATAAGAGCTTTGATTTCGTTTTTTTTTAATGCTTATTTTAGAAATATGCCATTGAAGTGCACGTTGGCGAAAAGGCTCTGTTTAGAGGAGCTTAAAAGCGCAGCTAGCATTTGAAAGCTTTTAATCATGAGTTTTAGGAAAAATCAAGAGCTTTAAAGCTTTTTGGGCGACTTCAAACAAAGCACATGTACAAATATAGGAACTTTAAAGCTGCAGGTAACATTTTAAAGCTTTGAATCCTGTTTTTTAAGTAGAAACAAGAACTTTAAAACTGCTCAAGCGATTGATACCGAAGCACATGCACGAAGATGAAAGCTTTTAAGAGCAGCTCGTAAAATTCTAGTTTTTAACATATTATATTACGCTTTACGAATGAATTTAAGCATAGGCATTATTGAGTATTGGCAATCAAGTTGTATATACTCAATAAGTTGTGGCAAATGCGAAAGTAATCAGAAGCTTAAAAGCGAAGTTAGCTGAGCTTACAATTAAAATTAAAACTCAATCGAGTGCAGCTTACAGACTTTGCAAACCAAAACGCTTTCACATGTCCGGAATTAAGATGCAATATTATTGATAAAATATTCAAGATCATTTAAGCTTAAAAGCTTGACACCTGCAGCGAAAGCTCTGCGCAGTGTTGCCAGACTTTTGTGCGGATTGCAAAGAATTACAAGCAACTTAGAGAAAAGTGAACCCAAAGCTCCTTCGAAAGACAGTTGGGAATGCCAAAATGCCAAATACCTTTCACATGACACACTTTTGTTTAGCTGGGATTGTTAAGTGTCTATAAGTAAATATGTGACCAATTTATTGGTCCTTCTTTAACACGAACTCGACATGTGTTTCATCTGGCTGCTGGTCGTGCATTTATGATTAGGCTCCGGGTCCAGTCGACGTTCGGCCTCTGATTGCATTTGTCATGCAGCTCACACAGCAGCTGCAACAACAACAACAACAACAACAACAACAACAACAACAACAACAACAACAACAACAATAATAATAATGTTAACAGCCATAAAGCCGCGATGTGACGGCTTTTGGCCATGATCAAGGCTAAGCGCATAAAAAAAAACACGCGAGAACAGCTAAGTACGACAGGCCGAAGATTAAATACTCTTGCATATACCCTGTAAAAACAAGCCCTTATTTCAGATCAAATTACTAATACTATATGTTATTTTAATGGGTGTGCTTGTAAAAGTCAACTCATCTGCACACAGCGAAAAAAAAAGTTCTTCATACAAAAAACGTATTTTGTCCATATCCATATCCATATCTATATCTATATCCATGTCCATGTTTATATTCCATTCACCCATAGACTTATATGATATAGTTCTAAGTTCAATTAGATAATATTGAGCTTAAATGTCAGGAGCTTGTTGAAATGCCAAGTTTCATCAAATTTAATTTCGAAAGACAAAGAGGTTTTTTATACAAGAGCCCAATCTATACTGGGCACTAGCCAGAGTCGACAAATTCTTTAGTTAACTTTACTTTCAGCAACAAAAAGTAGAGCCTGCGCTAAGTTTTCGATCTGATCGAGAATATATATTTAGCTTACGGTTCTCCCAGTAAGCGCTTACACATTTCATTCCGCAATCTGAATACCCTCTGTTAGGGCATTGAGTGTAGCGTAATAAGAAGGGAAAAACCACCCAAAAACGAAACCTCACAAATTGGCTGGCGGCTTTTTTTAAGCGACCGACGGCAATCAAAAAGCCATTCACACGTTCTCGAATTTCCGAAGAACTTCAGTGCTTCTACCCGACCCCGAACCCGTCCCAGTTACAAATTTGATTTCAGTTCCAGTTCCAGTTCCAGTGCCAGTTCCTTAGTTCGCAGCGTGTCATGCAATGTGCAGTTGGCTTTTTGATTTGCTGACAAACGGACGTCATGTACGTCATGTTTACCCCGTCCGTCCGTCCGTCCAACCGACTCGACTGTCAGTCCGTCCGTCCCCCCGTCTCCGCTGTCCACTTGAACGTGCGCTTCACGCGCTCTGTGCGGTCGTCCAAAGAACGAACGCAGTCGGCATTTCATTCTTTCATTTGCGACAGTCACGCGTGCGAAACGTGTGAAATGCTTTTGAGCTTTCCTGATTCGATGAGGAGAGCTTTTGAGTGTAGGGAAAAGTATGCTTTGCAATATCGTGAGAGCAGCAGGCTGTGAGCAGAGTTTCGTGAGTCGGAAGAATAGATAGAATGCTTTTGTAAGATTTCAACTGAAATGAGCTTTCAATTCAAAACTTTTAAATTAATAATAAAAGGAGCTGTTGATTAAATTTGAATAATTTCACTAGAAGAATTGGTTTGTTAATCCCTGCTTCAATTTTTAGCTGTAAGCCTGCATCGAGCTTTTACAAAAAGTTTTCAATTATTCACGTAAGCAGTGAAAGCTTTATTTGACTTTTAAGTGGCAAAATTAGGATAAAATCCTTAAGTGATCGACTGTCATCAACCAGCTTGGGTTGTAAGCTTGTGCTTTGATTATGTTTTGAGTACGCTGAGCTTTTATTAAGTCATGCGAAATTTTACTATGCAAAGCGTGCTTTATACGGCTTCAGCTTTCGTTCATGCGCTTCGTATTTCGTAAAAGCTTTGTGAATCACTCGTGGAAAAACCGTGAATTGCGACGTCTGCACCAAGTGAATTTGCGCTTAGTATTATTATTGACTATTTTGTAGTTGCGGAAACCTCTACTTGGCATATCTTGTAATTTTCTAGAGTGCTTACTGCAGAAACCTTTGATGTTTTTCACATTGTTCTTGTTGCTTTCCATTGCATTTCAGTTCAAATTAGTTTGTTTTCATTTTCTTTGTCGCCCATTTGCTTTGTAAATGAGTTGTGTTGCTCGCAATGCAAATAAACAAATGCAAATCACGTTCAGGTGCTCCGGACATTCTTTTTTTTTTTTTTTTTTGCACCTATTAATGCCCTGTGGCTTATGGCTGGCAAAGGCTGGCAACGACTTGGTAAAATCGATAAAGATCGATTTTGGGAAATGCATGTAGGCTCTCGTAAAAAATATACAGATAAGAAATATTTCAATTTGAATATTTTGCTCAAAATAGTGAACTCCTTTCGCTTGAATGCCCTGAAAATTGGATGTCGATCGCAGTTTAGGCCCGCAAGTTCCTCAAGAGTGCATTTCCCATGACATCAATTGCAACTTCTAGGGTATCAGCTAGTCAGGATGTTTGGTCTAGTTGTTGTTTTCGATATACCAAATTTTTAAATATGATTGAATAACACACACGCGATTCCACGTGCAGCTCTCGACGCTCCATATGGAATCTGATTGGGCCGAACGGGCTTTAATTATTATTTTCCGCACCTTAACCTAAGGCAAATATTTGTAAACAAATCAACGTGAATATGTTAAAAAATGTGATTCACATTCATGTACTATAAAACTTTGTACACTGACGAGTGCCATGCAGGCAGGTTTTCTTATCTGGCCCATAGTTCCTCTGGTTCCCCACAATAAGCATGATATAGGCATAGTTTTATGAGACTCGTAATAGCTTATCTACGTGTGCGTGTGCGTGCGGCGCTTTTAATACCCTGTCTCCATAAAATGTGTGAACTAAAAGCAGTTAGAATTCTGTTGTGGATATGTATGTAACAGGCAGAAGAAGTCTTAGAAGAATTCGCGATCGACTGACTCGCGTTAGTTAAACTTTTCGATAACTGCATTCATTTATAACAAATCGATAAGTTTCGATTAATAGCATGGATTTATTGAGCATTTCTTGTGGGTTCTTAGGGCTAGATAAACCACATGAAGACTTTTTCTCAAAGTCGATAAATCGATTATCAGCTCTCGTTCTTTTGCCATCTGCGATAAATATCGATTATGATTCCACGATCTTTGTTTGACTGCGAGATATGAATGAGTGCTTTCGTTTATATAAATCTTATATTATATATTTTATTTTCGATAACTATTGCCACTTCATTTACATCGATAAGTATCGAATATAAGTAGTTATTGTAATTGTAAATATATTTTATAATTTTATTTTTATCATATTATAATTAACCAAAATTATCAACATACTTAAATGTCAATTGAGCAGAGGGCCAAATGTCAATTGAAAGCTGCTAACAGGGTATCAGTTAGTCGGGCTGGCGCGTTTTTTCTTGTTCTTCTTCTGGCTTTTAGCTAAATGTATGCCCTGTCGGACACATGTTAAATTTATTTTATATATTTGTATACATATATATATATATATATTTGTTTTTTGGCTGAATATGATAGTTCTTATGGGTTCTTTGCTCTGAAAGTGCGCCAAAATGTTTCGCCGAAAATGAGGTCAACAGACGCCAAACAGTCGCAGCCGGGGCAATAGTTGGAACTGTGGCCGGGGCGGGGTTGCGCTTAATGGTTATTGTTGTTGTTGCTGTTCCCAACTGGGGCGAGCCGTCGTACATGATAGAATAGTAGGCCTCTATTCGTATTTTATTGGATATTCGTCTGTATTCCACATGCAAAATAGTTGTTTTTTTCTGGTCTCTAGTTGTTTTTTGGCGTGCCCAGCTCCACCCGAAAAGACGCCGAGAGACATAAACAAATGAGATATACGACACACGCATTACAGCGGAAAAGAAAGAAATAACGTACATATACTAGACAAGGAAATGCCTAGACAAACACTTGGCAGATATCTATTATACGCAATGTTACAGTGAAACCAGACTAAAATGTACGCAAGATCTTCTTGCGTTTGCACAAGCCTAAACTACAAAACGTTTCACATTTCTTGTCTTAAGATGATCTTTAATATTGAATTGAATAGGGCTTGCACTATCCGATGCACTGAGGATACGGTTAAAATCAGACAGAACTATAGGATCTTAAAATTGAAATATATGTTTATAAGGGGTAAAGCAAGGGAAACCCTGTAGCTGCCGCCTTTCTTAGGGTATGTCTACTTCTATCATATAGAAAATAGTACGAATTATGTTAAGAATTGCATATCTGTTAATCAACAGTACTGCAAAGCTAACATTGCATGCTTATCTCAACATTTTCTCTATAATTCCCAATGAGTTCAAGCGCAGAGTATAATAACTTCTAGATGCTTGATCTTGTGCTGGCATTTTAGGCAAGCTAGATTGTAGCATTTGCTGCCTCATAAACATGCGTGAAAATTCAATTGATTTTTGTTGCTTATTGTGGGGGATGGGTGGGGGAGGGGTGATGGGAGGGTGGGTTTGGCTGGTACCGAGGGCGTGCAGCTGGAAAGAAGAAAAACGAAAAGGAGGCGTGCGTATTTATAGCGCTAGGAAAATTGCCCATCTATTCTTTTTATTTCATTTTTTCCCCAAGACTCGCTGTGAACTGTACTAGCCGTGTGTGTGTGTGTGTGTGTGTGAGTGTGTGTGTGTGTGAGTGTGTGTGTGTGTGTCAGCCAAAACAGCAAACAGAGTGTTGCAAAGCGTTTACAAACTTGCCTAGCAGCTGTCGAGTGTTGAATGTATCTGAAAGATACAAAACAACAGAGAAAAAGATCGCAACATAATTTTTGTAAAACGTTTCATGGCTAAGCGAGTCGCAGGTAAGTGCCACGGGGGCAGCCCCCAGGGGGGCACTTGTGTGCACTAATGAGACTTCGGTCCAAGTGCCGCAGTCAAATGCAATCATCGCCGGAGCCGGAGAGAGCGGCACAGGCAGATCCACTCAGGCGGAGCGTGAAGAGTGCCTCAAGAGTGAAGTCTTCGGCTTCAGCGGGAAGAGGGTAGGCAAGCGGCAATGTGTGGGCGTTATGATTTATTGCCAATTGCGATGAGGCAGCGACTGCGGCTGCGGCTGCCAGCTAAGGTTGAAGTTTGTGGCATCAAAGATGCAATAGCAACAGCAACAACAACTGCGTGTGGCTCATTCATCAGCGTTTTGTTGAACGCGTGTGGGCATTGCCACCCTGCCACTGCCCCCGCACCTTAACTTACCTCCGCTCCCCCCTCCCCTATTGCCTTGTTGCCCCTTTGCCAAATCAAAGCTTTGTCACGTTGTGGCCCACGCAATCAATTCGCTGCGATTGTCGCGTCGCTGCGACGAGCTTTCAACTGCTGCCTTTGCTTCTTCAACCCACAAAATGCAACAACAACAAAATGTAAAAAAAATTATATATCGATAAATCAATAAGCGAAAATGCAACCGTGGCTGCCGTTACGGCTAATCTCAGTGCCTGACAAATTGTCCGCAGGCTAAGCAAAATAAAACATGTCGGCGTGCTCTTGTCTCAAGTGCACGACTTGCAGATGCCCTGTACCCAGATTCGAGCTGCCCTGGTATCAATCAGCCTAGCTCTTAAGATTTGGCTATCAGTTGATCCGTCCGTCAGTCAATCACTTAATTCATCCGTTGGTCAGGACAAATAGTCAGTCAGTCAATCAATCAATAAAACGTCTAATCCGTCAATCAGTCAGTCAGTCAATCAGTTAATCAGTAAGTCAAGTCAATCAATTAGGCAACAGTGAGTCAGTCAGTTTGGCTATAAGTCAGTCAATCAGCAGAGACAGTCAATCAATCGGTCAGTCAGCCAGTCAATAAATTAGTAAGTTAATCAATAATCAATCAATCAATCCAGCCAGTCAGTGAGCCAATCTCTCAGTCAATTCATTTTCAGTCAGTTCATCAATCAGTTAGTCAGGACAGACAGTTAATGATTCAATCTGTTTGTCCATCAGTCAAGCAATCAGTTGGCTCATCAATCAGTTAGGCAAACAGTTAATAATTCAAACAGTCAATCAATGTTCAGCTAGTGAGTGAATCAATCAGTCAGTCGACTAGAGAGTTTAATATATAGCCTTGTTTCATGATAGATAGAGTGCGTTGTTTATACTAAGTATGCCCTACATAGTGTACATCCTACAGGGTATTAAAGGTTGTCTGTGCTTGAGACACACCCAAAAGCCAAGTTGCATGCGAAATGCGAAATGGCAGGAGGCAACCAGTTGGGCAGCAGCAGCAGCTCATCTCACGCAGCATACAACATGTTGCGCCCATGGGCATTAACCCTCGCATTGTTCAGATTTATGGAGCAAATCGTTCAGATATCCCCCTGCCCCACCCCGTCGCCTTCTGTGCACCTCGGAGCGTTCGAAATTTGTGCGAATGAAACTCGTTACCAAAACAAAAATCCACGACAGTCGACAGTTGATGCTGCGAGTGTGTGTGTGTAGATCGAAGCTATTGCCAATATGAAAGCCAGGCCAGTTCTCAGTTGTCTTCTCTAAAGCCTATACAGTATACCCCCTGCCTACCCGCTGGCCCTAACTTATCGGCTTCTTCCTGGCCTTCAGCTTGTCGTAAGCTGAAACTTTGGATTTGTTGCTGTGGTTGTCTCCAGCATCTATCTCTCTCTCAACTCGGCTTACAGTCATGGCCAAAGCCTCTTGTATTAGCTGTTTTGTTGTTTGTCTGCCTGAATCCGGATCGTGTCGAGCTGGCCTGGCCTGGCCTGGTCTGTTGCCTGTGCTGCCTGCCTCTTTTCTAATGAAAATTGACGCCGCGCTGGTAATTTAAGTTGTTTTCGGTTTTTTCGGTTTGGGCTTTCTGTTATTCTACCTCTTGTTGTCCCTCTGCTCCACCTCTCCTTCAACTTTGCGTTCCCTCGTCGTCGTTGTTGTTGTTGTTGCCGCAATCGAACTATTTTTCTTGTACACATTGCGTGAGATCTCTGGGAATCCGCTGGCATCTATTCCAATTGCTATTGCGGTCGCTAGCAAGCATTTCTGCACTTCCTATAGCACACTGCGAGTTAGATAGAGAGAGAGAGAGAAAGAGAGAGAGATAGAAAAAAGACACTGTGGTTTATTTTTTTTAAATGTACCTTTAAGATACTCATATTGTTAATGGTTAGCTATCAGAGCTAATGCTGCCTTAAAACACTTTTTTTCTATGTACTATCTTTGAAAAACCAGGAAACTTTCCGATTGAATAACCTCGTCTTGGTTACACTTACGTCGCATAAAGTGTCTAGTGTGAACAATTTAGCTCTGTTCGTTGATGCTCAATCAGTTAGTCAATCAATCAGTCAGTGAGTTAATTAATTCCTCAGCTAGTCAATCAGTTAGCTTGTTAGTCGGGACAAAACACAATCAGATCAGTCTTTCAATTAGGCTGTCAGTTAACCAATCAATCGCTCAGTCAATTAGTCAAAGCAAATTCAGCCTGTCAATCAATCGTTGGTCAGTTAGTTCTCACCAACTCAGTCAATCAATTCATCATTTAATCATTTTGTCAATCAATCAGTGAATCAATCAATCAGTCCGTCAGTCAACTAGTCAATTACGGGACACAAATTTAGTCAGTCAATCAGATATACAGCCAGTTAATCAATCAATCTGTCTGTCAATCGATCAGTTGTTCAGTCAATTCTTCAGTCAATCAATCAATCGCTTAATCAACTAGTCTGACAATCAATCAGTAAGTAGGACAGTTTAACAATTTTAGGCAATCAATCATGCAGTCTGTCCGTCAATCGAGTAGTCAGTCAGGACCAAAGTACACTCTATATCAGCTAGAGGCTAAACGAGCTAAGTTTTTGCAGACATTCTCGCAGCAGGGTATCTGTGGGTCGTCTTGGCCATGCTGAATGATTCTTTCTGGTTGCTGGTCAACTTATATTTTCTTAGTTTTGAAGTTCAAACCAATTGATGTACGTGGCGCAGGCCAATTACTTGCTGGCTTTTCACTGATTGACGGCTCTTTCACATAAAGCTCTAAACTTTTCTCTTTTGCTACACGCCCAGCTGCCGCCCCGCTCTGCCACCTTTGCTTGGGCCATAAATTTGCCACATTTTGAAAGCCCCACAAGATTTCTGTGTGTTTGTGTGTGTGTTTGGCGCTTCTCGAGGTGTTTTCTACAACTACCAAAAATTGCTGGGTAATTTTCTCTTGGGTTTTACTGTTGCGTTTTGTCTTGTTTTTCATTCGTTTTTCACGAGCTGAAAATAATCTTTACACCCAGAAGTGAAAAGCGACAACAACAACAACAAAAACTTAACATGCAACTGTGAGATTTTTCGTGGCTCGTTTATTTATTATGATTATTTATTTTGTTTTACTTGAGTTGCATGCCGCTTATGTTGCTGCCACAGATGTTGGCAATTGGGCCTTAGTTTTTCGTTGCAACATCTGTGTACGTGTGTCTATGTCTCTCTCTGTGTGTGTGTGTGTCCACATGGCTTTGCTTTTCTCTCTGCAGATTGATTAGCTGCGTTCAAGTTTCTCGATGCACATTTGGTTGCTGCTGCTGCTGCGTCTTCTTCTTTTTGTTGTATTTGCCACAAAAGTTCAACAAACGCTGACTGCAGCTGCGCCACGCCCACTTTTTATATGCCGCATTTTGTTTGCTTTTGCGCCTGGGTAAACTGGGCTGCCCTGCTGCCCCCCCTTACCTGCCACGGCCACGCATCGTGCAACACACGTGTGGCAGCATTTTTGGGCGTTCGGCAATGCAAGAAATCCTGTCGAAAATTTGCTAGGCCGTCGCCGGCGCAGCTGCCACACCTACCACGCCCAAAACGCCCATACAGCCAGTTGCAAGTGGGTGTTGCATGTGCACCAACCCAAGCCCAAATCCAAACCCAACTCGGCGTCGCAATCGCATTCGTTTGCCCCATGTGCTGCACTTATGACGAATTTTGAGCTGTGCAACGGGCCGTGGCAAGCGGCTGCGTGTGGGCGCCACAAATCGAAAAAAAAGAGGCAAACGCGGCTTGCTGCAACACGGCCAAAGGTGCTGGCGATGTCGACACAACTCATGATAAGAATTGAGTTCCACACACACAAGCACACAAACACACACATGTGCGGCGGGGCAGGCGACATTGATGTTGACAAACTTGCTGCGCGACGCGGCAATCGGCAACAACAACAACAACTGACAACAACAACAACTGACAACAACAACAACAACAACTGACAACAACTCGTTTCGCTTTAGCTCCAGTTTATGAACTGTATTAGTCGCCGACCTGCAGCACTCTCTATACAATATCATTTTTAGCTGTGATACCCTTACTTAAGTCGAAGCGTTTCACTATATAACAATATAATAATATTTATGTTTAAATATATATATATAATTTATATCATATTGACGCCCATTCAGATTATCGAAGAACTCTGAGAATAATTATTATTATAGTAGTTATATCTCCTATCCCAGGAAGCATATATATATATATATATATATATTCAAGCTCAGCATGAACAACCGAGTTGATATAGTCGAGTCCGTCTGTCCGTCTGTCTGTTCCTATGCCAACTAGTCGCTGAGGCAGTATATATGTCGGAACCAGCCGGATCGGGTCACTATATCATAGTGAAGGGATTGGTCACGAAATAGGTTCTTGTATGCCAACATTTTTTGTGTATCGAGATATCCCAACCGAACTTGGCATGTATAGACTTCACTATGCTTCGTTCATATATGAAATCTCGTAACAATATCGGACCACTATATCATATAGTTGTCATAGAAAAGATCGGTGTTAGGTCGAAAGTGAATTTTTGAATCTATAACTTTTCAGCTCATCAAGATCTGTTGATCAAACCTTTCTATACTATGCAATCTAAGCTGAGCTATATCTTATCAAAATCACATCTATATATTATATAGATTCATAGGAAGAATCGGTCGCAAAATGAGTTATTGAATGGCAAAGTATTCTGGTTTTCCGAAAGATATTCTCATCAAACTCAGCAATTATGAGCATCACAATTCTTACAGATCTGCATAGCCGCAAGGCAAATGTCCGCAAGGGTATCAAATCTTCGGCTTGCCGAAGATAAGCTTATTTTATCGTTGTTTTTTTTTTCGGTTCATTTTCCAGGTAGGCCACTGCAACAACATGGGCAAACAATTGATGGTGATGGAGTTTAACTGGCAACAACCCAATGTTTGTCATTGTTGTTGTAGTTGTTGTAGCTCTTGTTGTTGTTGTAGCTGTTGCTATTGTTTGCCCAGCCACGCGGCGGCCGCTTGGCACCGGAAAAAAAAACCAACAACAATATCTCCCCCCTGGGCTCAGTTGATAAGTTCTGTTTTTATTTTATTTAATTTTTTTTTTGTGGGGCGTTGTGAGCCTTTAATTTGGGGGCGTTGCGATTGGGGGCGTTTGCTAGCGTTATGTTTTAAGCACATATGGGTGTGAACTGGTTCACCTTTTTTTTTTATTAGCGCAACCCTCTTTTTTGCGAACTAGCACAGCTTTCAACTGGAGTAAACACTGAGAACTGTTTAGAGCTGTTCTTGGACTGTTTTGGAGTATTACGCAGTCGTCTGAAATATGCCTGCCTGCTTGAAGGTGAACTAGTTCATGTAAGAAAAGGAACCAGTAAAGCTGTTAGTTCGTCTAATGCCAGTTTTCTGCTTTTAGGAGTGCTTTATTCTTATGCGAACTAGTTCATAATTGAAACAAATTGCTTGTTCATAGGTAGAACAAGTCTAGTGAACCAGTTCAGTTGTTAGCTAACTTATCATTTTGTTGGCTATTCACATTGCGAACTAGATTATTTGACAAGATAACTAGCTTATCTCTCAAGTGCACTGGTTCCCCTTAAATCATTTGTACATTTTTTAATCGTTAATTTGGCCAGCGAACTAGCTCATTAGCTAACGTGACGTGAACTAGCTGCAAGTGCTTAAAATGAACGATCTACCACTTGACTTTCTCAAACAAAGCTCTACTCAATATTCCTCTTTGTGTCGCTTTCTTAAACGTTTTACTGGCTATCGTCTAACGAATAGCAAACTCTTTCAAATGAACCATAATGAACCAGTTGAGGAGCCAAGAGCCAAAATTAATAACGGTTATTAAATTTCGGCTCGCTCTTTAATCGTATATCTAGGCAGAGACCCGAGACCCGAAACCAGAGACCATTCAATTAGCATAATTGCGACGTGGAGCTGGAGGGGCTACTGTGCGGCGGCTCGTCAGTGTTCGAGTGGGTGTCAGTTGGAGTCGTGGTCGGGGCTGCGAGTGTGCTTCGTGTTTGACTGACGCCAAGTCTCCAAATTTATGAGCCAGCGAGAATGTTGACATCAAAGTCGTTGACTTTTTTTTTTTTGTTTTTTGTCATTTTCATGCCCCGTATCTAGTGAAAATGGCCAAAGCAGGGTATACACAGGGTATTCGAGCTCATAAAGTGCACATATTTCTGATCGGGAGGACGAACCTCAGTTCGATCTCTGTCTGTAACTACAAAAGCAACATGGTTGAGGATTGAAATATAGTTCTGTATAGTTTCTCTTCGATATCTTCTCTTATTTTGTATAATATCGATAAATATCGATTATGATAAACAGCTTTGTTGGCATAACTCGAAGACTATGAGAACTAGATAGAACAAACAAATTCCATTTTATGGATAACTTAACTCAGGCCCACTGAAGTTGCAAAAAATATGGCAAAGCCTTGCGCTTTGGTAAGCACACACTTTTATATGCCAACTTTAAGCCCTGAACTTTTCAGATCCGACTACAAACAACAAAGTTAACAAAGGCAGGCTTTGGGGTATTTGCTAGTCGGGCACTCCCGTCCGGCGGCACTTTAGCTCGTTTTGTTAATCATGCAGCTGGAAAAGCTTGCTTTAAGTATTTCGTCGGCTTTTCTGCCTCTCTCGCTCTTTCGCTATATTTTTATTATTTGGGTGTAATTAAAAAGCAAATCACGTTTTCATTTTATGATCTTTTTTTCTTCTTTACTATGGATTTTTCTTGTGCGTAGGCAGCGCTGCTTTCGTTTCGTTTCGGTTCGTTTCGTTTCGTTTTGGATTTCGATTGGCAGTGAAAGTGAGGCTTACCCGGATACCGTGTGGGATCCGAGCGGTTCTGATTTCTTTTTTCTATCCACAAACTGTTCACACATTTTTCATTTGTATTTCCGCCCTGCGGCTTAATTAATTCTCGTACTGGCCGATTTGGCGATTTGCATGCAAACGCATCGAATCGTATCGAATTGTCGAGAATTATGTCACATAGTTGTGGGGCCACGCCCCGATCTCTCACTTAGTTCAGCTCTTTTGGCAGTTCTTTGTCTGTGCCCAATTAATTGGCAACGCTTCGTTGGGCGTCGAATTTTTGGGGCTTTGTCAAAATAATTGTTTATCATCGAAATGGTAAAAAGTCATCAAAAATTAAATGCGTCTCCAATTTGCTAGCCTTGTTTTAATTTTTTTTCCCACTTTAACTGTCTTTTTTTATACCCTGAACCCATTAAATATGAGTATAAGGGTATATTGTATTTGTGCAAAATCCAAATGTATGTAACAGGCAGAAGAAAGCATTTCCGACCCCATAAAGTATATATATTCTTGATAAGGGATAAGTGCTTAATTCAAAATTTTGACCCAAATCGACAAAATGGCAAGGGGTTACATCGCGTTTTTTTTTCAAAATCGAAATCTAAACTTTTTCGATGATTTTTTTTAATATCTCGGGTAATAGCTCCGCGGGGAGATATGACGTTCTAAAACGACATAACTCCCTCCGCGCGGAGGGCAATAGCTCCGCGGGGAGATATGACGTTCCAAAACGACATAACTCCGCGCGGTATGATGGATAATAGCTCCGCGGGGAGATATGACGTTCCAAAACGACATAACTCCCTCCGCGTGGAGGGTAATAGCTTCGCGGGGAGATATGACGTTCCAGAACGACATAACTCCCTCCGCGCGGAGGGCAATAGCTCCGCGGGGAGATATGACGTTCCAAAACGACATAACTCCCTCCGCGCGGAGGGCAATAGCTCCGCGGGGAGATATGACGTTCCAAAACGACATAACTCCGCGCGGTATGATGGATAATAGCTCCGTGGGGGGATCTGACGTTCCAAAACGACATAACACCCTCCGCGCAGAGGGCAATAGCTCCGCGGGGAGATATGACGTTCCAAAACGACATAACTCCCTCCGCGTGGAGGGTAATAGCTTCGCGGGGAGATATGACGTTCCAGAACGACATAACTCCCTCCGCGCGGAGGGCAATAGCTCCGCGGGGAGATATGACGTTCCAAAACGACATAAACTCCCTCCGCGCGGAGGGCAATAGCTCCGCGGGGAGATATGACGTTCCAAAACGACATAACTCCGCGCGGTATGATGGATAATAGCTCCGTGGGGGGATCTGACGTTCCAAAACGACATAACACCCTCCGCGCAGAGGGCAATAGCTCCGTGGGGAGATATGACGTTCCAAAACGACATAACTCCGCGCGGTATTATGGGCAATAGCTCCGCGGGGAGATCTGACTTTCCAAAACGACATAACTCGGCGCGGTATGTTGCGTAATAGCTCCGCGGGGAGATATGACGTTCCAAAACGACATAACTCCCTCCGCGCGGAGGGCAATAGCTCCGCGGGGAGATATGACGTTCCAAAACGACATAACTCCGCGCGGTATGATGGATAATAGCTTCGCGGGGAGATATGACGTTCCAAAACGACATAGCTCCGCGCGGTATGATGGATAATAGCTCCGCGGGGAGATATGACGTTCCAAAACGACATAACTCCCTCCGCGCGGAGGGTAATAGCTCCGCGGGGAGATCAGACTTTCTAAAACGACATAACTCCGCGCGGAGATATGACCTTCCAAATCACGTTATATTTCAAAATCGAGGTCGGTGCGAAAATCAAAACTTTTTCGATGATTTTTTTTAATATTTTGGGTAATAGCTCCGCGGGGAGATATGACGTTTCAAAACGACATAGGTCCGCGGTGCGAAAATCTAAACTTTGTCGATGATTTTTTTTTAATATCCCGGGTAAATAATGCCTGATTTTAAAATTTTATACCTTTTTGAATGCGTACGGATCCCTAGCATCAATTGGCATTCAAACAAATTAATCATCGATGGGTTGAAAAATGTTGTTTACATAAAACCGATTCGTTCGTAAATTCAACCCTTTTGATGATTTTTTGGAATATTTCCGTCAAATAATGTCCGATTTTGCAATTTCATACCATTTTTGACTCGTAAGGATCAGTTCTGTTGATTGGCATCAAAAAAGGAAATCCAAAATTTTGACCCAAATCGACAAAATGGCAAGGGGTTACACCACGTTTTTTTTTTCAAAATAGAGGTCGGTGCAAAAGTACCTGCGCAGATCGAGATTGTTTCCGATAATCGATAGCTTACTCCGTTTCCAAGCCATCGATAAAAAACGATATCGATATCCTGTTTTTTGTGCAATTTTGGTAAATAATAAGAGCTAGAGTCACGAAACATGATATGTTGCTTGTAAAATAAAATATATATATGCATTTCATGTTGGAAGAAGAGGGTTCAGGGTATCCCCTAGTCGGAAGCTCCCGACTAGAACCTCTTACTTGTTTGTTGTTGCAAATTGCGAACCGCTTTAACGACTTCCTGAGGGCGTTCCAATTAAGATGCTTTAACGATTACCAAAACGAAACTGGTTCAGCATGGAAAAGCTGAGTGTGAAAGAGTTTTCTTTCAGTTCACAGAGAAAACTTGAACAAATGTTGCTTGCACGTCGTGTCGAAGTGTGGCAAACAAATCGGCCATAAAAAGTATTTGGAAACGTCTAATTTGTAGCTAACCAGTCAGCTTATATTGAGAAAAACAATAGCAAGTCTCATGAGGGAAAAAATGAACTAGTTCCTAAGATAAATGTGCTTTGATTCGTTTCAAAGTGCAAGGCCAAGCGTCTGTCTGTATTTTACAGCTTTAAGCCCTGATCTTATTATACTTGATCAGTCCAGTTTAATGTTTAGTTTATGTTTAGTGAAAATTTCGAACTGGTTCCGTTCAAAACTGGTTCGCAGTCTCGTTTTTAAAGCTAGTCTAGCTTATGTATCAAGAATTCAAAGACATTAGCCAAAAATTACACCTAATTGTGCGCTTAATAGCTAAATATCTAAAGTGGCGCTCAACGTGGTACATGGAAAAATTTAAAATATCTTCAAATAATTGCCAACTCCATTTTAATACAAATTTCGTATTAAGATTCTCAACCAACTAGCTAAATATTTCACTCGAAATTGCGCTCTAAAGAATTAAACTCTTAATGTAGCGCCAAACGTGGGTAAAAGCTAAAGTAAAAGCACGACATTTGAGCTAGATCTGGGGCTTATTAATTGGAAATGGGTAACCTACAGAAAAAAGATGATGCTTAAATAGCTTTTGGTTTGTGTTCTGAATCACACGCCCATCTCCACTCGATATATCCTTGAAGCATTCAAGCAATTGCGTTGCTGATTCACTCGGTCGTGTCGGTTCCATTGATTGCCAACAATAATTAGAGCAATTGGCAAAGTACCAGCAGGAGGCGTTAACCATATACCATATATCATATGCCATTTACATGGCAGCCCGCCCACAGCCCTCTCCCAGTACGACCCAATTACTGGCGCTGGCTGCACCCACACGTCCGGCAGGCTACCGACTGCCTGGTAGCTCACCCGCTGGCTGGCAATTAATAAGCCGCCAGTTCAAATGCATTCGCAATCTAAATAAAAAAAAAAATAAATAAAATACGCATACGCCTTGTTGTTGTTTGTTTCTTTTCGAGGCAGGCGCTATTAAAATTTGTTTTTACACCAAATATTGTAATTTGGCCAAAATGTTGTAATGGCAAATGGTCTGGGGCATATTTTGCGCGCATTCTTTAGAACTTGTTTTTGGCCTTTCAGCTATTGAAACCAAAGCGGTTCCGAGCACAACTGAACGCCGCCAACCTGCCAGCTGGACAGTCGAGTTTGCTGCCCACGCGCTTGGCTTAAGCCTGCTTTTTATACCCTGTATCCATTTCGGAAATGCAAATGAATGTGATAGATAGCGGAGACAGCTCTGAGTACATAAATCATACATAAATATATTTCGGACTTTAAGTGTAGAAAGTAGCTACAATGGCCGGCGCAGACTAAAATGATCGATAACTCGATCGATAAGTATCAATTTTTTGGCATTGTGTTCTACGAGAGCTTAAAAATTATCGCAAAAGAAATACGAAAATGAACTTAATTTTTTATGCTTGCCGCTGCAACAAGAAGTCGGGGCTGCAGCAATACGATGTTGCAGTTGTTGCAGCTGCTTCAGCCCTGGCTCGACTTTGCTCTAATTGCACAAAGATTGCCACAATTTGCATTGTGCTTCCGTTTCATTGGCATTTTCAACGCTTCGTTCGTAAATGACGTTGATTGCCGGGCCGCAGGCAACAAAAAGAAAAAAAACGAAGAAATTTACAGAATCCTTGCCCTCTTGCACGTTGCACGTTGCACGTTGGACTCCTTGCCACATGCAACATGATTTGCATGCAACGCTCATTGAATGTCAGCAATTTGTTGTTGTCGTTGCTGCCGCTCCGAATTGCCTCAAATTGCTGCGGCTCATTCTTTTGTTGCCGCTGCTCACAATAAATTCCAATCAAATTGCTGCTGCTGCTGCCCTGAGCCGAGCTCTGCCCAGCTGCTGCCCAGCTGCTGCTCGCGGACCGCGGCCAATGCCACACACTGGTTGCACGTCATTTGGCTGCACCTGTTGCTGCTGCTGCTGCTGCTGCTGCATTGATTGAAAACTTGTTGCGACTGGCAGCCGCGCCCCATCAGCTGTCAGCAATTTGTTGTGATCAATTTATTAAAAGAACGCCAAGACCCCAATGCCTCCTTCTGGCAGCCAGCTAAGTTGAAGGACGCACTGCCCCTCGGGGGTCACAGACGGACGAACGGATGGACGGACGGACAACGTCGAAGCCGCACGATAATCACAGTCATCCGACATTGGGCCCAGCCTCATCTGCATAAATGCAATCGGCAACTGTTGCTGCCGTTGTGCATGGTGTTGTTGCTGCTGTTGTTGCTGCTGTTGTTGCTGCCTGACAGCAGATCGTGTCTGCTCTGCACCTCCTCTCTGCAGTTGGTAGAGGGGAAAGGGGGGAGGGTGTCTTAGCCACCCAGCAAGTTCATGGAATTCGCAGCTATTGTAGCACCTTGACCAGGAATTTGTCATTGTTGTTGCTGCTGCTGTTGTTGTTATTGCTGCTGCAATTGCAGTGCAAGTTTTCGCAGTGGCTGCCTAATGATTTGGCCAAGTGATTCAGCGTTTTTATACCCTTGCCTTGGGCACTATCATTAGAAGCCGTCTTTACACTTGTAAAGTGTAAAGTGTAAAGTGTTCCAACTTGGACTTCAACTTTATTAAATGTTTAACAAACTATTCCCAAGAACTAAAATATAAAACGCCTGAAAAGCCCGTCATTAGTGAAGTTTTTGAAGAGATTGGCTTAATTAATTTGCTGCAAATTAAATATCTCAAAAGTCAGCTGGGGTTAAGTTCCTGTCTGGCAGAGTGTCCATCAAGCTGCGACATGTGATAAGGTCTGAGATCTGAGAGATCAGCTGCTTGTCTTCGGTCTACCAACTGGAAAGGGTAAAAAAGGGTATAAAGAAATTTTAGAAAGTCCATGATTTGAGATTCAATATCGCACATCTTTCTACCCAGATTTCTTTTGCCATAGCTCCTTCCATTCTATTCCATAATATCGATAAATATCGATTTTGAGACTGGGTTGTCAGAGCTAATTAAACGAAACTTGGGTCTACATGATATGCATTAATGAGATATATTTCTCTTGCGCCAAAAATTGAAAAGGAAGATAACTTTTTTCGGGCAGTGTTCCAGAGAGGCGAGAGACAGTTAAGTGCAGGATATCTGCTAGTCAAGCTAGCTACTTGCCTGAATTTTTTTTTTTTACTGCAACGTTGTCATAATTGAGACTGCAAATTAGCGTAGCGATAGCTGAGCGTGCAATGGCCGAGGGGGAATTTGGTGACCCAAGACGTTCAGGGCAGCGGCAAGGCGGGAGGGGTGCTGGAGGGAGAGAGCTGGAGAGGAAAAGGGCGTCATAGTGGACAGTGCAATGCGGATGCTGCTGCTGCTGTTGTTGCTGCTGCTGCGAGTCATGAATAGATGCATTCATGAGCATATTGCTGCAACTGCAACAAAGGGCGGCAGCAACAGCGGCAATTGATGCCGCAGCTGGCAGCCAGAGCAGATATTGAAGATCTCGCAGATCTGGTGAACGAGCACAGATCACACAGATCACGATGCGGTTCGCTCACGCTAATGAACGCTGATGATGATGGAGCATGCAGCATGCGGCATGCGGCATGCAACATGATCAGTCGATTTAACTGGATTTTGTGGCGACCACGTGACACGAGCACGCACGAAACACGAAAAAATATGTATATGGAAAATAAATAAAATATATATTTATCTTGTAGTATTTAGTAAAAGATCAAAAAGTTCTTAGCCCAAAAAGAAGCTCGCGGCTCGAACCAATGTTTCAACTTGAATCTTTGGTTCTTAAAGCCGAACTTGCCTCATTCATTTATCTAGGTTTTGGTTTGAAAAAATTAAGCTAAATGTATTCAAGCCTTCCACAGCAGCTTTGCTTTCTAAATGACTGAACTTAATGGTGAAGTTGCTGGTTCGAATTCGCTATCGAGTATGGAGTCGAAAACTTAAGTTAATGAAATATAGTTAACTTAAAAGAGAATAAAAATATTTGGAATACTGGGAATATAAATAAAATTAAATATAAATATTAAGGGCAAAATGTTAGTCGTGAAAGGTGTCGTTTTTTTTTTGTCGGGCTAAATTATTTGACTTTGCGTTTTTTTGTTATTTTTTTGGCTCGTGTTGTTGGGGCAGCCATCTCTAGGCAAAATGGACGCTGTGCGCTGGGCCTGTGCTGGGATACATGCTGGACTGAAGTGGACAGCTTTTGGTTGATGTTTTTGCGTGCCGCAATTTCAATTTGTTTGGCACTTGACTTGGCAGCCGCAGCCGCAGCCGCAGTCGCAGCCGCAACTCATGTGTTGTCTTTCACTTTGTTTTGTGGCGATTGTGGAGCGAGTTGCGCAAACATTTTACTTAAGGCAGATGGAGATGAAGATGAAGAGATGGTTGAGCTGAAGATGGAGCTGAAAATGGAGATGGGGACGGGGAATGGAAACGTAGCTGGCAATGGAGCTGGAGATGGATGATGCTGACCAGACTGCCACTTGATTGTCGTCTTTGGCCTCGCGCGAATCTGCAGCTGCACTTGAACTGAAATGCGTCAGTTGTTGTTGACAACAACAACAACAACAACAGCAACAACAACAACAGCAACAGAGTGTAATGATAAACGCCCGACTAGCAGATATCCTGTAGCCCAGACGCAGCTGTCAATTCCTTCCAGTGAAAACTTTATGCTGATAATTAGATCTCAATCTCTGCCTAATTTTGAGGGGAATGGGGTGAGGTATTCAAAATGTGAAATATGTTGTGTATGTGCATTCCATATGAGAGCTCACATCCTCGTATAGTTCTCGAGATATGGCTAAAGAACGCTTGTCGCTCAAACGATACTTATCGAAATGTCGATATGAGAGAGATGCGTTTCCAGCTTGTTGCCTGCACCATATACCCCAGTCTTAGATGTACAGGGTATATCGGGCACAGCGTCTAAATGAGAAAGTACAAATAGAAACTGAGCTGCGGCCAGTTGTTTGGTGCTAACGGTTTTTGCGCTTTTAGCCGTTTGCCGTTTGCCGTGCTTCGATGCGCCTTTTAGCCTTGAGCCAGCCGCGAAAATGCAGTCGAGGGAAAACACACTCCGAAACACACACTGTTCCGGTTGCAGCGCCAGCTGGGCGTGGCAGCTGCCGCCGACAATTTTAATTTCTCACCTCGTTAACATTTGGTGTCGTGTCGTTTCGTACAGCCTTTTATCTTGGCCATGTTTATAGACGCGCTTTTATGTGCGTTTGTTCTCTGTCAACTCATAACCGATATCTGACGCGGCACATACCCTGTTTTTAGATACCCCCTCCCCTCCCCCCTTGCCCCTTGCCATGCCATCCGTTTGTCGCTGCTGGCACGCCCTTTTCCGTTTTGTCTCTTCCTTTATGGCATTTGCCTTCGCGCTTCTCTCTTGAGCTCTTGAGCTCCTTGTTTGTTTCCCACCTTATGCTTATCGCACACACACACACAGACACGCACACGCACAGCTAGCGATCTAGAGATACAGATACATTCCGCCAACTTCATAAATTCAAACACTTCGCTCTCTACCTTCGTCTCCCCATCCCCGTCACCATGTTACTCTAGCCTCGCCTATCCTACACAATCATTGTCCTAATCCCAATGCCCACTCCATATTCTCAGTCCCATGTCCCATTCCCGGTCTTTCTTTCCTATTGTATAGCGCCGCGTGTAGGGTATTCAAATTTTGTCACATCATGCCCGACTCATCTTATACACTGTCTCGCAAGGTTTCTTTTCAATATACATATTTATTTACAGATATCGAGAAGAGGAAGAAATGTTATATGAGAATGTGTGTGTATATTTAACCCAACCGAACCGGGTTCAGTGCACTTTATCAATTTGTTTGTCATAAACAAGATATCTTTAACATACTTAAACTTAATCTGCTTTTCGACTTTGCTTTAGATTGTGGATAATACAGGTTACGTTTGGCTAATGAGTCTTCACTTTTTACTTCAGCTCGTTGAAGCCCGTTTTAAGTCCAAAACCAACACAAACTAATATATTTAACATCGAAGAGTAAAAATTGCAATAATTTAATCAGTTTTCCGAAAGAAATAATCCGGCGTCGCCAAAATCGTTTACGTATTTGTTACCAACCGAAAAGCCTGAAAATCCACTCGAATTTCCAAAACCTGAACATTCTACATTTTACATATCTTTTATTCTTGTTCTTATAATTATTTTTGTTGCTTTTTTACTCGTCAATAATCAATGAAATGAATATATATAGAAATTTGTCAATTGACGCTGCAATTGAACCGCTGACCTCTCCTTTGTGAGTTCGATGCTTAGAGAGAGTCTTACAGGTTTATCCCCACGAATTCTCAGAAGAAGCCTTCGGTAAGAATGTTACCTGCCTAACTCTTAGGACTCAGACAGTGTGTCGATCAGGAAGTCAATCAGTCTGCCTTATCCATATATACATATATATATATATATATATATATATATAACCCTAAATTTGCTAGCTTCGCATATAACATGTTTTTATGCTTGATATATTTGAATCATATCTTTCTTAAATGTTTGTTTTATAAGTGTAAATATAGATAAGTTTAATATAGATAAACTTTTCTCAGCTTAAAAATAGTTAAGTTTAATTTAGATAAACTTTTCTCAGCCTAAATATAGATAAGTTTAATATAGATAATGTTTTCCCAGAGTATTCAGACTTCGTCATGCCCAAAATAGTTTCGTTTTTCGTTTTTGTATATTCTTGTTTTTTTTTCCCAGTTTTTGAGTTGTTGCCTGGCATCATTCGGGGTGTCGTTTTTGTTGTTGTGTGCGACAACTATTTGGGCGTTGCACCTTCGTCAGTTCGCTTCTCTCTTTTGCTCGGTCTCGGTCTCAGCATCATCTCATTGCTTATGCTTCTTTCATTTATTTTTCATTTCCATATCAATATTTATTCAAAAACAACAAGAAGAAGCACTCATTGTAGGGTGCAGGATCGCATTCTTGTTCATAATTTGCGGCTTAAGCGAGGAGAAGCGAACAAATTGATGAGTTATGCGCGCATATTTCATGCCCCAAGGCGCGTCCAAGGTCGCGCCGAGTGTTGCCAGATGGCCTGCAGATGCCACAATGCCTGCTCCAATGCTGCCACAGGGCAATTTTCAATTTGCGTTTACCCTCTTTAGTTATTAGAATACCAATTTCGAATTCGTTTATCTTTTTAGCTTATTTTTACAGCTTAAGCTTTGCACTTCGGTATTAATACACATTTGTCTGCCATATTTAAGCCCTGAAAATATCATTAAGATCGGACTATTATTATCGAAGTTATCCAAGCACAGCGAGGCGACTTGACATATGGTTATCAAGCTAGAATCTTTTTAACGGCAGCTCAGAGTATCTACTTTTGCAAGCTTGTATAATTTTGTCATATGTAAAGGCAGCACATCCGACCCCATTAAGTTTTTATATATTCCAAAATAGTCCAGTCCGTCTGTCTGTTCCTATGAAAACTAGTCTCTCAGTTTGCATAAATTCATCTTTCTGGTACAGGCAGTAAATCTGTCGAAACCAGTCGGGTCGGGCCACTATATAATATAAAGTATATATATTCTTGATCAGCATCAATAGCCGAGTCGATCTAGCCATGTCCGTCTGTCTGTCCGTCCGTAAGTATGAACCCAAGGATCTCAGAACATATAAGAGCTATAGACTTGAAATTTTAGATGTAGGTGCTCCTAGTGCCTGCGCAGATAGAGTTTGTTTCCGATAATCGATAACTTACTCCGTTTCCAAACAATCGATAAAAATCAATATCGATATCCTGTTTTTTGGGCAATTTTGGTAAATAATAAGAGCTACAGTCACGAAACATGATATGTTGCTTCTAAAATATTATATATTTATCAAGTATCTTTCATTTTATACCTATCGCCACCTCTCCGCTACCACCCCAGAGCTATAAATCAAGTTAATAACCCAACTTTTATTGCCAACCAATTTAAGCCAAAATTTAAATGCAATTGACTTTTTCAGTATACACAAATATATGATACAATATGATATACTGCAGATAATTTCATAAAGATCGGCTAAAAAAAAACCAGAGTTATATGCAACTGCTCAATTGAATAGAGCAGCATCTTTAAGAATTTCTGTATACATGTGCTAACACACATTCATGCGCGTCTGTTTCGCATTTTAACAGCATGGTTATTGCGACTTATTTCTGTAATGCTATTTAAGTTCCTTTTTTTATCATAAGTGCCTAATTCAAAATTTTGACCCAAATCGACAAAATGGCAAGGGGTTACATCACATTTTTTTCAAAATCGATGATTGTTTTAATATCTCGTGTAATAACTCCGCGGGGAGATATGACGTTCCAAAACGACATAACTCCAGGCGGTATGATGGGTAATAGCTCCGCGGGGAGATATGACGTTCCAAAACGACATAACTCCCTCCGCGCGGAGGGTAATATATCCGCGGGGAGATATGACGTTCCAAAACGACATAACTCCGCGGGTATGATGGGTAATAGCTCCGCGGGGAGATATGACGTTCCAAAACGACATAACACCCTCCGCGCGGAGGGTAATAGGTCCGCGGGAAGATATGACGTTCCAAAACGACATAACTCCCTCCGCGCGGAGGGTAATAGCTCCGCGGGAAGATATGACGTTCCAAAACGACATAACTTCGCGGGTATGATGGGTAATAGCTCCGCGGGGAGATATAACGTTCCAAAACGACATAACTCCGCGGGGAGATATGACGTTCCAAAACGACATAACTCCGCGGGTATTATGGGTAATAGCTCCGCGGGGAGATATGACGTTCCAGAACGACATAACTCCCTCCGCGTGGAGGTTAATAGCTCCGCGGGAAGATATGACGTTCTAAAACGACATAACTCCCCCCGCGCGGAGGGTAATAGCTCCGCACGGAGATATGACGTTCCAAAACGACATAACTCCCTCCGGGCGGATGGAAATAGCTCCGCGAGGAGATATGACGTTCCAAAACGACATAACTCCGCGGGTATGATGGGTAATAGCTCCGCGGGGAGATATGACGTTCCAAAACGACATAACTCCCTCCGCTCGGATGGAAATAGCTCCGCGAGGAGATATGACGTTCCAAAACGACATAACTCCGCGCGGTATGATGGATAACACCTCCACGGGGAGATATGACGTTCCAAAACGATATGACGTTCCAAAACGACATAACTCCGCGGGTATGATGGATAATAGCTCCGCGGGGAGATATGACGTTTTAAAACGACATAACTCCCTCCGCGCGGAGGGTAATAGCTCCGCGGGAAGATATGACGTTCCAAAACGACATAACTCCCTCCGCTCGGATGGTAATAGCTCCGCGGGAAGATATGACGTTCCAAAACGACATAACTCCGCGAGTATGATGGGTAATAGCTCCGCGGGAGGGAAATGACGTTCCAGAACGACATAACTCCCTCCGAGCGAAGGGTAATAGCTCCGCGCGGAGATATGACGTTCCAAAACGACATAACTCCGCGGGTATGATGGGTAATAGCTCCGCGGGGAGATATGACGTTTCAAAACGACATAACTCCCTCCGCGCGGAGGGTAATATAGCCGCGGGGAGATATGACGTTCCAGAACGACATAACTCCCTCCGCGCGAAGGGTAATAGCTCCGCGCGGAGATATGACGTTCCAAAACGACATAACACCCTCCGCTCGGATGGAAATAGCTCCGCGAGGAGATATGACGTTCCAAAACGACATAACTCCGCGCGGTATGATGGATAACACCTCCACGGGGAGATATGACGTTCCAAAACGACAGACCTCCGCGCGGAGATATGTCCTTCCAAATCATCACTATTTTTTTTTTAAATCGAGATCGGTGCGAAAATCGAAACTTTTTCGATGATTTTTTTTTAATATCTCGAGTAAATAATGCCTGATTTTAAAATGTTATACCTTTTAGAATGCGTACGGATCCCTAGCATCAATTGGCATTCAAACAAATTAATCATCGACGGATTGAAAAATGTTGTTGACAAAAAACCGATTCGTTCGTAAATTCAACCTTTTTGATGATTTTTTGGAATATTTCCGCCAAATAATGTCAGATTTTCCAATTTCATACCATTTTTGACTCGTAAGGATCAGTTCTGTCGATTGGCATCAAAAAAAGGAAATCCAAAATTTTGACCCAAATCGACAAAATGGCAAGGGGCTATATCACGTTTTTTTTTTCAAAATAGAGGTCGGTGCGAAAGTACCTGCGCAGATCGAGTTTGTTACCGATAATCGATAACTTACTCCGTTTCCAAGCAATCGATTAAAATCGATATCGATAGCCTGTTTTTTGGGCAATTTTGGTAAATAATAAGAGCGAGAGTCACGAAACATGATATGTTGCTTCTAAAATAGAATATATGTGTGCATTTAATGTTGGAAGAAGAGGGTTCAGGGTATCCCCTAGTCGGGAGCTCCCGGATAGAACCTCTTACTTGTTTTTATTTTGTCACCAGCGAGTGGTAGACGCCCCCGCCTGGAACTGTCCCAGGACCCGGCAGCTAATCCGCGACGGCTGCTGCTCGGCCAGCTGTGCACAAATTGACCAACTGACCAAAATCAGTTTCGGGTTAAATAACCCCCTCTCCCCATCCGCCTCCGTTCCCTCCCACCTCCCCGGGTGTTCATTGTTCGGGCTTAATCGCTGGTAAAATGCCTGACGGCTTGCCGGAAGCAGCCGCTGGACGGCGTCAAAATCCATTAAGCATAGCCCAATTGCCAATTAGCTAGCCAAAGTATTGAGTTACACAAGCTGTGGCCCGCACCCTCGTCTCCCTCCCTCCCTTACCCGAATACCCCCGCATTTTCCCGAATTCTCCACTAAACGCACAGCTTACACATGCGACAGCATCTCGGTTGTCGTCACTTTCGCTACTGTGCAAAAATCTGTCCAATTATTGTGCAGTCATTCGGGCGAGAGACGGGAATAGCCATATCAGGGGTAGCGGGAGCTGCTGGGGGAGGGGGGAGGGGGTACACACAAACCATAGATGGTCAGTTTTAATTAGCAGCTAGTACGGCGACGGCGGGCGATCAGCTGAACGCGCAGTTATTTCATCAATGACATTTAAAGCTTCATTAAAAGTCCTGCCAAACGGGGCATGGCCATATTTGGGCGTAGGGCCGCGGCTGCCAGAGTTGTCACTCTCTGGCAACGGCGGCGGCGGCGACGGCGTGCGGAGGGCAACTCTAAGGCAGCGACGCATAAATTTCATTTGATTGGGCGCTCGTTAACGAGCTTAGCGATGGACGCTGGACATGGAGCTGTGCCATTTTCAACTGATCGATAACTATCGATTACTAGCAATCGATATGACATATTGTACTCGAGTGTGGGCATTTCGGTGCTGTAATTGCAGCTGTGCCTCACATAGAGCTGTTTTTATAGATGATCGATAACGATAACGATAACTAAATTTAGATCAATTCAAATTCAATTTGCTACTCATATTGTGTAGCCAATATCAAGCTAGCTAATTTGAAAAATTAAAAATAATCCATTTTGTATTCGTTTTCGATCACAAAGATCAAAGAGTCAGTAATCCGCCCTGCGCTGATTCATTTGGCTATTTGTTTGCTGTCCACGTGAACCAAGCATGAATCGTGGCCACTTCTCTAGAAAATTCCTTACTCAAAAATTGTTTATTAAATGAAATATAAGTGGAAAGAAAAAAATTGCATATTTCTCATAGTAATTTAGTTGGTAAGAAACTTGATTCATGGTATTTCACCTCTGTCCACGTAAAAGTCACCAGCTCCGTTTAGATAAGAACAAAATCTGAATCAACCGCAAGATGAATGCAATTTCTTTCATAAATATTTGCACTGAGTGTGACTAGCTGTCGCGTCATGTTGTCACACTCGAGTACTTCATATATTTTCTGACTGCAAATACAAAGATAACAATGTTGAACCGGTTATTTCATAAGTTGAATAATCAGATGGCATTGTTCCCATGAACCGGTTCGAGAGTGGAATTCCTTTCATCTTATGCTGGACAATCCGCCAAATCTTAGACTTTATTTTGGGATTAAAGAATGCGCGAAATATAGCCGATTTTTAACGCAGCCGGTTCGAGCTCGTAACCAAATTAGAAATATTCTGGAAAATGCCTTGAATGTAAAGTTGAACATGTAATAAAAACTCTTTCAAATGGCAAATGAGTCCCAAATCAAAGGCTAGGTTTGAGCGACTCTCAGATTCAAGCATTGAACCAGTGACTTCTCAAGTTTTGCGGCAAGTTATTGTCGTGTCACGCGCTCATCTCTAGCAGCACAAGATGCTGTCTGCCCACAATTTGTTGGCCACTCTGACAAATTCAACTAAGCATCATCGACAGAGTCTCGCCTTTGGGCCCGTTCCAGGTACCATTCCTGATGCCATTAAAAATGCAAGTTGCTTGGCCAGTTCCAATTCCAGTTTGTTTGTTTGTCTGTCGGTTTGTTGTTGTTGTTGTTGGGCTTTGTTTTCGTTTGGCTGGGCCTGCTCCTTCGTTACGTTTTGCCCGCCTGTTTCGCTTTTACTTAACATTTTTAGCCTTTGCGCCGCTAATTGGCAGAAAATACCAAAAATGGCAATGCATGACGACGACGTCGGTTCGCACTCTAATGAGCGGCAAGCCGTTTGTCTAGCGGTGGGGCAGCGCCCAAAAGGTTTATCGATATCGCGCGCACGATTAACGATTAACGATTAACGATAAGCGATTACACGAACGCCGCCTCGGCTCTCACCATTAATTGACAGCCTCTCGCTGTGCGTGGGCGTCGGCCAATCTGCCGCAAAACAATTAACTCAAATATACATAAATATTATTTATTTACTATATACGTTTTTTTTTGTTGATTTTCGTTTTTATTGCCATCGACGCGTGGGCAGCGGCAGTTGCGTGGGTGTCGCCCCATCCAGAGGGAATGTGAGCTTCGTTTAGGTTGGGCTTTTCCCAAGCCCCAGTACCCATTGAAAATGCTTCAAGAAGTGTATGGCGATTATGTGCATTTCTATGTTACAGACTGATCGATTCCATAAATAATATATAAAATATATATCTATTCCTGGTTAACGGTCGAAAACGAAAGACTTGCAAATTAGAATACTTTTGCATATCCATAACAACATATTACACATTTCATAATTATATTATCGATACATATCAATTTTTATAAACGTACTAAGCTTATCTCGGAATGTGATCAATATAATGAGCGTATCTCTAAGAATATTCGATACGAATATGATAAATACCGATAAATATCGATTTAAAAAGCATAAGCTTCAAGCCTTTATTATATGATAACTATCGATAACTATCATATCGTGCTGATTATCCGAGCTCTCGCTTTCACACAAAATTGATCAACGAATGTCACAGATAAGACATTTTAACAACTGAAATAAACACAGCTGAGAATTGTTTGTATAAGCACTGCAAAATTGCACTAAGAAGAGCACAGTCCGTACAAGTCAGGGCAAGTGCAGAGTAACTGCTAGTCGGATTCTTCCGACTGGAGCAGGGACTGCCGCATTCTGGATGCGGGGGTAATCGCGGGGCGTGCATCTGAGATGAGAGCCAGCCAGACGTGTTGCCATAATGCGCCGGCAACATGCAACCGCCAACATGCAACATTTGGTGTTTGGCAACATTTGTCAGTGTTGCCAACTGGACCGAGGCTGGGGCCCCGCCCTCCTCGCCCCTTTCGGCGCACACGTTACAAGCTATTTTATCTTATCGCGAACTTGAACTAACTTTTAGCTAACTAAAATAAACTAAATACCTAATAAAAAAAAATAACAAAGAAAACGGGCCAGCCACACATTCCAACAAAACTATGATATGCTTATCGAACTAGATTTCGAAAGGGGAAATTAATTAGTATTTTGTGCCTATGCCCTTTAGTCATAGTAGGGGCATGATATAAAACAGGCCCAAACGAATGAAATAGACTTGGCGTCTAGTTAAAATTCTATTCAGGGAACAGACTGAGGCTAACTCAGAGTTAGTCAGTAGAAGGGCAAAGTTATCGATAGCATGGCGATATGCACAGCGATATTTATCGATAAAAGTCGTTACTTTGAATTGTTGAAGAGTTGAAGAACTGACAATATACAAAAAAAATGCATTTCAATTCAATATTTAAATCTCGATTATAAATCGGTCTTAATTATTCATAGTTATTTGAAATGACAGCAGTTCTATATCTGTGTTTTATATTGTCGAATTAGGGGTATTCCCTAGAGCCAGCAATTTCAGTTATCGATCTTAATAAAGACTAGACATATTCCTAATTCTAATTATAAACTGCTAGATAAATATCGTATGTATATAGATTAAGTTCAAACACTTTATTTAGCCGCAAAAAAGGCTATCAAAAGGCCAGCCAACTGCGCAGCACTGCAAATGCTGCTGCCAAAAAGCAAAAAAAAAAAACCGAACGCCAAACAATTTAAATTTGAATTTAAATTAGCTGCGCTTGGCGGCTGCCGCATCTGCAATATGCCAGCCTCCCTCCACGCACCCCCCCTTCACTCCCCTCTTTCTACTTCCAATCAGCGTGGACTTTCCCCCCTGCCGCCAATAGCCATTGTTGATGCCCTCAAACGATATCGAAGGTCCAATCACGAGAAGCTGCGACGGCGAAGGCGACTGAGTTGGCTTTTCATTTCCTTCGCCCCGAGAGCTAAGCCCAGCCGAAAGGCTGCCAACTGTTTCAGATACTCTACAAGCGGGCATTATAGGTGTGTCCTGATATCTGAGACATTGCCGAACCCTAAAAGAATATATGATCTTGATCAGCTGGCGATATGGACCTGTCCGCTTCTCTCTCTCTGTTTATGTAAGCTGCCCTTCTATCATTTCTCTGCAGATAATATATATGCCCGATTTGGCAGGTTCGAAGAACTTTATTATATATATAACTGCCAATGCGAGGATCGGTCCAAATGATGTCCAAAGTTTGCCTGACAAACCACAAAAGGCGTCAAAAAGGCTTCGTTGTCAGTGCGTTGAACCGGCAAGCGAGCAGTTGAGCTTATTTTTATAGGTCAAATGAATATAGCACACATCTGATCTATATGTCTGCGAGGGTATTAAGTCTTTGGCCTGCCAATACTTGATTTTTATACCCTGAACCCATTAAAAATGGCTATAAGGGTATATTGTATTTGTGCAAAATCCAAATGTATGTAGCAGGCAGCAGGAAGGATCTCCGACGCCATAAAGTAAATATTCTTGATCAGCATCAATAGCCGAGTCGATCTATCCATGTCCGTCTGTCTGTCCGTCTGTCCGTCCGTATGTATGAACGCAAAGATCTCAGAACATATAAGAGCTATAGACTTGAAATATTAGATGTAGATGCTCCTAGTGCCTGCGCAGATCGAGTTTGTTTCGAAACTTTTTCGATGATTTTTTTTTAATATCTCGGGTAATAGCTCCGGGCGGAGATATGACGTTCCAAAATGACATAACTCCGCGGGGTTAGTGCGAAAATCGAAACTTTTTCGAATATTTTTTTTTAATATCTCGGGTAAATAATGTCTGATTTTAAAATGTTATACCTTTTTGAATGCGTACGGATCTCTACCATCAAACAAATTAATCATCGATGGGTTGAAAAATGTTGTTGACAAAAAACCGATTCGTTCGTAAATTCATGAATCATGATATGTTGCTTCTAAAATAAAATATATATATATATTTGATGTTGGAAGAAGACGGTTCAGGGTATCCCCTAGTCGAGAGCTCCCGACTAGAACCTCTTACTGGTTTTTGTATATTTCTCTTTTTACATTTTTTGATTATTTTGAATGAAGCTTCTTTGTTTGCTTCTCACTGGCCGCCCTTTTGCCGCGCTGCGGGCTTGAACTCTTGCGCCAATTTTCCTCTCATATTAATTATATTTATTTTGCCTCTCATTCTAACACACACAAACACTCTCTCTCTTTCTCTTTACAGGTAAGTGAGCTGTGTAGATCCATTTGGTCAGTTGGTTGTTTGATAAAACCCTCTCGCTGCTGCAGCTGCTTGATGTGATTCCATTTCACAGATTTGTGATTAATTAACAGATGCTGCGGCAACAACAACGAGAACAACAATATAATTTGATATGCACATAAAAAGCATTGTTGTTGCCGCTGCTAACAATGGGCACACGTTTGTGGCACGAACACGATCAGGGGGGGCAACAAGAACAACTGAGGCTACAACAACACTGACAGTTCCATTTAAATGTCAATCAGCGACAGTTTGACATGTGGACAGACATTTTGATGTGTGTACGCGCGTGTGTCTGTGTGTGTGTGTGTGTGTGAGGTGTGTGTGGCGTGGGCGAATGAAGGGTAGTTCACAGCCAAACTCGCCCTAAATAATACATATAAAATTGCCTAGTCTTTGTTTTGAATATCGGTAAGTCGATAAAGCGATATTAACAACTATTCAAAGAGCTAGTCCCAAGACGAGCCTTAATTATATTGTAAAAAGCATCGATATGTTATGGCGATCAGGCGAAATATCATGCCAGCCTTTGACATAATAAACAATTATCGTTATCGAGCTTGATAAAAACTTAAAATATCGATAGTAGCTCATTACATTAACAACTGAATAGCAATCAACCTGTAAAAAAGTATCGATATACCATAATTAAATTTAACAACGTATCGATATGTATTGATCTATCGAGGCTGAGTGTATATGTATATACCACCGATTTCTTAGCTACAATTAAATCAATCTAAATATTTTGGGCAAAATATGTAAGGTTTTTCTTCGATTAGTTTTCACATAAAGTAATCCATAGAATGGTCCTGGAGATTTATCGTATTTCGATTTAAATATGTAAAATCGAACTGTATTTCTATATAAAAATCCCTTGTCGCAGTACTAGAAGAAACATATAGATGTAAATTACCACATCGATAGTTTGTTATCGTTAATCGATAGCAGACACGACGGTCGAATAGTTTCTTGCTTCTTAAATGAAGTCAACTTCATAAAACAATTTTGACAAATGAATTCATCAACACATCCGCTGACAAGAGAGAAGCTGCAAACGTTGCAGGGGCTGCGTGGCATGTTGCACGGTTGCAAATGTCGAGACAAAAGTTTTACAACAGCAACAGCGACAACAACAACGACAACAACTGCAACTGCAACTGCAACTGGCTAACGCAATTTGAATTTCAAATTTATTTAGTTTTTCTTCTTTTTTTTTTTACACAAACATTTAACGAGGTTTTTGGGTAGAACAGGACTCGACAGGGGGCAAAGTGAGTGAAGCGAAGTGCAGGCTGACCACTGGGCATTGTTTGCCGCCACAATGGACCTGCAATTGCAGTTGCGATTGCAATAGCTGTAGGTGCCGCAGACTCCGAGCTGTGGCCAGGCGACTTGTTCGACTGCCATGTAGACGCACATCAGGCTGACAGCTCCAGCTCCAGCTCCAGCCGGGCGATACATACTCAATGCACCCACTGCAACCACCGCATCCAGCGGAGACCACAACTAACAGTCAGCTAACAGGCAAACGGCTGCAGTTTGTATTCTATACCCTTACAGAGGGTATTATAATTTTGCGATGACAATCGATCCCATTAAGTATACGTGTATTCTAGATCAGCAAGAGTCGGGTTGATAAAGTTGATAAAGTTGATATGCGAACTAGTCTCTCAGTTTTGCATAAATCCATCTTTCTGGTTCAGGCAGTAAATATGCTAGAGCTAGGCGGATCGAACCACTATATCATATAGTTCATATAAGAGGGATTCGTCGAATACTAGGTACTTGTATGCCAAAATTATTATTTATCGATATAGCATAATCAAACTTGGCATTTTTTAGCAGATATTCTCATCAAACTCAGCATTTACGAGCTTCACTTCTCCCACCTATCTGCATAGCCGCAAGGCAAATGTCTGCTAGGGTATGAAATTTTCGGTGTGCTGTAAATATCCTTAGACTCTAGTTTTTTTTTTTGTTTTCGCATGAATTTTGTGTTCGGCGTCGCAGCTTGTGCGAATGAATTTCCAAAAGTTAATTGACCATGCAAAAATATCAGATTCCAGTTGCCAGTTAATGTTGCTGCTGCAGCAGCAACTGTTGCTGCTGTGGTTGTTGTTGCTGCTGTTGTTGCTGCAACGCCTGCGCACCCTTTCCGCTTGAGCGTCGTCGACAACAGCGAACAGTCAGCTTCCAAAATTGCAGAGTCAACAGAAATAAGTGAGAGTTAAGTAGAGTAGAGTACCACGACTAGCTGATACCCTGCAACATTGATCGACTCTCAAAAATTGCCTACCCTAATAACATTCGCATTTAATATCCGATTGTTGTAAACTCTTAAGATCTTCAAGCTAACCTTCAAAAATATCGTTACTTATCCATATCCGATTATCGATAAGTAGCACTATCTATATGTATATCGATATTTATTGATTTTCGATTATAGATAAGTAGCAATGTATAGCCGTATATCAATATTAACTCTTCAGCTCTTAAAGTCTCTGACTTAGAGGAGTATAGCTTAATCGATGCAGTTCTTCGTCCTGATCGAGAAGACATAAACTATATGGTTCGTTCTTAAGTCCTGTTACATACACTTGTAGTAAGCCAATATACCCGTGGCTAAAAGCCATGTCAAATGGTATAGAGTATCTTAAAAGCAAATTAAGCGTAGCTGGCAACACGTGACAGCTAACTGCAAATGAAGCAGAGTCCAAAGGGAAAAAGAAGAGGAGAACAGAGATGGGCACTTGAAGCAGAAAATTCAAATAAAATCAAAAAGGAAAATGAGAGTAATAGAAAGAGAAGCAGCGAAAATGCGGCGAGGAAGATGGGGATAAAAAAATGAAGAGAGGCAAACGAAACAGAAATTGTGTTCTCAAAATTCAAATATTGGTTTAAACTTTCAAATTCTTAAACCAAGCAAACATTTCCCAATACCAAAAATGTTATATCCAATTCGAAATGCACAAGAAAATCGCCTAATAATCAATCGTAAATAGATAACATTTTTTAAATAATTATCTTCAATAAATTTAGATGCCAGCTGCACGTCCTTTTCGCTCAGTGTACAATAACCTGTTGTCGGTTCTGAGAAAGCTCTTTAAATTTGAGCTATATCGGATTACTGAAACACAATTTGACGACAATTCCAATCATATATTTTATTATTTTAATTAATTCGACAAATGAAATCAACAGAAGTTTTTCAATGTAATTTTTTGTTCCCTGTCACATTGGGCACCAACTAGCATCTAAATGCTCAGAGATAATGTTACGAACGGGGCACAAATATAATAATACGAAAAGAAAGAGAACAGAACAGAAGAGCAGAGAGGAGAAGAGAAGAGGGGGCTAGCCAATGTATCGTATCGTATCGAGTGGGAAATCGGAATCTTAAGCTATAATCTCAGCGCTTGCAACACAAAACCAAACAATTTCCCATGGAACAACAAATAAATAAGCCAGCAGCAAAGAATGTGCTAGTCGTTGCTGCCTGACTGCGAGATACCCTGCAGTAAGACAAACTCAAGATCGTTACGTAGAAACGAAAATACTTTCCATCGATTCGACAATCAATTATACTTTGTTTAATATATTTTATTAGTTTTGCATGAAAAGAACAGAAGAAGATTCTGACTGCTCAACTCCTCTTATTCTCTTTTTGTACCCTGAACCCATTTAAAATGCGTATAAGGGTATATTGTATTTGTGCAAAATCCAAATGTATGTAACAGGCAGAAGGAAGCATCTCCGACCCCATAAAGTATATATATTCTTGATCAGCATCAATAGCCGAGTCGATCTCCGCGCGGAGATATGACGTTCCAAAACGACATAACTCCGCGCGGTATGATGGGTAATAGCTCCGCGGGGAGATATGACGTTCCAAAACGACATATCTCCGCGCGGAGATGTGATTTAATTTTAATATCTCGGGTAAATAATCTCTGATTTTAAAATGTTATACCTTTTTGAATGCGTACGGATCCCTAGCATCAATTGGCATTCAAGCAAATTAATCATCGATGGGTTGAAAAATGTTGTTGACAAAAAACCGATTCATTCGTAAATTCAACCTTTTTGATGATTTTTTGGAATATTTCCGTCAAATAATGTCCGATTTTGCAATTTCATACAATTTTTGACTCGTAAGGATCAGTTCTATCGATTGGCATCAAAAAAAGGAAATCCAAAATTTTGACCCAAATCGACAAAACGGCAAGGGGTTTTTTTTTGAAAATATTGTATATTTTGCTTTTGCTGCCGCCTAAAGGGTATCTGTCAGTGATGGTACCCCTAATGGGCAAGCTCAACAAGTACAGGGTATTCGTATTAAAATAAGCCGCCGGTCAAAAGGCCAAAACAAAATGCTGCAAGTAAATGGGTAAATGTATGTGCCCATAAAAAGTGCCTCGTATAAACCCACCCACTCCGCACCCCCCCCCCCCCTCTCTATACGCTATCACCACGCCACTGTAATGCTAGAGATGGGTTGCAAGGGGGATCAGGGGGGTAAATATCAATGTGTATAGTGCGCGCCATGAAAAAGAGTTCAATAAGAATAATCAATAGCAATAATAATAAATCGACTAAATTTGGAGCACAGCAACAAATGTTGTGCGCTCTGCTGATAGCCAGCGATATCTCCCTCCCACTCCCTCCATCCTTCTCTCCCTCTCTCTCTCTCTCTTTCTCTCTCTCTATCTCAGTCTCTCTGACCCTCACGCTCTTTCTCTCTTGCTCTCGCTCTGTTTCGGCAGCGACCCAAATAATTGCCCCCCTTCTTAATACAATTGCAGTTGACAACTTCCGGGTTGTATTTAAAAGCAGGGTTGCCAGATCACAACAAAGAGTCGCCGGTTCGGTTCACGGTTTGCGCAGGAATAAACCCTGCTTTTAATCTGTTCCATCTTATGATCTTTTGCAATTCTCAATTAATATGCATTCATTTTGTTTTTATGGGAAATTATTTCTTGTGCTTATGGCAAGACATTAGATGTATGAAGGCAAGCCTAAATGGTTCCGGATTTGGTTCATTTAGTAGTATCAAAACTTTAACTGAACTGCTTCGAAACCAGCTCGAACAAAGTGGGCCTGGTGCCCGTATAGTTCTAGTTACATTAGCATAACATATAATCCCACGAACGGCATGGAAGAAGCTGCTCCGGCGTCAGAGCCGATGCACAGCGACTTGGAGGCCAATCAAGAAGCCGCTGCTGCCAGCAGCAAGAAAAATAAGAAGAAGAAGAAGAAGAAGGAAGGCGATAGCAGCAACAATTGCTGCTGCAACTACTGCTGCTGCCTGAGCTGCTTTGGCTACCAGCTGGAGGATGAGCTGCGCATTGTGAGCCTGTTCAAGCATTTTGTGGCCAACGCCGAGGTGCAGACCGTGGCCGGCGGCATGGAGCTGCAGTTTGCCAACAGGCAACAACTGGAGCGTGCCCAGCTGCTGGCCAAGCTGCTGGTCGCCAGCAATGTGCCCTTCAAGTGGCAGCTGGGACGACTCCAAGACAGCAGCGGGAGCGGTAGCCTGCTGCAATGGACATGCTTCGGCCCAAAGCAGGAGCAGCCGTCCAAGTTGTGGCACAAGCTGCTGAAAGCCTTCTACAACTACTTTATCAGAGATTAATGCAGGTGCTGCTCTTGACTCGACTGGGAGACTGGGTGGTGCAGCCACATCAAGAACTCCTCAACCCCTTTTTTTTGGTCAGACCTCCAAGCTTTTATTTTTAATCATTTTTTGTTGTTTTTTTTTTTTTTTTGGGCAACAATATAATATTGCACGCTGTCGTTTTGCGCTCTTCAATTAAAACTCATTAACATAATGTTTTAAAGGCCTTCAAGAGCTGGTAATTTATGCAAATTTAATGCGCACACAACAGAAATAACGCGATGTGAAACCGGAGAAGACAGCGACATAAAACGCAAAGGCTGGCAAAAAGATATGTACATCTATATATATATGCCTAGAACCACATTCAGCACAAATGGGCTCAAGAGGCGTATATAGGGGAGAGACACGCCCCCCCCCCCCCTCCACCCGTCCGTACAACCGACTGATGACAGCAGCGTTTGGCAACGGCTTCATTTAGTTTATGGTGACATAATTAAAATTTATTCGACAAGGCCCGATCGCTTACAACAATATGGCAATGTGGCAATTATGAAACCAAATGGCAACGCCCGCATTTGCAACACAGAGTCGCATTGTCGCCCTGGAAAGAGTTTGCGTTCACGCGGGTCGCCTGCCTTCTAAGTTAACAGTTAACAGCGAGCTACATCAAATGCCCTTCCATATATAGATACCATCTGATAGGGCATATGTATTTGTCTACCCTTGTAGTCGATCGATCTGGTAACGCCTGGCGGCATTGTTTTACGCCTGCTTTTACTTTTAACTGTTTACTTTACGAAGTCGCACTTTTTAAATTCTTTATTATAATGCTTAACTTATCTTAAATCTCTCCCTCTCTCTTGTTCTCTTCTAGTCCGCTTTTCTGTAATCGTACGCTTTGTGCTCTCCATCTCGCTCGCTCTCACTTTTACATGCAATCATTGGCATAATTACAATTATAACGCCTGAAATTGGATCGTATCAATCATGCTTATAAGTATGTTTTTCATCGTCCAGCCACAGTCCAATACTCAACACTCCACATCCCACGCCCCATGCGCCGCCCCATTAATAACATTGAAAATCGATAATAAATGAAAGAAGGGTACAATGTGTTTGGGCAAAAATATGTAACAGTCAGGTGGAAGAGTCTTTCCACACAAATGAGTTGAGGTCGCGCTGTGAAAGACTTGTATATCTCCTTCCATTTGCATGATGTCGATAGATATCGATAAATATCGATTTAATAAAATCGGTTTTTAAGCATTACTCGCATATTTTAAGAGCTTGATGCACCAAACTTCGCAAATGGTAGGTATCGCATTCAAGTTTGTTTAGAAGGTATTCATAGGGTATTCCATAGTCTATCACTCCCGAATGGCGTACTCTCATTTGTTAACTGTGAGCGAAGCGGCCAGCACACTGAGGGAATTCTATGTCACAAACATATCTTATCGGTAATGTGATTTATTGACAGGCCTATTTCATGCTTTATACACAAACCTTATTTAGAACAAGTTAATTGTATTAATCGCAAGGGTTGCCAGTTGGTACCAATAGATGGCAACCCTGGCAGCCCTTTAAGTACTTGGTACAGTGTTCGCTCGCAAATCGTAACATTTTATTCGAAAATTTAGTTATTTCCCAAAAAGAGAAACAGATAAGCTTAAGAAGTTATCTACCATGAGAACTGCTGACTGGACCAGTGCTGCCACATGGTTAAAGGAGCTTCACAATTCAATTTCAGTCAAGCTAAAGCCATCAACACGATTCGATATGTTTTTACTACCTCTCAAATGTGCCGAGCGAAACCTAATTAGATTCTGCATGAAATTTTGCCTGCCTGACCCACACGCTACTTCAGCACTTCTCACTGTTTTCGGCCAAGTGGCGACACTGGCAACGGGCTCTCAACTTTTAACACCCAGGCCACAGCTCTCTGCATGTGTGTGTGTGTGTGTGTGTGGATCTTCCCCAAAATCATAATAAAGCGTACGGCCAGTGACGCCTATCAATTTCTATGGAGCACGCCCCCGCTTTGAGCGCCCCTTCCACTTCAGGAGGAGAGGCCCGCAGAGCTGGGCATGCGGCATTACCTGCTGAGCGTGTTCCGACTTGTGTGGCATGGTCATGTCAGCCCGCGGCGTTTGCTGCGGCCCTATGCCAATTCCTTTCAAATTCAAATTCAAGAACCGAAACCGATGCCGAAACCGAGACCCAAAAACAACACAAAGGTTGTCCGCTTCTCTCAGTTTCCAGTTTCTTTGCCTTTCGGTTCGCTGCAGCTCTGTTTATTTATGCGCACGTTTCGTATCCTTTTGTAATTTACCTGTACGATGTTTTTGTTTACCTACACACACACACACTCACATACGTCTGCTTGTGCTGCAGTCCCTGCTCAGGCAAAGTCCCTACTCGGGCGCCCACTTAGCGCTCGGGCTATTAACTGTCATTGTCTCCAAGCGGCGACTTGTGCTTGCTTAGAAGTGTAATAAAAATACCAAATTATGTTTAAATATGCCAATGACTCGCCTAGCCAAACAACTATCTCACCTGTCCGCTCTGTTCCTCCGCCATCTTCAGTCGCGCAACATCTTCCAAGGGGCAATAAAACAAATAGTGAGGTTAGTTTCTGCCTGGCACCAGACCGAGGCGTGTTTTACGATTTTTATTGTCATTCCCTCATTGTCGTACATGTGCCATACAACAACAACAACAACAACAACAGAAAAAGGTTTTATGCCATCATTAAAGTCAAAGTCCCAACTAACATTTCGACACACACTTCATCCACTTCCATCGGCCTGACCTAGCCCACCTTGCGACCGGCCCAGCCCTCAGTGTACACAAAGGTATTTCGAGTAAAGAAAAAACCAACCCTCAATCGTTGCAAGTTCGACCTTGCCCTGGCGAACTGGTAATTCCCCTGGCTTGCTCAGCAACAGGTAACTAAATACATTCAAAAAGGGTTCCAAGGTTGAAGTTCCGCAATATGCGCAAACCTTTTCGTACTCGTTTCCAAGTATGGCCACATTTGATATCTACGGTTTTACGGACTTACAGCATGTAATTCGAAATATTAGAGCCTTAATAATGTGACCACGGAGGTTGAATCAGGGTTGGACGACAGTGGCATGGATTCTGTAAGAAAAACGCTTGTTGAAGTGGGCTACGAAATGGAGATAGAGTATATATATTGGTATGCCTGAAAAGTTTGGAGCTCATCATGTTAACATGGAGGAGAGAGAAGAAAGGGAAGAGAAGAGCAATAAGTATAGCAATATGAAACAGATGTGCGCATTAAAGCATTTGTGACTATGCGATCGAAAAGGCTAGCCGAGAATATTATGGCTGAAATACCTTATTGATATAATAGCTAAAGAATTTTGTATCTTAAACAAAATAGTTATATTTTCAAATAGAAGCCAGGCTTTAAACTCGAATTAGTAAAATGATCAAGGAGAATTCAAATGTTAAAGGCAAAAATCTTAAAAAAAATTAACGAAAAAGAAAATAAAAGAAGTTTAATTCATAAATGTAGCTGGAATAAAATTTGAGCATGGAATACATTAACTTATTTTTAGACTTTAGTGCTGCACAACGCTTGAGTTGATTTTCGTTTGTCACAATTTATCTTGCCCTAAAGTAGCCCGCTTCAAACTAACCTCACTTAATCTTCAGTGTTGTACAACATTTAACAAATATTTCGATATTTAATTTATTGCCTTTTGACATAATTTGTATTCGTTTTGGACAACAAGCCGAAGCTGCCCACACTCTTACTTTGTTTACACAGCACACACAAATGTATGAGCTACCCCTCCCTTCCCCTACTCCTTCCCCCTCTAGCTAGCCGTGAACTCCACACACTTGCAATGTGAGCGACCGCAAGGGTTCAAACGTGGATGATGCTCCATGTCATCGATCTTTCAAACGTCGCCACGTTGGCGGCAAACAACAAAAAAATGAAAAAGATGAAGGGTAAAGGGGAAAAGAAAGGCAACAAGGCAGGTCGAAAATCGAATACACTTTCTAGTATATAATAGTTATAGGGTATATTCGTATTATAAACTATCAAGTTTTTCCTAACGAAACTCTGCCTGCGACCGATTGTTTCCAAAACCAGCTTGTGTATATAGAAAGTATGATAAAGATAACTTCAAAGAATTCAAAATATATGTTGGAAAACAAGAACTTCTTTATTTGATATACCTCTCCGATCGAACATATTCCGACATATATACTTACAGATTTCAAGATTTATTTACACAGATCGAGCGCATTTTGAACAAGAATGTATATAAGCTCCACATAGATCGAGAACATTCTGATCATATAAATATTTGAATATATATGATGTGAATATATAAAAACTCTGGGCGCAACACATTTAATGACAAAAGTATAAGACCCTATGCGAGAGTATAAACTAAATAAAACAAAACACAGAAAGAGGCACAAAAATGTAGTTGGTTGTACAATTTATGAGCGGCAGGCAGAGCGAGCGAGTGAGAGTGAGAGAGAGGGAGAGGGGAACACAGCAAGCAGCGCCGCAAAGTTGGCTGCGCCTGCGCTGAACTTAGGCGCTTGACCTTGCCATCAATTTTCGTAATGGAAATGGAAATGGAAAACGATGAAATTTGTTGCAAGCCAAAACAATTTGTTGTTATTCTTGTTGTTGTTGACGATAAGCTGAAAGCCCGCAATTTGTGCTACTTTATTACGTTGCGGCTGTGCCCAGGCGGGGCGGCGGCAGAGTGGAGGGGTTAGGGGAGGGGAGGGGAGGGGAGGGCTTAGGGCATAAGCTGATGATGCCTCAACAGCTGGCAACAATTTGACGCTCGAATGCTTCGAGCTGGCAGTTGATAAATGGGATGTACCATGAGTTAGTTGAGTGAATGATGATGAGCGCGTGTCGTGTCACGAGTTGGCACGAGAGGCACGAGCTGTGGCAAAAAGCAAAGTTACAATAGCCACGCATATATCGATACCGAGACATATATATATAAATGTATATACAGTTTTTTTTCGCCATATAATGTATCTTTAAGTTCATCAAGATCGGACTCCAAGCACCAAAAGTTGTCCAGGAATGCATTTCCCGTATATAGTATGAGGGAAGGGCGAGAAAATGTGAACTTTCTTTAAAGGTAGACAGCACAACTGCTGCGTCCAGGGCATCTGCTAGTCGTAAACTCTTAGGTGTTCATTATAATCTTATCAGCTCCAATTGGGAGCGAGGCCACAGCCACGTGGGCCGCAGCCGGCGACAGCTAAGCTAAGCTGACAGCAAACGGCTGTCCAACTGTCCGGCTGTCCCACTGTGCGGCTGTCCGTTTGTCTATCTGTCCCACTGTGCATTGCATTTCCTGTGCAGCGCATCGATTTCTCATTTGGTTGACCACATTAATGAGCCGTAAGTTATGACCCCAAACTTCCCAAACTTGGTTAACTAGAGCGAGGCCAACTCTGCGTCGGGTTCGGCAATGTTTGAGGGCTGCTTTCTCGCATGATACCCTGCATTTAACCAACTAGCTTTGCTTTTATGTCGCTTTCCACACTTCTTGACGGCGCCATTAACATACATGCAGACCAGTTAAGTCTACTTTGTATGCCCTAACCGAGGGTATGCTCAGCTGGCAAACAACTCTTGCAAATTAGGTTAAAAAACTGAGAGCTGAGCTCTATTCTATTCTGTTATCTTCTATGTGAACTCAGCTCACAGTGAAGCCATAGCGATGAAATTTGGTACAGACGCTTATTATAGCTACAGGAAGTAAATAAATCGAAAGCAGACTTATAGCTATACTATATCATTTCGTTCTCGAACAAATAAATAAAAAAATAAAAAAATCTACGGCTTATAAGAATATTGGGAAAACTTTAAGTCGAGCCTTTTAACCACAAATTCCTAATTCTAGCGAAATGGGAATTTAAAACAAATAAAAATAATGTTATATATTTACCTTTAGAACACATTTTGCTTCAGGCAAATAAACCTCATTACGAAGCGTATTCAAAATGCGGCTATTCCCAGCTTGTTTCCATTATCATTTTGGCCAACCTAATGGACACATTATTAAATTTTCTTCTGGCCCAAAAATGTGTCCGGAAGCGCGTGATGGACTCGCATTTGGCCAGCTCAAATGAAAACATAAAGAAAAGAAAATTTAGCCGGAAAAATATTGTGAAAAATGCGTGGAATGCATGACAAAAACAAAAAAAAAAAAAACAGATAAAAAATGAAAGAAAAAAAAATGAGCTGGCGAAAAGCACGGCTAACCAAGGCCCTGGGCCCACGCAAAACTATGACTTCATATTTTGGGTGTGGGCCAATTTCTTTTTATAGCCATGATGCGATGACACCTTGACAACCCTCAACCAGCAGCTACGTTGGCGACGGCGACAACCCTGTCACACACTCGAATGACTTAACCAAAATCCCATCAAATTATGCGCATACGCTTGCTGCCTGTCTTGAATTTTAAGTTGAGCCCCCCCCTAACCAAAACCAAAACAAACGAATACAACAATTTATTGAATTACTGTAGGAGACAAATTTTTGACAAATCTCTTTGGATTAAATCCCAAAGATTTTGACTTGGGCAAAGTTGGAACAACGATTGCGCTGCACGGCCCGGAATTTTAAATACCCGGCTTCGGTTTCATGTTGCCTAATAATTGAATAACATTGAAAAAGAAAACCCGGCTATGCTACGAACAAAAACAAACACAGTTCTATTATGTGTTCGATATGCTCAATAAATAGAAAAATTGCACAATCGTAATACACTCTTTAAAGCCCGTTAGCAGGAGATATTTATAATTATGCCCTGAACCCTTTCAAAATGGGTATAAGGGTATATTGTATTTGTGCAAAATCCAAATGAATGTAACAGGCAGCAGGAAGGATCTGCGACCCCATAAAGTATATATATTCTTGATAAATGATAAGTGCTTAATTCAAAATTTTGACCCAACTCGACAAAATGGCAAGGGGCTACATCACATTTTTTTCAAAATCTATGATTTTTTTAATATCTCGGGAGCAGGGAGATATGACGTTTCAAAACGACATAACTCCCTCCGCGCGGAGATATGACCTTCCAAATCATCACGTTTTATTTTCAAAATCGAGGTCAGTGCGAAAATCGAAACTTTTTCGATGATTTTTTTTTAATATCTCGGGTAATAGTCCCGCGCGGAGATATGACGTTCACAGTTTCCATAGCAAATAAACTTCCCAGAAATCCCACAACTTCATCAAAATGTAACTTTTTAGCTTAAGAGCTTTCCAGATATTAAAGTGAATATTCTTCCTAGAGTTCGCAATATGCACATATTTCTATCTATTCAAAATTGAACTTGTTTGAGTATTGTGTTTTTGTGTTCTTATCGAAGCTGCTCCTCATTCATTTAGCAACTTTTCCTACTTAGTATTATTCGTAATAATATTTCATTGAACCCTTCGATGCATTTGCCTATGCCCGACATTGTAGCGCGCAGGTCGAAGCGCGCATTTGAGCACTTTCGGGTGTCAATCATTGTTTATATTCATATTCACATTCGAATTCTCATTCCAGCTCGTCGTCTTTTTCATAATTTTAGTGGAAGGGGCGGTTGGTCATTGGCATCATCTCAAAGCGCAAATTGAATTAGCCGCTTGGACAGTTGCCTTCTTCTTGTTGCTATACCCTGTACTAATTGAAAATAATTGAAATAATATACATCTGGAAAGTTATAAGGTATATAACGATCAGAAGTCAAACAGGCTACATCTGAATACTCGAGTGCAAAATGTAGGCTCTTAGGGCACACGCCGTAAAAAGTATTTGATTATTGATAACATTTGTCTAAGATCGATAAATATCGATTTCACATTTAACTATTAAATTAAACAAGCTCGTATATAGATTCTCGATAAGTTCTCACATTTATCCAACATCGATAAATATCGATAGACAGCTTTGCTCGCAGCTTATAAGAGCTAGAACCATAAATGTAAGTCTCAACTACCCGTCTGAGTTCTCGATAACTCCTCCACTTATCTAAAATCGATAAATATGGATAGACAGCTAAGATCGCAAATGATAAGAGCTAGTAAAGCAGGCATATGTTAACAATATTCCGCTTTTAGAATATCTTGCCCAAACTTAAAAGTTTACCAAACCTTCATAGGGTATCTGCCAGTTGATCACGTACGCCTATCTCTGCTCGTGCTTGTTGTTAGTTTTTTTTTCTTCTAGTTAGCGATATTCGTAATCCAGAATTGTTTTCCAATTTGCCTATTGCTGCACCTCCTGCTGCACCTTCTGCTGCTGCTGCTGAGGTAGGGCCTACGGGAGATGGCCAGGCAGCTGCGGCAGGTAAACGACACCGCACACGGCCTATCGTCGCGTTCGATCTGACAGGTAACAAGCAGCTGCCAGGTAGGCAACTAGATAACTTCATCAGCCGGCTGCAGGACGAATTCTGCCAGCAGGAAGTGCCCGCAGGCGACGGCGGCGTTTGCCTTCCTGCTGGCTGCCTCTTGTTTGCTCAGAAATCACAGGAGTTCCGTGAGTTCAATGGAATCGCCCTGAAATTTGCCTGCTGTTTGATCCATTGTCAGCGAATACTCGACTCCTTCACAAATCAGTCAATGCGCAGCCCGAACGTGACCAAGTCTTATTGGCCCGTGGCCATAATTACATCGACTGCGAGCTACAGGATTTACAATTCTGGCTAACTACTCGCATTCACTTTTCAAATGTCATGTTTATAAGTGTGTGTGTGTGTGTGTGTGCGTGTGTGTGACGAGGTGTGCTGCGTTGAACTCTTCAAATCCTATCTATTTTATGGACGTGACTGTAGTATCTTTTTCTTAAATGTTTGTAATTGGAATTTATTTATGTACCTTTTAATATCTTTAGGCGTTGATAATTGAAATAAATTCATTTCATATTATTTTTTGCTTGAAAATTTCAAAAGGTTTTTGAACAAGACTCACATAAAGCTAGAGATCTGAAATAAATAATATATATTTAGCTAACCCATAGAAAAGAGGCTTCGCATTTTCTTCTTATATCTCTTCATATCTTCTTATATTTGCAGCATATCGATAAAAATCGATATATATTTTATTTATATCTTATATTTGTTGAAGTTTATATTTGGAATATACTTATATTCTTTTAACATTCTGACCTAACTTTGACTTGGAAATTTAACATGATACAAAATAATCTCCCATAAAAGTTCGCTTCAATAACTTCTGTCAATTGCAAAATATCGATTAAAATCGATTAATATTATATGTATATATATATATGTACTTGGATGTTTACAATTAAGATTATTGTCTTTTAATATTTTGCTTTTTTGGCTATATTTAACATTATATTATATATTCGGGCATACTCTTGTTTTCTGTATCGCATTTCATTTTCGGCATATCGATTAAAATCGATAGACAAATTGAATTTAAGTATATTTATATTCCTTTTGAACTGATTTGGATTCTCTTTGTCCAACAATTTCTAGTTAGTTTTTAACAAGATAAAGTATTTGACAGACTATATGGTATATGATAATAATTTGTGCTCGGCGGAATGCCCAAGAATTTTTTATATATGTGCGCCTATTGCCGCTGTAAACAGGCAAAGCAATAAAAACAAATTGGAATTATAATAAAAATACGATTGAATACAAAATAATGCCAAATGCAGCCATGTCTAACAACTCGCACCCGATGCCAGCTGTTCGTGCCAGCTGAGTCACGATGATAGCTGGGCACCTGACTCTGTGATCTGATTAACAAAAAATATGACAATAATAATTATAATAATAATAAGTAAACTACGTCATTCGATTCTAGTTTATCAATGACAATTTGTTGCTGTTGTTGTTGGTGTTGTTGTTGTTGTTGTCCGGGGCTTGTGTATTTCGCCACTTGGTTGTGACGGAAATGCCATTACATAAGCCAAACTATGAAATGATGGACCAAATGGCCAGAAAGGGAAGCAGCAACTCGACCCAAAGAACCCCAATGAACAAGAAGAAGAAAAGGAGGAAGAGAAGTTGGAAGTAGAAGCTGGGGAAAAGGCAGGGGGGCGGGGGTGCAGAGGCGGCCAGCCTGTGGCAGTGGGGGCAATGTCAGCATTCTTGTTGTCTCCAATTCAAGCATAAATATTTATATAAACCCGAGCAGGGGCAACAAGGGATTAGCAGGGGTTGTGCACAGATAGGGGGCGGGGGGCGAGGGGCAACAATAAGCAAACAAAGAAACCCAAAGACTCGAAAATTAAATGAAATTCTTGTTGTGGCAAGTTGCGGGAGGCAGCTGTGACAGAACAGGCAAGGGGTGCAGGGGGGGCGTGCAGCAGACAAATGATAATAAATATTATAAAGAGCATTCGGAATTCGACAGACTTCGTGTGTGTGTGTGCAAGAGATGCTGCAACACTTGGCCCGACTCACACTCGTGGCAGGAACAGACGAAGGCGTAGAGTGTGGAGTGGGATAGGGGGGAAGGGGGGAAGGGGCAGCTGGCTGCAAGCACTTGGAAAACACTTGTGATAATGATTACTAATAAGCCGCACAAACAAACCAACCAAACTCCAGACCCCCAAAACAAAAACGAAGGAAATAATGAAAGAGTCAAATAAAAGCAAGAAATAAAAAAGAAGCAGACAGTGCAGCTTGGGGAAGTGCATTTAAAATGAGACAAACTTCTTTAAAGTTGAAAGTCCGAATAAATCAAAAGAGAGGGGAATAACCAGAACGTATTTCCAATAACAACAATTGCTTTAGCTGGGCACATTTTAACCATTTAACAGTTAATAATATATTTTAAAAAGTTTATTAATTAAAAAAATTAATACCTCACAGCCATACCAGAAATTGATTCTTGTTGAAAAGAAACTGAAATACGTTAGCAACACAAACACAATTGCAATTCTATTTATAGAATTCATGTATGTGTGCAAATGTATTGCCAATAATAAATGTTTTCTTGCATAACTTTTGTGTTTCCAAAACGATCTTAATGAAATTTTCAGCATTAGCTCTGATTATGCTGTACTATGTTCGCATATTGACAAAAAGACAACAGCAAATAGTGGATTGCGTGGAGTTAAAGTTACTAAGAAGAAGCTTAAATTTAAACTAGTTACAAGCGACTTTAAAGCCAACTAGAATGATGTTCGAATTCCTTGGAACTAGTTCCGTTGACTCCTGCTCCCGCTTGGTTTTTGAGGCTTCACTCTCCAAATGAGTTTGACTTTAATGAGCATTAAATGTGCTGTCAACTGTGAAGTAGTTTCTTGAATTTGCCCCCTTTTTGCATTGCATTCAATTGAATATTTAATTTGAAATATAATTCATAATTAAAGCAATCAAATTTCCACGAACTCTTTAGCTGCGGGTTACCCTGCCGGGAACTAAGACTTGGGCGAGGGCTGTGGACTGGGTAAGATTATGTCGAGGGGGGGATTTTCACTTGATTGCCCTGACCGAAAGCCACTTGAAAGGGTTTCGGATGCGACGGGGGGACGGGGAACGGAACCGACTTTGGCACTGGTTCTGGAACTGGTTCTGTTTTTTTTTTTTTTGTGGCAATTGAAATGACACGCGCGCCGCGTTTATGCGGCAATTAATGCTTAAATTTAATTAAATGCATTCTATGAGTGTTTCGAGTGCTCGAGTGTGTGAGTGTGAGTGAGTGTATGAGTGTGAGTGAGTGCATTCATTTACTTGCCAGCGACTCAGGCGAGTTTTAATTGCTTTGAGAAGCTGTAACTGGAGCGAAGTGCAGCCCACGATAATTGATTTGGTCGGGGAGATGCAATACCCAATCCAATCCCATCGCACCCCCTCTCCCCCTTTTTCCATTCACCCCCCCCACCCTGTGAAAGCCATGCGCTAATTGATAAGCTAAGTGGCAAGTGGCATTAAATCAGCCCAGCGACTGCCATTTTCCAGACCAAACCACAATTTACTTCAATATCAAACACAACTTGCCAGAATCCCGAATTTCAAAATTCCAAGCGGCTCGCAGAGATCATTAAATACACTTTTATGGACAAGTTTGAGCAGGAGGAAGACCAGGGGCAACAGGAGGGGGTGGGGGTGGAGCTGGCCAAGATTTATGGCCCAGCTGCGCTCCCGTGCCCAGATTTATGTTCTACCAACAGAACAAGACGCAGATTTGTCGTCGTCATCTCGTGCTTCTTCTTCTGTCTGTTTGCTTCCCCTGTTTATTAATGTCAAAGCAGGTTTTTTTTTGTTTTTTTTTGGTATACCCTAGAGACGATGTACATTAGAAATAAATTAAATCAGACAGATATATTTGTGTGTAAATAATGTCTATAACAAATAGAAGCAGGCATGCCGTAACCCTTCCGAGTATGCTACGAGTTCATGTGCCAAACGAACCAGTTCATATCAGACAGGAAGGAGGAGGACTAGAATTTAATCTGCCCAGCTATGTGCTAGTTCAGTGGATATAATTGTGACCTACAAAAAAATAAAACAGTTCAAGAGAACCAGGTTCACGAAGCAACCCCCAAACCAAACGAACCATTGACAACCGATCATCTTTATCCACATTCCTTCAGATATACTCTCTTTAAATACCCTGCCCGATCCAAGATCTGGCTTTGCTTTAGTTTGCTTTAAAGAATTGTTAGAATATATAATTCTTATTTTATGGAGCTGACTTCATTTCATTTCATCAAACCTACGCATTTTGCCATCAGCTCTGGAACTAATAGAACTTTTGATTAATAAGTTTAGTCATATAAGAAATTTGAACTAGATCCCATCTCAGCGGATATCTAAGTATCACAATTAGAACAAGTAAGAGGTTCTACTCGGGAGCTCCGATCCGCTCTGCGCAGGCACTTTCGCACCGACCTATATTTTGAAAAAAAAAAAACGTGATGTAACCCCTTGCCATTTTGTCGATTTGGGTCAAAATTTCGGATTTCCTTTTTTTGATGCCAATCGACAGAACTGATCCTTACGAGTCAAAAATGGTATGAAATTGTAAAATCGGACATTATTTGACGGAAATATTCCAAAAAATCATCAAAAAGGTTGAATTTACGAACGAATCGATCGGTTTTATGTCAACAACATTTTTCAACCCATCGATGTTTAATTTGTTTGAATTCCAATTGATGCTAGGGATCCGTACGCATTCAAAAAGGTATAACATTTTATATTAAATCAGGCATTATTTACCCGGGATATTAAAAAAAAATCATCGAAAAAGTTTCGATTTTCGCACCGACCTCGATTTAAAAAAAAAATAGTGATGATTTGGAAGGATATCTCCGCGCGGAGGTCTGTCGTTTTGGAACGTCATATCTCCCCATGGAGCTATTACCCATCATACCGCGCGGAGGGAGTTATGTCGTTTTGGAACGTCATATCTCCCGCGGAGCTATTCCATCATATCTCCGCGCGGAGTTCTGTCGTTTTGGAACGGCATATCTCCCAGCGGAGCTATTACCCGAGATATTAAAAAAAATCATCGAAAAAGTTTCGATTTCAATTTTGAAAAAAAAACGCGATATACAATATACCCTTATACCCATTTTTAATGGGTTCAGGGTATAAAAAGTATAGAGTATAGCACTAGATCAATCAAGCCTTATGGAACTGAGAGACTAGACGAGCTAGACTCTCATATAAGTATCCCATATATTGTATACAAATTTCCGGCAAAATATCTTAATATATTAAGCACATATTAAAAATATTTCTTAGTGCTTAAAGACTATACACAGCAGAATGGGCACAGGGCATTTGACAGTCGAGCTCTATCCAAAGTACGCATTCTTTTTCTTGTATTTTTTCAACTTTTCATTACCAAATCTCGCAAGTTGACATGAAGCTAAACATGCTAAATGAGCAGGCAACTGGCCGCGACCTCAAAAGACCCAACGAACTGGCCCAATAACAAGGCCTAAATGGGCGAGGGGGAAAGGGGGAATGGGAGAGAACAGAAGGCGAGGCAATTTACACAAACGTGACACGAGTAGGCTATAAAATGTGAATGCGAATACGACCTGCTGCTGCAGTGTTGCACAGTGTCGCACGACAACGGCACGCGGGGCAGCTTGAGTCCAGTCTTTAAGTGTCGGAATCAGGTCTAGCTAGTTGCCTGTTGCCTGTTGCTGGCAACCAGTTCTTGGCTTACTTTGATGGTTCAGTGGGTGTGCATTAAGATATTCAAAAGCCATTAACATCGCATTGATAGCTCCGGCGAGTAGTTCATAAATTTGCAGCTCAAAGAACTAGTTCTTAGCATTTATGAGCCATTCAAAGCGCATAAAATGACGAAATTTCCTACTCTGTTTCAATTAAAAAAAAAATGACAACTCATTTTCAATATAATTTTTATATTTTAAAGAAATTGCTTTATTTTATTTCTTTTTTTTTTTTTGCTCCATTGTGCACAAGTTCAAATGAGTGCGTTGCGCTTTAGTACCAAGGAACTGAATTGCAATTTATTTTTAAGGCCTTTTCAACACTTCATTAAGCAAAGAACTAGTTCGCAAACGAAAGCTGTTGCCAGCAAGCAACTCAAATAAATAGAAATATAAAACATAAAATAGAAGTAAAAAGAAAACACTTTAAGACGCATCGTAAAAACTGGCGAGAGGGCGCGAGAGCGCGGCCAGTGTTGGTTAATGTGCGGGCCAAGTGTCAATTGGTAGGCGACAAACAGCAAATGACTTGGACCTGCCCTCAACTTTGGCTTGGCCGCAGCTGCAGCTGTTGTTGTTGCTGTTGCTGTTGCTGTTGTTGGGCTTGGGGCACTTAAAGAGGCAACATGGCCATGTGGCAACGTGTAGGTGCCGCTTTTAATGGCGTCCATAAAGCCGCAATTGCCGCTGCTGCCGCTCGAGGATAATGAAGTTGCATGTTTACACTGTGCTACGTGGGTGAGGCAGCGATACCAGTCAAATAGGGTATATTGATTTTGTAAGACAAAAGACAAGCCGAGCTGGATCTAGGATTTCTCATTTCTTAAATATCGATAACTATCGATTTTTTAATAAGACAAGATATATGTCGCGAATTATATATGCTACAGTCAACCAATTTGTTGTATAGGCTCCACTTTTTTGAAATGGAAAACTTACTTTTTATATTTTTAGCATTGAGTTTTAGGTTATGTACATGCATGTCTATTACAGAGTATCTCGCAGGCGAGCACTTGCGACCAGATCATGCTTAGTTTGGGTTGTAAAGCCTGACTGCCTGGCTGTCTGCCTCATTAGCAACATCTTTTCGTGTTGACGCACCCAAATACTCTCTCGTTGCTGTACCCCATCCCGCCGCCTCTGTTCCACGCTTACGCCCCTGTCGCCCCCGCCGCCTCTGGTCGGCTGTCGAGACTGCGCTTCAAGTGTTCCTAAGTAATTACATTTTGGCAAGCCCCTCTGCGTGCAATAATCCAAGTAAAGGTGCATTGAACTGGTTCCACCCACGAAATCGATTTTATTGGTAGCCCCTCTACCTGCCCTCTACCCTCCCCCCCTACGGATGCCCCTGGGCAGCTCATGACTGCGTTTGTTCAATTGAAGCTCAATCGCAGCGGACACCTGAGCACATCGCAATTGGCAATTCGAGCCGGCGACCGCAAAAACCGACTGCACCGTTATTTGATCGATATCGATATATATCGATTATGTGATCGGTTGATCGTGCACCCGTGGGATTTTGCTAGCCTCGCAGAAGCCAAAGTTTCATCTTTTTTTTTGTGATCGTCTATAATTTCCTGTTTCTCTTGCTCTTCTCGCTCTTACAGCCTGCTGGTGGGCGCGCCCTTGGACCGGAATCGACAGCCGAACACAAATGAATCGGGCGCCCTGTACAGGTGCCCCATCTCGACGGACTTCAACGATTGCGAGCAGGTCATCACGGACGGACGAAGATGTAAGTAGAGCAACGCCCCTTCCCCAAAATACTGGAATAAAAGAAGAAGAACAAATACTAGTATTTTTTTTTATTATTTTTTTATTATTAAGCACTACGTATATAATTAAAACTAATTTGATTGAGTTTATCGAAAAAATATTCTAAGCGCTGTCAAAATTTAAGTTTTAATTTTTGTTTTTATTTGTTTTCTTCCATGGAGAATTGCGAAAAATTGAATTAATGTTAGTTGATAATATGCGAATGCTGCTGTCTAAACGAGGTGAAGGTTATTAAAAGAAAGAGCTCGAAAATTGAAGCGAAACTAACAAAAACTTGTCATACCTAAGTCTAGTGAAGCTTTGATAACTTTTAAACGCAGTGACTAACACATTTTCCCAGATCTGTGACGAGATCAAGCTGAGTCTTAGACCCTCTATTTGAGCATATTATCTAATATTTTGTATAGCTATTGTTATTATTATGATTATGATTATGATTTTGCTAGGTTCGTTTCTGTCTGTACATAAAATCGCGTGCAGCTGTATAAAGAACTGTGACTAAAACGTTTTCTAACTGTTAGTTAATTACTATAGTTAATATATATACATATAGATACTTAGCTATGGCAAGATATGGCCAGCGTATCCATAGTATCATTAATTCTTTTTATTGTATAGAACTAGTTTCTTAATGAATATTTATTCCAACACAAAACATATATATTATTTCCTTTATTTAATTTTCTTTTTTCTTTATTTTTGTTTTCGTTCTCTTCTTTACGTAAATCCCCCACCCAAAAAATCAAAACAAATATATTTATATATATATATAATATATTCGGTGCGCATACGGAAAACTCATTTAACTCTTCCAAAAAAAACTTTCAACCAACCAAAATTATTGATCAACTATTCTCGACATTTCAAAAAAACAAAAAAAAAAAACCAAACGAAAAAAACGAATTTATCATTTAGCATCTGGCGGAGCTTATGAACCTAGTAAGTGGTATGGGTGCTTTATTTGTTGTTGTTTTGCCCACATATTAAAAAAATCAGAAAAAAAAAACAAATCGACAAAAACTAATACACAATTTGATCAATTCATTTGTTTGTTTAAAACTTATATTATGATTTGCATTTGCGCTTTGATTTCTCTCACATTATTTTAACCAACGAAATGCAACGATATAAACGCATCAGCGATAAATATTTGCTATCGATAACGCAAGAGATTTGCCTAATTTACGCACACACAACACTCACAACTTGTACATAATCGAACGATAAACTGTCTATCGATAAACGGCTAGCACTCACATGTACAGTCACGCACGCATGCCATGCAAGCTAAAGTTAACGGCATTTTGGGGCCGCCATTTATATATTATATATTTGTTGCATGCGCCGCTTAATGCAGCTGAATTCGCCGCACACACTAACCCACACACAGTTAAGCTTGTATATATACATAAATATATTCTATTTCTAGCATCAATTTACATGCTAATTATAATATCTTTCTATTTATCTCTCTCTATATCTATATATATATTATATTGTATCGATAATTAACTACTTATTTATTACTCTAATGCCCATTAGCAGCAATCTAGTTGACACATTTTGACTGAGCAATCATTGTAATTAACTAGTTCGCCATATAAATCATCGCTTAGCGCTGTGAGAACTTGTCGAGCACGATCGGGCTGGGCCTGTGGGTTAAGAGCCGCTTCGGAATTCGTATTTGGCTTTAGGGCCAGTTTTGCATTCGCGCCGTGCTAACTAATTTGCTGTTTGCCATTGACTTGTATAATAAACTATAGCTGAATCTTCGGTGCCATTTCTGACATAACAATTGGCCGCGGCCAACTTAACGATGCTCTAGCGCAGCCAACTTAATGGCATTCACAGCGAATGCAACTCAGTATTGGACTTGCGGTTGCTTAGCCCAAAAATCATCACACGATGTTGTTGATTCGCAATTCCATGAAATTTGCACAAAAAGAATGCTGGGTCTTGCCTTTCTTCTTATCGCCGTTCCCTGGGGTCTTGTAAATTTGACATTTTTCGGCATTTCATTTGGCATTGAAATTTCATATTTATCTTAAAGCTGAAATTAGAAATAAGAAATTCGGCCTTTGATTTGGCAAAACATAAATCTACATACATATGTAGGTATGTGTTCGAACTTCTCAAAATTTTAGAAAATATAAATAGTCTTTGAAATGTTTTTTAAAGTATTTAATCCCATAGTTGACAGGTATTAATAGTATACATATAGGAGGGATAGGTCTGGAATTTCGTTTAAGAATTTTATATTCAAAATTTGAGTAACATGTAATAATCTATTCGATCTCAGGGACTAGCATAGATTATAGTACATATTTAGTATTCACGTATTTTGCAAATCGATTAATATCGATTACCAAAAATGACAGGGTATTTGTTAGTCGCGCACATTATTTTTGCATGAGACTTTTGTGCATTTAAATCAGTTATAGATGATTCCCCCCCTCTCTCTCTCTGTCTCTCTCCTCTTGATTTACTGCACAGCTTCTCATTATTGTGGTTTTGCGGTTATTTGTTGTCATCACTTGTTGGGCATTTCCCCTGTTTCATTCCCAAATTGTTTCGCAGAATTTACAGCTGCGTCAACGTCTGCGACTGCGCTGTATAATACTGTTTTTAATACCCTAACGAAGAGTATTATGCATTTGTCAAAAAGTGTGCCATTAGGTTACTATTTATATCGTGTCGAAATCGAACGGATCGGACAACTATATTATATAGCTTCGATGTGAAAAATTGATCAAGTCCCGCAAATTTGGAACTTTCACGCTATTTTTTTCGAGAGATTTTTGGATTATTTTATGTCTCAAACAAATTCTGTTCTTAGATATCTTAAGCAATTTGCGTATTCACAAGTTTTTCTCACATATTTGCCAACATCGCAGTTCCATATGATAAATCCGTCGGGAAGGGTATTCAAACTTTGCCGTGTCGTTCATTTAATTTTATTTATTTTTTCTTCTTTTGAAAGGGGACAATTTACTGCCAATTGGCGTCTCATTTAGCTTTAATTATATTTACTCGGCTCCAAATTATTTAAATATTGAGCTGTAAAGTCATTTGCAGCAACAGCTGTGCATATGTACTCCGCCCCCCTCCTCTCCTTCTCCACCGCAGCCACCAACGCCGTCGCCGACAATTTTAATGTGCCGTTCGCATTCCGAATGTTTGCAAAGCGGCGACGTCGGCGTCGACGTCGACTTCAGCTTCGGCTGTGCCCGTTTTGCAGTTGTTCTTGTTGCTGTTGTTGTTGTTGTTGTTGTTGCTGCTGCTGCTGTTATTTCTGGCCTTTGCTATTGGTAACGCGCGACAATCAGAGCGTGCTGCTGACTGTGGCAGAGAGTCTGCCACTGCCATGGCGCCCGAGAACGTGACAAATTTTACAAAATGCAAAAGCCGACGAAGAAGAAGCATCAGCAGCAGCAGAACGGGAACAACAACAATTGCAGCGGCATAAAAATAAACTGCGACAAAACGCAAATTTGTGTGGCATAAAGAAATTCTTGTGCAACATGCGTCTCGACATTGTTGAGCCAAATACCACACATAGCGATAGACGCGACAAGCACAAACACGCACCACGCCCCCAACCCCTGCAATGCAGCCCAGCTGGCAGCACAATAGCCCACTGTCAATGCCAAAAACGCGCCGCGCAGTGCAAAGTTCACTGGGCCTGGGCCTCTGCCAATAAGAAGCCAAACACACACACACACACACACACGCGCGCGCGCTCGCGCACGCAACTGCAGCTGCGCTTAAGTCGCGTGGGACACAGATGCGGTAAATTTTGAATGCGACTTTCACTCTGCGCGTTTTAAAACGCGTCAAACCCGACAGAACAGCCCACGCCCGAAATAAAAAAAAGCAGGCAGTAAAAGGCGCAACAGCAATTCAAAAATCATAAATGATAAACTCACCTCTCTGCCCAAAACTGCAATCAGCTCTCTTTGCCTCTCTCTCTTTGCCTCTCTCCCTCTCTTTGCACTGCGGGCACACTGTTATAGTCATTTATCATATTTCAACACTTTGATGCTTTAAAATGCATTTTAAATCAATTTCGTTACGTTTCACACACACTTATTAACGCTCGCCCACTCTCTCCCTCTCCCTCTCCCTCTCCCTCTCCCTCTCCCTTACGCTTTGTCACTCAGCACATATTTCCATTGCGCATGTGTGTGTGTATTGGTTTGTAAGCCGCCTAAGCAGGCGCAAACAGCAACACCCCAGTCGCACCTTCAATGCCGACAAAGTCGCTGCTGCATTCAAGCTATTTTTCTATTTTGATGCCCTGACATGCAACTTGTTAATGGATATACTTCCCTTAATCCCTTGAATTTGCATATATTTAAGCTGCACAAGCTTATGAGTCCAGTTAGAATTGTTGCTTTCAAAATTAGTGACAAAAGATGCGGTCTTTCAGCCAGTAAATTTTACAAGCCAATGTTTGGCTGGGATATTTGCATATACTGATTATGACAGGACCCGAACCCATTAAAAATGGGTATAAGGGTATATTGTATTTGTGCAAAATCCAAATGTATGTAACAGACAGAAGGAAGCATCTCCGACCCCATAAAGTATATATATTCTTGATCAGCATCAATAGCCGAGTCGATCTCCGCGCGGAGATATGACGTTCCAAAACGACATAACTCCGCGCGGTATGATGGGTAATAGCTCCGCGGGGAGATATGACGTTCCAAAACGACATAACTCCGCGCGGAGATATAACCTTCCAAATCATCAAATCGAGGTCGGTGCGAAAATCGAAACTTTTTCGATGATTTTTTTTAATATCTCGGGTAAATAATATCTGATTTTAAAATCTTATACCTTTTTGAATGCATACGGATTCCTAGCATCAATTGGCATTCAAACAAATTAATCATCGACGGATTGAAAAATGTTGTTGACAAAAAACCGATTCGTTCGTAAATTCAACCTTTTTGATGATTTTTTGGAATACATCCGTCAAATAATGTCAGATTTTCCAATTTCATACCATTTTTGACTCGTAAGGATCAGTTCTATCGATTGGCATCAAAAAAAGGAAATCCAAAATGTTGACCCAAATCGACAAAACGGCAAGGGGTTACATCACGTTTTTTTTTTTCAAAATAGAGGTCGGTGCGAAAGTGCCTGCGCAGATCGAGTTTGTTTCCGATAATCGATAACTTACTCCGTTTCCAAGCAATCGATAAAAATCGATATCGATATTCTGTTTTTTGGGCAATTTTGGTAAATAATAAGGGCTAGAGTCACGAAACATGATATGTTGCTTCTAAAATATAATATATGTGTGCATTTGATGTTGGAAGAAGAGGGTTCAGGGTATCCCCTAGTGGGGAGCTTCCGACAAGAACTTCTTACTTGATAAATATGGCGAATTAGGAACGTTTAATGCAGGACATGTCTGTTCTTAAAAAAAGTTGTCAAAGGGTTACAATGCATAAAAATACAAATTAATTTTAAAATAATTTTGTTGCATGTTTAGATTTTTAGTTAAAAAATATTATGCGCTAGTTCTTTGCTCATATACTCGCTCGTTCTCTCGTTCTCTCTCTCTCTCTCTCTTTCTCTTGCGCACTCAATTGCGTGATATCTCTTAGTCGAGCAATCGCATGTCACTTTGCTTCATGCTTCGTTTAATTGAATATTTTGTTTACACTTGTTGCTGTAGATTTCGTTTTTGTTGTTGTTGTTGTTGCTGCTTCTTCTTCTCTTCTGTTGCACATGTGCTGAACAGCGCGACTTGTTTCTGCAGACATCTATAAGTAGAGCAAGCCCTTTCGCCCCCCCCTTGACTGAATGCGTTGGACCCCACTGCACATGTGCGCAAGGTCTGCCTGCAGCTGTCTTTCCCTTGTTGCGTGCTTTCTCTCTCTCTCTCTCTCTCTCTCGCCCGCTCAGCGGTTTTGCTCATGTTATTTAACAGCTGTTAATAGCTTAGCAGCATCAATAGATGTTTACGTTGCTCGCTCGCTGTAAATACCGTAAATTTGAGTTTAGACTAGCATTTATTTTTTCGAATATTTTGTAAAATTAAAAATTAAAACAAAAAAAAACTGTACATATGAATACATAATTACATATTGTTTTTAATGCATATTCTATCACTTATGTTGTTATTGATGTTGTTGTTATTGTTGTTGTAACTGATGCGACACATACACACAGATACACACACACACACACCCGCACATACACATACACACACACACACACACATATACACATACACACACACGCACACTTATACAACTTCGTCACACACTTTGCTAACAAGAACAAAAAACTACTTTTTGCACTTCTATCTGCTCACTGGCGCCACCTACAGCCTACGATGTCGACGAACTGATACCGCCATCTAGCGACGAAATCAAGGAGGGACAATGGATGGGCGTAACTGTACGCTCCCAAGGTCTGGGCGGCAAGGTAAGCACCATAACTGCGATTTAATCCCAGTTCATGATTACGATATTCTGGCACTGATTCTGGACTTGATTAACCTCCCCCCCTCTCTCTCTCTCTCTCTCGTCAGGTGCTGGTCTGTGCGCATCGCTATGTGACGATTGTGCGCGAGAATCGCTATGGACAAGGTCTGTGCTATGTCCTGACCAACGATCTACAATTCGACGAGGTCTACGAGCCATGCAAAGGACGCTCCGTGCAAAGGTAGGTGAAGGTAGCACTGAAAATTAAACGGGACAAGAAAGGATTAAGGGCTCAAAACTATCAAGATTTTGTAAATTCTATATTCCGCATCCTCGGGGACTTAAACCATAAACTTCGTGAACTGTGAACTTGAGAGTAGAATACGGGAGAAACTTAGGTATTATGTTTGAAGCAAAAGTCGAAGCTGGTAGATCTTACTTCCCTGAGGACATAGTTATTCCGGTTAAGGGTCTTAGGGAATATCGAAAATATATTAAAACTTTCAAGATAGTATCTTTTGCTCAAAGTCTTGTTTCTTTATCGGGAACTTGGCCTAAATCCTTCTCTAATTCATGGGGAACTTAAAATCCTTAGTCTAAAGTTGGAAACGTTGAGGCTCAATGAGTGTTGCGATTAAATTCCCAAAAGTCCTTTCAAGCGAAGAATGAGCCAAAAATAAAGGAAATCCATAGGAAATAGGGAAATACAAGGTTAATCTTTTTGGAATCTTGGGAGCCGAATATATAAATTATTGTGTGAAACGAAACGCAGTCGAGCATATTAAAAGCAGAAACAAAAATTTCCTAAATGAATCAATTCGAAATGGTAAATTTGTCATGGTCAGGTTTGATTCATAGCCCAACCAAAAGAAAAACAAAAAAGTGTCAAGGTGAAGTGCGTATAAAGATATTTCAAAAACTGGGAGGAAGAAAGGCAACTCAGCGCGTGTCTAGCTTCAGTTAAAGCCAATTAGCATGCAGCGTGTGAGTGTGTGAGGTTATGGGCGAAGCAGGAAAGCAGTGAGAGAGGGGGCAGGAAGAGGCGGGCGAGGGTCGAGAGACGTGCTGGTCAGGTGTGACAGCGATGACGTCGTCGTTGCAGGAACCCATGACATAAGGGCGAAATTTCAATTTATTTAAATGTCAGCACAAGTTGAGAAGGGGAAGGCGACTAGGGGCAGGAACAGGGGCGGGGGCAGCTGGATAAACAGGGTCGCAGCCGCGCCCAAAAAAACATAGAATAGATTGTTTTATGATGTGATATGGCATAATATGTGAGGCATGCTAGATGACGTGCACCCGGACTTGGACATGCAATTTTTCATTGCGCTGGCATCGCGTGCCTGACCCTGGTCTCATTTATACTCTACATATCAAATGCAGGAGAGTGTAGTTTAGTTTAGTTTTGCGGCGAGTATCTTTCAAAGTCGTAGAGTTAGCGGTAGATGGACTTCACAGGACTCTCTTCAAAGATCGAGCGTTCGGCTAAAATTGCCAAAACATCATAGTTTTAAAGTCACCGACTTTCAAGGGGTTACAGTTTGAGAGTCACTCAAGCACTTTTCGACATACTGAAGCTCGTTTTAACATGCTGAACACAGTATATTTAACAGTCGGTCTCCGTCCGACTGTCAGGTTGTTGACCATTTATTAATGTCGTGCAATCCACACACACACACACACACACACACACACACACACACACACACACGCACGCAGGCAACACGAGGATTATGGCTTCTGTCAGGTGGGCACCTCGGGCGCCCTGCTGGATGACAATACCATGGTGCTGGGCACGCCGGGCCCGTTCACGTGGCGCGGCGCCATTTTCGTGACAGAAATTGGGGGCGAGTATCTGGAGCGGGACAAGAACATGTACTACAGCGATCACTCGGACGCCAGCTCACCGGTGGATAAGTACAGTTATCTGGGCATGGCCGTAACGGGCGGAAGATACTTCGGGGAGCGGATGTCCTATGCGGCGGGTGCGCCCCGTTCGAATGGCCACGGCCAGGTTGTGATCTTCGATAAGGCCAACACGAGTCCGATACCCGTGCGGCTGATCATTGACGGGGAGCAGTTCGCCTCGAGCTTCGGCTATGAGCTGACCACGGCGGACATCAATGGGGACCAGAAACCGGATCTGATTGTCGCCGCGCCCTTCTATTTCGCCAAGAGCGACGGCGGCGCCGTCTATGTCTATCAGAACGCCAAGGATATGCTGCCCAAGCAGGCGACGCTGCGTCTGACCGGGGCCCTGGAGAGTCGCTTCGGGCTGGCGCTGGCCAACATTGGGGATCTGAACAAGGACAGCTGCGAGGATCTGGCTGTGGGTGCACCCTACGAGGGCGACGGCGTAGTCTACGTTTATCTCGGCTCCAAGCAGGGCCTCAACGAGAAGCCCTCGCAGCGCATTCAGGCCTCGGATCTGGGACGCAATCTGCCCCAGCCCATACGCACCTTTGGCATCTCCATAGCGGGCAACACGGATCTCGATGGCAACTCGTATGTGGACATGGTCGTGGGCGCTCTGCCCTCTGTTGTCGTCCTGCTGGCCCGACCCATCATCAACATCCAGACGACATATCGCAGCAACGAGACGCGTAACATCGATCCAAATCGCGCGGGCTGCCGCATGGATGTCTCAACGAATCTGACCTGCTTCACGTTCGAGGCGTGCAGCAGCATCGATCCGCACGAGCAGCTGACCAAGGAGCTCAATCTGATCTTAACCGCCGAGGCGGAGACCTTCGAGCACCACAAGAAGTTCTCGCGCGCCTTCTTCGATCGGGAGAACAAGCGCAGCAACGTGATCAGTCGACAGGTTCGCGTCCGCACAGATGGCCGAGTCGAGTGCCAAATGGTAACCGGGTACATCAAGGCGAACACGCGCGACATTCAGACGCCCATTCGCTTTCGCCTGGACTACAAGCTGGAGGAGCAGCAGCTGGCCGACTCACCGCTCGAACGGCTCAATCCCATCCTGGACCAGACGCAGGCCTACATCGAGTTCGAGGGCACCTTCCAGAAGGATTGCGGCGATGATGATCTCTGCGAGAGCGATCTGCGACTCCATGCGGAGCCCAATCTCACGGCCGAGGGTAAGTTCTTCTTTGAACTAATTTCCCAGAACCAGTTCCGGAACCATTCGATAGCATTTAGCATAACTGCGCTTTTAATATGAAAAAAAAAAAAACAATTCATTAATCTGTTCAAAATGTGAATCACTTTTGGTTCCTGGAACAAATAAGTTTCATTAACTAGTTTCATTTCAAAAGCAGCCCAGTTGCAGCAGCTCACAGAGCACAGCTACTTTGTAAATATCGCAACGATTAACTTTTTTCTAAAATGACTCACTTTAATTCATGGAAATAACCGGAACTAGCATGTTCCATGAACTGATTCCATTGTAAAAGAACCCCAGAAGCGCTGAGAAGCTGATTGGAAATTAAAACTGTTTGACTTTACTCGAACAGATTAGTTATTTTCAAAGCTCAGCTTAATGAACTACAGTTTGAACTAGTTTGTGAATATCGCTCCTTATACTAGTTCACCGTTTGTTTGCTTTGATATGTAACTAGAGCTTTTTGATTTAATGGAACTAAATTAGTTACGTCCTGGAACTAGTTCCGTTTCATCATGGAACTAGTTCCGTTTCATCATGGAACTAGTTCAGTTCCGCGATTTAGTTCCCGTTTTTAATTGAATTTTTCCTTTTCAGACGGTCAATACTCACTGATCCAGGGCAACAAAACGGAACTGGAGGTCATGGTGAACGTGAGCAATCTGGCGGACTCGGCGTACGAGGCGCAGCTGTTCATCGTGCACCAGAAGAGCGTCTCATACATAGCGACCAAGAAGCCGGTAAGTGAACTGGAACTGGAAGACTAATGAAATCTTGAACTTATCCCATTCCCAATCTCATTCGGCAGACAAACGCGACATGCAACAGCTTCAACACGACGCTGGTGGCCTGCAGCCTGGGCAATCCGATGCTGCGTGGCACCACGACGCACGTGACAATCCGTTTCGATCCGAACAGCCTGGAGCTGGAGGAGTCTCAAATGGTGTTCCACATCTTTGCGAACACCACCTCGCAGCTGGTGGGCCAGCAGCCGCCCGAGCGCCGGCTGACCGTGCAGATGGTGCGTCGGGCAGAGCTGACTGTCCGCGGCTGGGTGAATCCGGAGCAGAGCTTCTACAGCGGCGCGGCCAAGCTGCAGGATTCGCCCATGGAGCTGGACGATGTCGGCTCGCCGCTGATGCACACCTATTCGATCTTCAACGAGGGCCCTTCGGCGGCGCCCAAGGTGCAGCTGGTGATCTCCTTGCCGCTGATGCTGGAGAGCGGCCAGGGCCAGGAGCTGGAGCAGGGCGCCAAGGATCAGTATCTGCAATATTTGGAGGACAAGCCAACCATCGAGACCGGCCAGGGCGAGTGCACGGTGGCGCCCGAGTACATCAATCCGCTTAAGCTCGCCTCCAAGGTGCCCGCCAGCCTGCGCAGCGCCGCCTACCTGAACGCGCCCGCCTCCATGACCAAGTGGCCCCTGCACCGCCAGGCGTCACCCACGCCAAGCAAATCCCTCAATCTCAGCCAGAGCCAGGGTCAGACGCAGCACTGGAGCCAGCACAAGTCTGGCCAGGATTATGGCCGGGCGAATCGCCTGCCGCGCAACACGCTCGAACGCATTGTCCGGCCGGAGCGCTTCATGGACGGACGCGAGGCCGGCGTCAAGGGCAAGAAGCAGCAAATTGTGGAGCTCAACTGTGACAAGCTGACGGCTCACTGCATCAAAATACACTGTGAGTTCTTCGCGATGCCAGCCAAGACGGAGGCGCAGGTGACACTCAAGGCGCGCCTCTGGAACTCGACGCTGGTCGCCCAATATCCTCGAGTGGATCTTGTCCGCATCATATCCACCGCCCATGTCAAAATACCCCAAAACTTTGGTGTCGAGCAGCTCGAGAACAATGACAATGTCTTGGTACGTACGAATTTCGATTCCTTGCATATATACTTACGGACGAGAAAACGGGCAGTTAACTAGCTTTTGAGCCATCGTGCTGGTTCGAACTCGGCACGAATTTCAAATAATTGTTAAGTTGTTTACGAGTAGCCAAGGTTAAAGCTAAGACTAGGCTGCAGGCATATTTTAAAGCAGAGCTTACATATTTATAGAGAGAACAAGTAAGAGGTTCTAGTCGGGAGCTCCCGACTAGGGAATACCCTGAACCCTCTTCTTCCAACATCAAATGCATATATATATTCTATTTTAGAAGCAACATATCATGTTTCGTGATTCTAGCTCTTATTATTTACCAAAATTGCCAAAAAAAAACAGGATATCGATATCGACTTTTATCGATTGCTTGGAAACAGAGTAAGTTATCGATTATCGGTAACAAACTCGATCTGCGCAGGAACTTTCGCACCGACCTCTTTTTTGAAAAAAAAAAAAAACGTGATGTAATAACCCCTTGCCATTTTGTCGATTTGGGTCAAAATTTTGGATTTCCTTTTTTTGATGCCAATCGACAGAACTGATCCTTACGAGTCAAAAATGGTATGAAATTGTAAAATCGGACATTATTTGACGGAAATATTCCAAAAAATCATCAAAAAGGTTGAATTTACGAACGAATCGGTTTTTTGTCAACAACATTTTTCAATCCGTCGATGATTAATTTGTTTGAATGCCAATTGATGCTAGGAATCCGTACGCATTCAAAAAGGTATAACATTTTAAAATCAGACATTATTTACCCGAGATATTAAAAAAAATCATCGAAATAGTTTCGATTTTCGCACCGAACTCGATTTTGGAAAAAAAACGTGATGATTTGGAAGGTCATATCTCCGCGCGGAGTTATGTCGTTTTGAAACGTCATATCTCCCCGCGGAGCTATTACCCATCATACCGCCTGGAGTTATGTCGTTTTGGAACGTCATATCTCCCCGCGGAGCTATTTCCATCCGAGCGGAGGGAGTTATGTCGTTTTGGAACGTCATATCTCCCCGCGGAGGTATTATCCATCATACCGCGCGGAGTTATGTCGTTTTGGAACGTCATATCTCCCCGCGGAGCTATTATCCATCATACCGCGCGGAGTTATGTCGTTTTGGAACGTCATATCTCCGCGGAGCTATTTCCGAGCGGAGGGAGTTATGTCGTTTTGGAACGTCATATCTCCCCGCGGATTTGTTCTCCGTCATATCGCGCGGAGCAATGTCGTTTTGGAACGTCATATCTCCCCGCGGAGGTATTATCCATCATACCGCGCGGAGTTATGTCGTTTTGGAACGTCATATCTCCCCGCGGAGGTAGTATCCATCATACCGCGCGGAGTTATGTCGTTTTGGAACGTCATATCTCCCCGCGGAGGTATTATCCATCATACCGCGCGGAGTTATGTCGTTTTGGAACGTCATATCTCCCCGCGGAGGTATTATCCATCATACCGCGCGGAGTTATGTCGTTTTGGAACGTCATATCTCCCCGCGGAGCTATTTCCATCCGAGCGGAGGGAGTTATGTCGTTTTGGAACGTCATATCTCCCCGCGGAGTTATTACCCGAGATATTAAAAAAAAACATCTATTTTGAAAAAAATGTGATGTAACCCCTTGCCATTTTGTCAATTTGGGTCAAAATTTTGAATCAGGCATTTATGATAAAAAAAGGAACTTAAATAGCATTACAGAAATAAGTCGCAATAACCATGATGTTAAAATGCGAAGCAGACGCGCATGAATGTGTGTTTGTACATGTATACAGAAATTCTTAAAGATGCTGCTCTATTCAATTGAGCAGTTGCATATAACTTTGGTTTTTTTTTTTTTAACCGAGCTTTATGAAATTTTCTACAGTATATCTTATTGTATCATAGAATATTTGTGTATACTGAAAAAGTCAATTGCATTTAAATTTTGGCTTAAATTGGCTGGCAATAAAAGTTGGGTTATTAACTTGATTTATAGGTCTGATATCTGATATAGATAAAGGGGTAAAGAAATCGGAGATGAATCTAATTATATTTACAATTACAGGTGGAGACACGCGCCTATCCGGAACTGTTGGACCAGCAGAGGGAGACGCACACGCCGCTATGGATCTATATATTGGCCGTGCTGGGCGGCCTGCTGCTGCTGGGCGCGTTCACGTACGCGATGTGGAAGTGCGGATTCTTTAAGCGGCAGCGACCGACGGATCCAACGCTGAGCGGCAATCTGGAGAAGATGAACGAGGAGAAGCCCTTCCTAGGCGCCAAGAGCAGTCATAATGTTTTCTAACAAGAGGGCACCGTCGGCTGGGATCTGGTGCGACGCATTGCACCTGCCAGGAAGCGCAACAGGCTCCGGCTTAGGCTCCGGCTCAGGCAGCTGCTCCTCCTGCACAGCCAGCCCCACTACAAGCAGCAACAACAACAACAACAGCTGACTCCGCCATGTGGCTGCAGCTGGCGCAACAACAACAACAACAACAACAACAACAACAACAATGGGTCTGAGGATGAGTTCGATGTGTTATCCCTGACGCCGCCGCCGCCACCGCTGAGCGTCCTGAGTTGGGGCAGCGATGGCTACTACCAGGCCAGCGCCGCCTGGTGGGGTCACATGTGAGCAGGAGCAGCAACAGGAGCAGGAGCAGGGGGCGCGGAGCATATCCCGCACTTAACAGATTCTGGTTGTGGGACTTTCAATGTGCCATTTTGTTTACTTAAGTCGCGTCGCCAGCTGGCAAATCCGAATCCAAATCGGAGTCCAAATCCGAATCGGAATGCGAATCCAAACCGAAGTCCAAATAGAAATTCAAATCAGAATATGAATCCAAATCCTAATCGGAATCTAAATAGGTATCCAAATCCGAATCGTAATCCAAATCGGAACCCAAATCCGAAATCAACTCCGAATCTAAATTGGAATACAAATCGAATTCCGAATCCAAATCCAAATCCGAATACAAATCCAAATCGCAATCGGAATCCAAATCGGAATATGAATCCAAATCCGAATCGTAATCCGAATCGGAATCCTAAATCCGAAACCAACTCCGAATCTAAATTGGAATACAAATCAAAATCCGAATCCAAATCCAAATCGCAATCGGAATCCAAATCCAAATCGGAATCCGAATCCGAATCATACTCCGAATCAGATTTGGGATTCGGATTGTCTGACGATTTGCCAGCGAATCGATAGCATTGTCCGTTTAGTCTTAAGACTTGTTATATGCATCCATTTGCCTAGGTTATAGAGAGGGCTTTTGACCAAAACACACAAGCGTACATCAATCATTCAATCAATCATTCGCCAGCTCATTAATATCTATACAAATTTAGCAGACCAAACCTCACTTTCTCACCTCTTCACACAACAACAAACAATGTGACCATATTTGTTGCTCGTTTAGAATTTTTTCCGTCTGCTATGCTCCATCAAGCCTCCATTTTCTTCTGTCAATCATACAAAATGTGACCATGGAGGAGCATCTGCTGCGTAGCTTCTTCTTCTTTTAATAATTTGATACAAAAAGTGAACATGAAGGATTCTTCTTTACGCAAACTCTAAACAGTGTTCTCAGTCGCCTTTCCAGCCAAGCTAGACAAAAAAGTGACGCTTTTAGCTAAGCTCTTTTATCTTGCAATCCTAAAAGTGACCATGGAGGACGCGAGTGCAGCGTTTCTTTGCCTTGAAAACCAGCTAATAACATTAACACGCACAAGTTTGTCTTCTTCTGCCTGTGTGTTGCCCTCTCGCTCGCACTGGTGCAGTGCCGGCGAGTAGGCAACGCATTTCGCCGTCGATTATATTCCGTTAGTTTTTTTGTGTCATTTCGCCGCCTGGTCACACTTGTGCACAATTTAGTGAGCCCAGCTTTGTATCATATTTGTTATTTATATAATGCTTAAGATTGGTTTTTAAGTGCAGCTATGTGTAAAACGTGTTCAAAATAATTCCGAATTCTTATTTTAAATATAATCGACAAAAGTCGAATCCCCGCTCCCCCCCTACTTCACCCTCACGACACACACACATGCACGCGAATAATTATTACACTGCCAGAAATTACGTAATACGAAGTTCCAAAATTCTCGAAATGTTATTGTGTGAAAAGTATTAAGTCTCTATCTAACTATTTTTTAACCAATCCACAACAGATGCAATTAAACTCAAAAATTTTTTTTCCTAATCTTAGGCTTAATTTAATATAGAAAAAAATCGAAGAAAATCGGCGAAAAAAAATGCATTAATGTGTCTTTTAAGTTCCAAGCTGTTGCATATACAATACGTTAGAGCATTTTTTTTAATATGTATCGCATAAATAAATAGAATTTTACTATAAATCTTTATATATATATTTGTGCATATATATATATAAACATATATATATATATATATATATATATATATACAATATGTAGCTGTATATAAGTATTTGTTTTGGCATTTAAGTTTTAGCAAGGTTCAAAGCGAGTTCAGTGCACTTCTCGCTAGTTGTACATAGCTTTCTTAATTTTAATATTTTTTTTGTCCATTTCCACTTTAAAATAAATTAAACACTTTTTAAATACAGTTTTTATTTGGCATTTAATGGGGAGGTTTGCGATCTTACCTGACTGGCGCCAGCTCTTGGCAGTGGTTTGAACTATACTATAAGCGGCCTCTATTGTACAACTGGCGCTCTCTTGTGGCAATCGTTTGAACTATACGTCAAGCGGCACAAATTGCAATTGCTGCGCCAGTGGCGAGTGGCGCCATCTATGTAGCAACAGACGAAGCGTTATTTAAATTAACGTCCCGCCCACAAAAATAGGCAATGAAAAAGAACACTGCACACCGGGGGGAGATATGACGTTCCAAAACGACATAACTCCGCGCGGTATGATGGATAATAGCTCCGCGGGGAGATATGACGTTCCAAAACGACATAACTCCGCGCGGTATGATGGATAATACCTCCGCGGGGAGATATGACGTTCCAAAACGACATTGCTCCACGCGATATGACGGAGAATAAATCCGCGGGGAGATATGACGTTCCAAAACGACATAACTCCCTCCGCTCGGATGGAAATAGCTCCGCGGAGATATGACGTTCCAAAACGACATAACTCCGCGCGGTATGATGGATAATACCTCCGCGGGGAGATATGACGTTCCAAAACGACATAACTCCGCGCGGTATGATGGATAATACCTCCGCGGGGAGATATGACGTTCCAAAACGACATAACTCCGCGCGGTATGATGGATACTACCTCCGCGGGGAGATATGACGTTCCAAAACGACATAACTCCGCGGGGTATGATGGATAATACCTCCGCGGGGAGATATGACGTTCCAAAACGACATTGCTCCGCGCGATATGACGGAGAATAAATCCGCGGGGAGATATGACGTTCCAAAACGACATAACTCCCTCCGCTCGGATGGAAATAGCTCCGCGGAGATATGACGTTCCAAAACGACATAACTCCGCGCGGTATGATGGATAATACCTCCGCGGGTAAATATGACGTTCCAAAACGACATAACTCCGCGCGGTATGATGGATAATACCTCCGCGGGGAGATATGACGTTCCAAAACGACATAACTCCGCGCGGTATGATGGATAATACCTCCGCGGGGAGATATGACGTTCCAAAACGACATAACTCCCTCCGCTCGGATGGAAATAGCTCCGCGGAGATATGACGTTCCAAAACGACATAACTCCGCGCGGTATGATGGATAATACCTCCGCGGGGAGATATGACGTTCCAAAACGACATAACTCCCTCCGCTCGGATGGAAATAGCTCCGCGGACATATGACGTTCCAAAACGACATAACTCCGCGCGGTATGATGGATAATACCTCCGCGGGGAGATATGACGTTCCAAAACGACATAGCTCCGCGCGATATGACGGAGAATAAATCCGCGGGGAGATATGACGTTCCAAAACGACATAACTCCCTCTGCTCGGATGGAAATAGCTCCGCGGAGATATGACGTTCCAAAACGACATAACTCCGCGCGGTATGATGGATAATACCTCCGCGGGGAGATATGACGTTCCAAAACGACATAGCTCCGCGCGATATGACGGAGAATAAATCCGCGGGGAGATATGACGTTCCAAAACGACATAACTCCGCGCGGTATGATGGATAATACCTCCGCGGGGAGATATGACGTTCCAAAACGACATAACTCCGCGCGGTATGATGGATAATACCTCCGCGGGGAGATATGACGTTCCAAAACGACATAACTCCGCGCGGTATGATGGATAATACCTCCGCGGGGAGATATGACGTTCCAAAACGACATAACTCCCTCCGCGCGGATGGAAATAGCTCCGCGGAGATATGACGTTCCAAAACGACATAACTCCGCGCGGTATGATGGATAATACCTCCGCGGGGAGATATGACGTTCCAAAACGACATAGCTCCGCGCGATATGACGGAGAATAAATCCGCGGGGAGATATGACGTTCCAAAACGACATAACTCCCTCCGCGCGGATGGAAATAGCTCCGCGGAGATATGACGTTCCAAAACGACATAACTCCGCGCGGTATGATGGATAATACCTCCGCGGGGAGATATGACGTTCCAAAACGACATAACTCCCTCCGCTCGGATGGAAATAGCTCCGCGGAGATATGACGTTCCAAAGCGACATAACTCCGCGCGGTATGATGGATAATACCTCCGCGGGGAGATATGACGTTCCAAAACGACATAACTCCGCGCGGTATGATGGATAATACCTCCGCGGGGAGATATGACGTTCCAAAACGACATAACTCCCTCCGCGCGGATGGAAATAGCTCCGCGGAGATATGACGTTCCAAAACGACATAACTCCGCGCGGTATGATGGATAATACCTCCGCGGGGAGATATGACGTTCCAAAACGACATAGCTCCGCGCGATATGACGGAGAATAAATCCGCGGGGAGATATGACGTTCCAAAACGACATAACTCCCTCCGCGCGGATGGAAATAGCTCCGCGGAGATATGACGTTCCAAAACGACATAACTCCGCGCGGTATGATGGATAATACCTCCGCGGGGAGATATGACGTTCCAAAACGACATAACTCCCTCCGCTCGGATGGAAATAGCTCCGCGGAGATATGACGTTCCAAAGCGACATAACTCCGCGCGGTATGATGGATAATACCTCCGCGGGGAGATATGACGTTCCAAAACGACATAGCTCCGCGCGATATGACGGAGAATAAATCCGCGGGGAGATATGACGTTCCAAAACGACATAACTCCCTCCGCTCGGATGGAAATAGCTCCGCGGAGATATGACGTTCCAAAACGACATAACTCCGCGCGGTATGATGGATAATACCTCCGCGGGGAGATATGACGTTCCAAAACGACATAACTCCGCGCGGTATGATGGATAATACCTCCGCGGGGAGATATGACGTTCCAAAACGACATAGCTCCGCGCGATATGACGGAGAATAAATCCGCGGGGAGATATGACGTTCAAAAACGACATAACTCCCTCTGCTCGGATGGAAATAGCTCCGCGGAGATATGACGTTCCAAAACGACATAACTCCGCGCGGTATGATGGATAATACCTCCGCGGGGAGATATGACGTTCCAAAACGACATAACTCCCTCCGCTCGGATGGAAATAGCTCCGCGGAGATATGACGTTCCAAAACGACATAACTCCGCGCGGTATGATGGATAATACCTCCGCGGGGAGATATGACGTTCCAAAACGACATAGCTCCGCGCGATATGACGGAGAATAAATCCGCGGGGAGATATGACGTTCAAAAACGACATAACTCCCTCTGCTCGGATGGAAATAGCTCCGCGGAGATATGACGTTCCAAAACGACATAACTCCGCGCGGTATGATGGATAATACCTCCGCGGGGAGATATGACGTTCCAAAACGACATAGCTCCGCGCGATATGACGGAGAATAAATCCGCGGGGAGATATGACGTTCAAAAACGACATAACTCCCTCTGCTCGGATGGAAATAGCTCCGCGGAGATATGACGTTCCAAAACGACATAACTCCGCGCGGTATGATGGATAATACCTCCGCGGGGAGATATGACGTTCCAAAACGACATAACTCCCTCCGCTCGGATGGAAATAGCTCCGCGGAGATATGACGTTCCAAAACGACATAACTCCGCGCGGTATGATGGATAATACCTCCGCGGGGAGATATGACGTTCCAAAACGACATAACTCCGCGCGGTATGATGGATAATACCTCCGCGGGGAGATATGACGTTCCAAAACGACATAGCTCCGCGCGATATGACGGAGAATAAATCCGCGGGGAGATATGACGTTCCAAAACGACATAACTCCGCGCGGTATGATGGATAATACCTCCGCGGGGAGATATGACGTTCCAAAACGACATTGCTCCGCGCGATATGACGGAGAATAAATCCGCGGGGAGATATGACGTTCCAAAACGACATAACTCCGCGCGGTATGATGGATAATACCTCCGCGGGGAGATATGACGTTCCAAAACGACATAACTCCCTCCGCTCGGATGGAAATAGCTCCGCGGAGATATGACGTTCCAAAACGACATAACTCCGCGCGGTATGATGGATAATACCTCCGCGGGGAGATATGACGTTCCAAAACGACATAACTCCGCGCGGTATAATGGATAATACCTCCGCGGGGAGATATGACGTTCCAAAACGACATAACTCCGCGCGGTATGATGGATAATACCTCCGCGGGGAGATATGACGTTCCAAAACGACATAACTCCCTCCGCTCGGATGGAAATAGCTCCGCGGAGATATGACGTTCCAAAACGACATAACTCCGCGCGGTATGATGGATACTACCTCCGCGGGGAGATATGACGTTCCAAAACGACATTGCTCCGCGCGATATGACGGAGAATAAATCCGCGGGGAGATATGACGTTCCAAAACGACATAACTCCGCGCGGTATGATGGATAATACCTCCGCGGGGAGATATGACGTTCCAAAACGACATAACTCCGCGCGGTATGATGGATACTACCTCCGCGGGGAGATATGACGTTCCAAAACGACATAACTCCCTCCGCTCGGATGGAAATAGCTCCGCGGAGATATGACGTTCCAAAACGACATAACTCCGCGCGGTATGATGGATAATACCTCCGCGGGGAGATATGACGTTCCAAAACGACATAACTCCGCGCGGTATGATGGATAATACCTCCGCGGGGAGATATGACGTTCCAAAACGACATAACTCCGCGCGGTATAATGGATAATACCTCCGCGGGGAGATATGACGTTCCAAAACGACATAACTCCCTCCGCTCGGATGGAAATAGCTCCGCGGAGATATGACGTTCCAAAACGACATAACTCCGCGCGGTATGATGGATAATACCTCCGCGGGGAGATATGACGTTCCAAAACGACATAGCTCCGCGCGATATGACGGAGAATAAATCCGCGGGGAGATATGACGTTCCAAAACGACATAACTTCCTCTGCTCGGATGGAAATAGCTCCGCGGAGATATGACGTTCCAAAACGACATAACTCCGCGCGGTATGATGGATAATACCTCCGCGGGGAGATATGACGTTCCAAAACGACATAGCTCCGCGCGATATGACGGAGAATAAATCCGCGGGGAGATATGACGTTCCAAAACGACATAACTCCCTCTGCTCGGATGGAAATAGCTCCGCGGAGATATGACGTTCCAAAACGACATAACTCCGCGCGGTATGATGGATAATACCTCCGCGGGGAGATATGACGTTCCAAAACGACATAACTCCCTCCGCTCGGATGGAAATAGCTCCGCGGAGATATGACGTTCCAAAACGACATAACTCCGCGCCGTATGATGGATAATACCTCCGCGGGGAGATATGACGTTCCAAAACGACATAACTCCGCGCGGTATGATGGATAATACCTCCGCGGGGAGATATGACGTTCCAAAACGACATAACTCCCTCCGCTCGGATGGAAATAGCTCCGCGGAGATATGACGTTCCAAAACGACATAACTCCGCGCGGTATGATGGATAATACCTCCGCGGGGAGATATGACGTTCCAAAACGACATAGCTCCGCGCGATATGACGGAGAATAAATCCGCGGGGAGATATGACGTTCCAAAACGACATAACTCCGCGCGGTATGATGGATACTACCTCCGCGGGGAGATATGACGTTCCAAAACGACATAACTCCCTCTGCTCGGATGGAAATAGCTCCGCGGAGATATGACGTTCCAAAACGACATAACTCCGCGCGGTATGATGGATAATACCTCCGCGGGGAGATATGACGTTCCAAAACGACATAACTCCGCGCGGTATGATGGATAATACCTCCGCGGGGAGATATGACGTTCCAAAACGACATAACTCCGCGCGGTATGATGGATACTACCTCCGCGGGGAGATATGACGTTCCAAAACGACATAACTCCCTCCGCTCGGATGGAAATAGCTCCGCGGAGATATGACGTTCCAAAACGACATAACTCCGCGCGGTATGATGGATAATACCTCCGCGGGGAGATATGACGTTCCAAAACGACATAACTCCGCGCGGTATGATGGATAATACCTCCGCGGGGAGATATGACGTTCCAAAACGACATTGCTCCGCGCGATATGACGGAGAATAAATCCGCGGGGAGATATGACGTTCCAAAACGACATAACTTCCTCCGCTCGGATGGAAATAGCTCCGCGGAGATATGACGTTCCAAAACGACATAACTCCGCGCGGTATGATGGATAATACCTCCGCGGGGAGATATGACGTTCCAAAACGACATAACTCCGCGCGGTATGATGGATACTACCTCCGCGGGGAGATATGACGTTCCAAAACGACATAACTCCCTCCGCTCGGATGGAAATAGCTCCGCGGAGATATGACGTTCCAAAACGACATAACTCCGCGCGGTATGATGGATACTACCTCCGCGGGGAGATATGACGTTCCAAAACGACATAACTCCGCGCGGTATGATGGATAATACCTCCGCGGGGAGATATGACGTTCCAAAACGACATAACTTCCTCCGCTCGGATGGAAATAGCTCCGCGGAGATATGACGTTCCAAAACGACATAACTCCGCGCGGTATGATGGATAATACCTCCGCGGGGAGATATGACGTTCCAAAACGACATAGCTCCGCGCGATATGACGGAGAATAAATCCGCGGGGAGATATGACGTTCCAAAACGACATAACTCCCTCTGCTCGGATGGAAATAGCTCCGCGGAGATATGACGTTCCAAAACGACATAACTCCGCGCGGTATGATGGATAATACCTCCGCGGGGAGATATGACGTTCCAAAACGACATAACTCCCTCCGCTCGGATGGAAATAGCTCCGCGGAGATATGACGTTCCAAAACGACATAACTCCGCGCGGTATGATGGATAATACCTCCGCGGGGAGATATGACGTTCCAAAACGACATAACTCCCTCCGCTCGGATGGAAATAGCTCTGCGGAGATATGACGTTCCAAAACGACATAACTCCGCGCGGTATGATGGATAATACCTCCGCGGGGAGATATGACGTTCCAAAACGACATAACTCCGCGCGGTATGATGGATAATACCTCCGCGGGGAGATATGACGTTCCAAAACGACATAACTCCGCGCGGTATAATGGATAATACCTCCGCGGGGAGATATGACGTTCCAAAACGACATAACTCCGCGCGGTATGATGGATAATACCTCCGCGGGGAGATATGACGTTCCAAAACGACATAACTCCGCGCGGTATAATGGACAATACCTCCGCGGGGAGATATGACGTTCCAAAACGACATAACTCCCTCCGCTCGGATGGAAATAGCTCCGCGGAGATATGACGTTCCAAAACGACATAACTCCGCGCGGTATGATGGGTAATAGCTTCGCAGGGAAATATGACGTTCCAAAACGACATAACTCCCTCCGCGCGGAGGGTGATAGCTCCGCGGGGAGATATGACGTTCCAAAACGACATAACTCCCTCCGCGCGGAGGGTAATAGCTCCGCGGGGAGATATGACGTTCCAAAACGACATAACTCCCTCCGCACGGTATGATTGGAAATTGCTCCATGGGCGGCCTCTATTGTACAACTGGCGCTCTCTTTTAGCAATTATTTCAACTATACGTCAAGCTGCATAAATTACCCAGCTTGCCATCTTTTGGCAACTGCTTGAACTATGCTTGAAGTGCGCTCAATTGAGCGGCTGGCGCCATCTCTTGGCAACAGTTGGCACTATGCTTCAAGCGTATGCTCAAAAACATCCGACAGATGGCTAAGTTGCATCCGACGCCGTACATATGTCATATTTACTGGAGCCAGCTTTGGGCAGCTATTGAAACTCGGGTTAACGCAACGCCTCAAAAGCATGTTACAAAAATGTCCAATAGATGGCTAATTTGCAGCAGTTTTCGTAGATAAAGGAAAATCGCGTTCAATATGAGTTTATATAAGCAGAAAATGAATATTTGCATAAAATGCGTCAGGACTTAAGCGCGATATGACTATACAAGTGATTGCTTGCAATTGCTGCGCCATCTATGTAGCAACGGGCGAAGCGTTATTTAAATTAACGGCCCGCTCACAAAAGTAGGCTTTGGAAAAGAACACTGCACATTTGACCGACTTGCCAAATGCCCTGCAAATTAAACTTAAGTGATTGGATTTTTTTTTTTTTTTTTTTTATTTTTGTAACATTTTTATTTAAATTGCTTATCAACTTAGAATTCGCCATAAACTAAAATTTGTTTTTCTTCACATTTTTTTGTATATTAAATTAAACTAAATAAGAATACGCACACAAAATAAGTAAGTGTATTAATGGAAGCATAACTGTTGCAGCATTAACAAAATTCATAGATTACAGTTAAATGTAATTGCTTTTTTTTTTGTTTGGTTTTTTTTTGTTTGTTTTGTTTTTTTATTTTGATAGAAATATTTGTTACATTTTTGTCTTTTTCGTTGTTGTTTTTTGTACAAAGTAAATAAATGTATTTAAATATATGTGGGTGTGTGTGTGTGTGTGTGTGTAAAAATTAATGATAAATCAATAAAAACGAGAAACTATATGTGTATATATAAGAAAATGTAACTGGAAGAGAAAAACTTGGTTTTTAATTTTTGTCAAACAAATCGTTATCGATTTCGATATCGATACTGTTATCGAACCAATTGTTAGGTTAGATTGAGGGAAGACATTGTTTATCGTTTTTCTTTCAAATGAATTTCGTAACGAAAAGAGGAAGAGCTGACGCTCGCGCGCGTGCGTGTGTGTGTTTCTCAAGAACCAAAACTTGTGCTTAAATTAAATATAGAAATAATTTTGTTTATATGTAAATATATGTGTGTGTGTGTGTGTGTGTGTGTGTGTATACTTTAGTTTAAATGTATGCGTAAAGCAATTTATATAAGAGATAGAATGTAAACGTAACCTTTTTCATATTTAAATACATACCAAAAAAAAATATATATAATAATTATAATAATAAAATATGTTATATATATATATATATATATATATAAAAAAAATAATAATAATAATGCAAATATAATAATAATAAATAATAAATATGCTGCTTGCACGTTGCTTTCTTCTGCTTCTTCTTCTTCTGCTTCGTATTTTCTTTAACTTGTTTTTTTTTTTTTTTTTGTTAATTTATTTATTTATTTGTGTAAAATTATTGTTTAAGGCACTTTGAGAATTTGATTTACACCCATTTTCAAGTTGTTTGTTTTTTTTTTCTCTTTTTTTATGTTTATTTTTGTTTGTCTAACTTGTTAATTCTTCTTCTGCTTCTTCTTCTTCTTCTTCAAATTGACATAAATAGTTTTTTACAAAAAAAAATATATATATATTTATATAAGAACAATAATAAATTAATTAGGGAAAAATAATTAAATATGTGAATTAGTTTTGCGTTGCGTTCTTTATAAATTAATTGAACAGTTTTTTTAGCTCATTTTATTCATGTATGTGTGTGTGTATATATATATATGTATATATGTAGACCGATATATCAACCGATATATGTAGACCGATATATCAACCGATATATGTAGACCGATACATACCGATATACAGGCCGATATACATACCGATATATATACAGATATGTACATCGATTTATATACCGATATATCGGTCGATATATGTGCCTATATATATCGATATATGTACCGACATATAGCTAGATTTTAAGGGCAACTCGTGTAAAAAATGTTTACAAAATTTAAATAATAATTGTATTAATTAATTGCTTTAGGTTAAGGCTTAAGCCACTTCTCGTCTTCTACTTCTTCTTTTTTTACTCATGCAAAACAAAAAAAAAAAACAACTTCTAATTACATTTAAATTATTAATTAACACTGTGCTCAGTTTTGAATTCTTATTTTTTTTGTGTTTGTTTTTTTTTTTTTTTTAATTTTTCACTTGTTTCGCTCAGCTACAAATACACAAGAGATAAAAGTCTAAGAGCAAGCGCTGTTAAAGAGATACCGCTAACTTTCCAACACTTTTCGGCACTTGACAACACTGTTTGTCGCTTTCTATCGATTAATTTGTGTGCGTGCGCGCGTGTTATCGATTCACTTTGCCATTTATATAAATAGTTTACATAAGTGTATGTGTGTATGTGTGTGTGTATATGTGTGTGTGTGTGTGTGTGTGTGTATCTGTGTTTATATATAAATATATTATGCCTTAGCCTAGTTGTTGTTATTATAATTTAACTGCATCCAGAAGAAAAAGTTGTGTGTATAATAAATTACAAAATTATATAATTGTGTATATACAAACATACATACACACACACATACATACACACATACATACATATATATGTGTGTGTCTGTCTGTCTGTGTGTGTGTGTGTGTGTGTGTGTGTGTGTGTCTGTGTGTTGGTTTCATAAATTATTAACAGTAATTGTTTTTTTATGCATATATGAAAAATAAATTATGTGTTTATTTCTTCTCTCTTTCTTTCTTTCTTAATAAAAAAAAAAAAACAAAAAAAAAAATTAAAAAAATTCAGCAAAAATTCAAATTAAAAAAAGAAAACTTTACGGCAAAAATTCAAAAAATATGTTCTTGTTGTTGTTTTTTAAGGCGCAACAAACAACTTTGGAGGTATTTCATATTCAACTCGTTTCACACTTGCTTTAAATATTTATCGTTAATCGTTAATCGTTTATCGCTAGCGTAAAAAAAAAGATATATAATTCAACTCTCAATATATATATATATATATATATATATATATATATATATAAATTGAAAAATACATATATATATATGTATGTACACAACATTTGTTTTATTACATAAAATTTAGCAATAAATTAAATTTCGATTGTTTTTTTTTTTTTGTTTTTTTGTTTTTGCAGTGTTGGAAGACGCGCAACGCCTTGTGTCTATCGATAGGCGCTGACTTTTTCAAGTGTTACTAAACTAGGAATTTTGTTGCATATATAAATATTAAACAAAAGCGACAAGTGCAATATGGGAAGGGGGGTGGGGGGGGCGAGGGGGCGCGTCTTATGCGGCATCGATATGCGTGTTATCGATAAATGCACACAACTTGTGTGTGTGTGTGTGTGCGCGTGTGTGTGTATTGCGACAACCACGCCCACTCAAACAACGCCCTTTATGCGTATGATCAGAAGGTGTACGGGGTAAGGGACGAGGGGGTAGGGGTGGGGGGGTGTTGGTCAGGGGCTATATCTATCGAGTGTACAGTCCGTAGTTTTGTTGATTTGTTTTTTTTTTTCATATTTGTCCAGTTTTTAAATTAAAGACTTATAAAGATATAGTCGATATATACATATATATATATACATATATACACACATATATACACACACACACATATATATATATATATATATATAAATATGCATACATATATACATAAATATATATAAGATCTTGTTTGAGTCAGTGAGTAAATGAGGGAGAGAGAGAGATAGAGAGAGAGAGAGTGAGAGATAGATAGATGGATAGAGAGAGAGAGTGTGTGTGTGCGTGTGTGTGTGTGTGTGTGTGTGTGTGTGTTGGCTGGAGAGAGAAGAGGGGGGTGGAAGAGCCGTGGGGATGTGGTGAAAGGCCGTTGGCAGCGTGTGGTGAGTTTCGTTTAAAATCGTATTCACCACAAAGCGACGCGCCGCCATTTACATGAAATTCTCCTGCGGAATGATCGGATATCGATTAATTGTCTGAGATTTTTGCAATAAAATTGTGGCGGCCGTCGATGAGCTCAAACGATTAAAAACTGGCAACCGTGGCGCCTCCTCGTGCTGTTGTTGCAACGGCGAGCTGATGCTCTTTTGCAGCAGCTGCTTGTTGTTGTTGTTGTTGTTGTTGTTGTTGTTGTTGTTGTTGCTGTTGTTGTTGTTGTTGCAGTTCTCGTACTGCGCTGTCGGCGGCGGCGGCGTATGCACCGGCGATATGGGCGCATTCGGGCTATCCGGAGGCGTGGCCGGCGCCAAGCCGCACGCCGAGGATGTCGACGATGCCGACGATCCCGAACAGGAGACGGAAGCGGAAACGGAAACAGAGGCAGACGCAGACCCAGAGGCAGAGGCGGAGGCATGCCCATTGATCGTACCGTTACAATTATTGGGCATACTCAAATAGGCGGCCGCCTCATGGAATGGAAAATTTGTCAGCGAATTTGTCGGCGACAGCGAAAGGGAGCCGGTCGGCGATTCGCGATCCGATCCGGTGCTCATGCTCAGCGGCGGGCTCAGCGGCAAAAAGTATTGGCTGATGCTTGTGTTGTTGTTGTTGCTGTTGTTGTTGTTGTTGTTGCTGATCAGTTGGGCGGGCTTCTGGAACGTTTTGGCCGCCTGTTGTTGCTGCTGCTGCTGCTGTTGTTGTTGTTGCTGCTGCTGCTGCTGCTGCTGCGCACGCGCCTCGTCCGCATTGTGCACAAAGTGGCAGCGCGGTCCGTAGGGACAGAAGCCGACGCTGTGAAAGGTGCGACAATATTCGGTCTTGTACTTGGGATGACGCTGCAAGTTGCGCAACTCGTGATAGCCGTGGGCGAATTGACACTTTTCGCCGTATTTGCATTCGCCGGCCTCCTCATACGGACGACACAATTCCGTCTTGTAGCTGTACGGTTAATATGAGAATGGGATAGAGAGAGTAAACATAAGTTCGTTTGCATTTGACGAAAGCTTTGCATATTTTGTAGGCGTGCACTTGGAAGTCTACAAAATTGCAATCTGACTATCGGGCGTTCCATCAAATTAATGTGTGGGTGTGAGTGAGAGGCAAAGTTTGCTCTAGAGTTGTTGCACAGACATGTTGCGTTTGGCCGCCTGCTGCAATCGCTTGAAGTTATGGCTGAAGCCTGGCTTTTTACTATTATTATAACAGACATGTTGCGTTCGGTTGTCTGCAAAACAGGAACTCGCCGCAAACTTGTCTCATGCTCAACCGTTGCGCAGGCGTATTGCGACAACAAATTCCAGACAGAGTTGCAAACAGTTGCTAAAACTTCTAAACTAACTGCAACTATTTTTATGCGTAGCAAAAATAATGCATTATCCTGCTACAAAAACAACCTAATTTTGTAAAGAAATTAAAGAAAATAATCTTGCTTTAAAGAAGATAAATGCACAATTTTGGTTGGATGGCAGCCCTCATTCTATAGTCCTTATACTCAGGTTCGCAGCGAGCACGAACATCGCCACACACTCCCGCCGCACACGCAACATGTTCAATTGGAACTTGAGAAGAAGAAGTTCGTTCTACTTACCGCGATGTGTTCATTGGCTGCTGCGGCGGCAGCGGCTCCGACTGCGTGCGCTCCAACTTGCGGTGCAGCGTTATGTTGCTCAGATTCTCAATGATGGTCACCAGCGAAGCAACTTGCGGCTGCTGCTGTTGTTGCTGCTGCTGCTGCTGTTGCTGTTGTTGTTGCTGTTGTGTCAATTGGCTCAGCCGCTGAGCCGGCTGTGAGATGGTGCGCGTTAACGGTCCATGCAAGCGATGATGCTGCTGATGCAACAGCTGCTGCTGCTGCTGCTGCTGCTGCTGAAGATGATCCTTATCGCTTAGGTGCTGATCCATGCTGGCGTCCAGGATGTGATCCGGTTGCTGCTGCTGCTGCATATCACTGACAACCTGTAACAAGACGCAGCAAAAAAATAAGCCAACAATTAATATCAGTCGAGCTTTCGCGCTGCGCGCCTTTTGCACTGATTGCCTGCCTCTCGCTCACTCGCTCGCTTGCTCTCACTCTCACTCTCTCACTCTTTCGCACAAGCAACAACAAAGCGCGACAAAGTGTAGCGAATGTGCAAAGGAGACAGAGGAAGCAGAGCAGCGGCAGCGACACACACACACACACACATAGAGAGAGACGCGCTTAAATGGGCGAAACACACACACACACACACACATAATACTTTTACTTTTAACTTGACCTATAAGTAAAGAGTAAAGAGCACAAGCAAAAGCAAAAGCAAAAGGCGCTCGCTCAATTGCTGCTTGTCTAGCCAGCGACGTCGACGTCGACGTCGATGTCGATGCCGACGTCGGCAGCGCAGTTAGCTAAAATTAATTTTGGGCCGACGCAGCGGCAGTTACTTGTAATGGGAATGATATTGCAAAAATAAAAATATAAATAACAGCCAAATGTTATATGTATGCATATATGTATGTATGTACATATGTATGTAATTTTCCAGCCATTAACCAATATAACAGCAACAACAATAACAGCTACAACAACAACAATAACAGCTACAACAATGGCAACATTAACAGCACGCACACGGACATGGCGGCTGCGACGGCGCCGCAAGCTCTCCACACACAGCTGCTCAATACGGCATTGCCCGTTCGCTCTCCACTCCACTTCCCAAGACCCGTCGCCGCCCGCCGCTCCTCCCCAACCCTCTACACACACATGACCACTCGCAGCAGACTTGGCGTGTGTCGTCATCAGTTTCGGTTTTATTTTTTTCTTTCTTTCGACTTCTTCTTTCTGTCTTTCTTTCATGCTGTATAGTTATTGCTATTGTTGTTGTTCATTTTCGTGCGATGCTGTAACATGTTATGCAACCAACGAACCACACACACACACACCCAGTCACGCAAGCTAGCAGAGCGAGAGAGTGTGAGAGAGAGAGAGAGAGCAACAGCCAACTAACAGCAACAACAAACAACAGCGCCAATTACATATGTATAGAGCTCAAGTTCAAGCCAACAAGCACACACACACACACACACACACACACACATAATACGAACTCGAACACGAACACCAAAAACAACGCGCAACAGCAAACGGACCAAAAGCAAAGCAAACGAAGACGCCGTCGCGGCCAAAATACGAAAGAGAAAAACAACAACAACAACAACAACAACAGCTTTTTGGGGCCCAGCAGCCGTCGTTAAGGTAAAAATAAAAATAAAATACAAAAAAACAACAACAAGCCAAACTGGTTGCCACTTAACACGCACTTACACACACACACACACACTCGCATACATACAGTTGGATCGACAGACGCGTGCGCGGCCGACGGGCCTGCGCCAAGCGTTGCCAGACTGTTGCCGTTGACTTTCCCAGTTCGAGCTCATTCGTAATTGAATCTAAAGTTGTTGAGTGATTCATTTGACTATCTTTCGAGTGATTTCTTTGATTGCTTATCGACTGACCGACCACTGATTCATTGAGTTTATTAATATTTTTGTTTTCATTATCGTTTTCATGGATCCCAAGTGAATTTATCAATAGGTTTTACAGCACAACACTTGCCATTTATCGCACTCATCAGACACAATGTGACTTTCATTCAGCATTGAGTCGCTCATTCATTTGATTTATACTCGGTTTTACAACAGTTAAATTACAGTTGAATGCTGTTCAATGCATGACAAGCAGCGGCTCAGCTGTTGCAGGCAACAATCTGGCAACGCTGCACCAACAGCAACAAGTCTGCGCAACAAGTTAGCAAACTTTTACGACTGTTATGACCAACTTCGCGCTTACGGCATCATTTGCGGTCGCTTAAGCTTTGCTTGCATAAAGTACCACACACACACACACACGCACACTCTCACACAAACATATGGAAACAGGCAATCGCTGGTGAGTGGAAGCGGGGCAGTGCGACGCCGCCGTCGCAACGCTCAAACGTGTTCAAAAACAACTTCAAGTTGGCCGCGCATTCATCTCTGCATGTGTATGTGTGTGCATGTGCATGTGTATGTGTGTGTACAAAAGACAAGATAAACAGGAGTACAGAGTGCAGCCCGCAATACCCGTATACCCTGTGCCCAATTCGGCAATCAGCGAACGCTTCGGCTCTATGTCTAAGAGTGGCTAGAGGGGTGGTAAGGGTGTGAGTGAGTGTATGGCCGCCGGCGGGCATACAATGAAAAGCAGACAAATAGATCAGAGCGCCGCTGCCGCTGCCGCTGCCGCTGCGACGTCGACTGCGGAGGTGGCCGCCGCTGTGGTTTTTGCTTTTGCTTTTGCTTTTTGCGCTATATACGCATGTGTGCGCTTGTGTGCGTGTGTATGTTACATATGTATGTATGTATTTATTATGGATAGGCAGGCAAGTTTTCTGTCTGCCTGTCTGTCTGTGTGTGTGTGTGTGTGTGTGTGTGTGTGTGTGCGGTTTGCTGTTCGCCACATCTTTCATCTAGGTGAGAATTTCCCTTTCATTTGAAAATGAAAATAAGTTTACTTTTCTTTGCAGTCTGCGGGCTTCTAACTTGTGTGTGTGTGTGTGTGTGAGTTTTGCTGCTGTTGGCAACATTTGCTTTGCAGACATGTTGCGCTATTTATGTTGCGGTTGCAGCTGTTGCTTTCGCGCCGAGCTTGGACCTTGCCTTGATTCTAGTTGGGTTTTTTCTATTGGTTTTGGTTTTTTTTTTTCCTTTTTGCTCGGTCGCTGCGCTGCCTGCAGCGCGAGCTTTGGCAAAGTTCCGGTTCAATTTGGCACATCAGCTCTCAATTTGACATTTTATTGTTGTTGATTGTTTTTCTTTTGTTTGCTTCTTCTTCTGTTTTTGGTTTTTTTGTTTTTTTTTTTTTTTTTTTAGCATAACAAATGATTACAATGTGTAAGTGTGCGTGTGCGTGTGTGTGTGTATTTATGTAAATATATATGTGAGCTGCTATTAGGTAAGATTTTTTGTTGCTTGACTTGACTTGACTTGGCTTGGCTGCTGTCGTTGTTGTTGCTGTTGTTGTTGCTGTTGTTGTTGTTGTCTCGTAAACACGTTCGCACACACACACACAAATGTACCTACCTACCTAGCTGTGTGTGTGTGTGTGATGCTGAAGACTGCCTGGCTGACTAACTGGTTTATAAAGCCAACAACAACTGCGACGTCGACGTCGACGTCAACGACGCAATATCCATAACCTCGATGAGCTAACACCAATACAGACGCACGCGCGCGGAGAGTACGCGTTAGAGCGAGAGAGCAACAGAGCCGCGCTTTATTCTGCGCACACACACACACACACACACACACACGCAGATCGAAGCTTTGGAACAGGTAGAAGGCGACCCGTGGCAGAGGGGTGGGTGCCGCGCGGGTGTCTACACATGTATGTACAAATATGCGAATTGAAAATGAATACATAGTTATTATAGGTGTTATTTATAATGCTAACTTAAAACCAAAAACAACAGCAACAGCAACAGCAACAACAATAACCTGCACGAAACAGGTAACAAAGCTGAAAGGGAATGGTGCTGCCGCAGGAAGCGGGGGGGAGAGGGCGCTTAGATATGTAAGCTTAAATATTTACCTCACGTAAATACATACATATGTACATACATATAGTTAGACTGGAAGGGGGAATAACATTAGCAATTAGTTACGAGCAGCTATCAAAAACTGGAAGTCTAATTGGAAAGCAGCAGCAGCAGCGACAGATTTAACGGCAACAGATCGAAAAATAATGATAGTTAAATATATATGCAAATATATATTAATTGAAATGTGGTTGCATGTCAGAAAATATCGATATCGATTCGCATCGATAACTCACAAGTCAGCTTATCGCTTGAAAGTGTCGCGATTCACGTTTGAATGTAATCGATTATCGATATGTAGCCTCAACGTTACGGCACAACGCAACGTGAACTATGGAGACAAACAAACATACGATCTCGTCCACAAAAATTCCATCATAACGATAGAATCAATTGATAGCAATGGATGACAATTGCGCCAAGCAATCGTTAGGCAATGTGTGGACAAACAATCGATAAACTTATCGATGCACATCGTCAGGGAACGGCAAACTTATTCAATATTTCCAATCAGATCTGCTTCTTGCTGTTGCGCTTTCAGCTACCCTTCGGCACAGTCCCTGCACTCAACCCTGTTCAAAGACTTTGACAACTCTACACACAACTCGTATGCACACACATGCAAACACACACACACTCATGCTTACCTCCTTCAGTGCCAGCTTCCATCCAGACCCACCCCCAGCCCCTCCCCTACCAACCCCCCACAACCCCCTTTAACCGCGACATCTACAAGTCGATCGTTTTTAATTGTCGCAAGGCAAATTTGACTTGGTAATTAACACATGGGGCGCCCAGTCAGACGACTGCACGACGTCAACAGCGACGCTTCCCCCCCTCCCACCCCAACCCACCAGCTCTGGCACACAGCTACCCCTTGCATCAATGCAGCAAGCTTTACCCCTAAACAGAGCAACAAGAAAAGCAGCTGGGTTGGAAATGAGGAATGGCATGGAATATGGAATGGAATATGAGCTGGCGCTGGCATATAGTTAATGGGGAGTGGAAAAGGAAAGGGTGACGGGGGGTGAGGTATGGGCACGTTGCTCAATCAATCGACAGTCGGTCGCTAGGTCCAATCAGAAACGTTGCCAGCCACTTGTTGCTGTTGTTGTTGTTGCTGTTGTTGCTGGTTACTGTTTCTAAGTCGTCTCCGGCTGCTGTCATCCAGTTGGCGAGTAATCAATGCACTCACACACACACACACACACACAGAGAGACAGAGTCAGAAACTCGCAAGTCAAATAAAACTCAACTTAGTGATAAAGCACACAATGCGACGTGATGTTTACAAATGTACGTGTGCATTCATTTCTGCATGTGTGTGTGTGTGTGTGTGTGTGTGCGGGTGCAGCAGAACAGGATCGGTAAAGTGTAGAGAATAAAGCAATGCATATGCATACATGCACATGCATACATACATATAGCCATGCAGGCGTGCGAGAGAGGTAGAGAGAGGTAGAGAGAGAGCGCGCGCAAGCTTTTTGGCTAACTGTAAGTATGGCAAGTATTTATTTCACAATATACATGCATATGTATTTACATATGCACATATGTTCGTAGACATGTTCGACGACTCAATGACGTCTCCAAAGTTTGTCGTTAAGTTTCGTCAAACGAAAAACCCAAGCAAAAAACCAGCCAAGCAACAGCAGCAGCAAATTGCCAAGTTATTATTTACATAATGTTGCCAAAGGCTGCAACGTAACGCAACACAACATAACGCAACAAGTAACAAGCACAGCAAGGGCTAGGTAAGGCGAAGGGTGGTGGGAGGAGGGGAAGGGGAAGGGGAAGGGGTATAGGTAGGGCGACCAACTTGGCCCATCCATCGATTGAGGTCTAGGTCGATTTGAGCATTTCACATTTTCGTGTCGTTTTCATTGTGCGTCCGTTGTTAATATTTGGTAAGCGCACACACACAGACACACAGTCAGACACATGAGCAAAAGCAAAAGCGCTTGGGCGCATGCGTGCAAGCGAGAGGGCAAATGTTAAGCAATGACGCGAAGACGCGTCGACGCATGCGCCGCTGCTGGCGTCGCGTCGTGCCAGTTTCGTTTCATTGCCAATCGTTGACGTTGACGTCGACGCCGACGCAGCCGTTGACTTGGCTTCCTCTTTCCAAGACGTTGTTCGAACCGGCTTGAATACACAACACAACACAACACAACACACATACACACATACACACACGAACACATAATAAAATACAATAAAAGAAAACTTCACAAACATTAAGCAGCAGCAACAGCAACAACAACAACAACAACAACTTGGCCTTGCTAAATTCGGAGCACAAAAACCATTAAAAAAAAAAAACAAAAAAACAAACAAAAATAGCAAGAAACAAGAAAACAAAAATTAAAAGAGAAACAAAAACAAAAAGCAAATCCGCCACAAAGTCGGAGTCGAAGGGTTTTCAAATACAACAAAAAATCATAAAAAAAAAAAAAAAAATATATATATATATATATATATACGTTTCGTTAATGCCATTGTTGTTGTTGTTGTTGTTGCTGCCAGTCAAGCTCATGCTGCTGCTGCTTCTTCTTGTTCGTCTCATGCTGTTGCTGCGCGCTGCTAACAGCGCTGTCGCAATGCAGGGCGCTGCGTTTGCGCAGTTTTCGCATTCTGCCAATTGGGCTTGCCCTCCACACACACACACACACACACACACACACACACGCACACAAAAAAAAATGTTGTAATTGTCAAAAGCGAAAAACCAAAGACAATTAAAAACTGGAGGCTAACCAAGCATGGATACCCCGTAAACAACAACAACAAACCTCTCCCACTCTCTGACTCTACACAAACAGTTACATAGAAATGTTATGCAATCGCACGATTGCAATTTCCGAGTTGAAGTTACAACTTATAATCGAAATTGCAAATTGCGTGAGTGAGCGAAGTGGAACTGAAACTGGAACTGGAAAGCAAGGAAGCAAATAAAAAGGGCACGCAAAACGAGGCCAGATTCAAAATGGAAGTCTGTGTATGCGCATGTGTGTGTGTGTGTGTGTGTGTGTGTGTTATGGAGAAATGTCAATTAAATTTGCACATTAATAGCTGTATGCGTGTGTCTGTGTGCGTGTGCGTGTGCGTGCGTGTTTGTATGTATTTATGTATGTGGGTTAGTTGCATTCGAAATGGGATGCAAATTTGAAAACTGTATCAATCACATCTCGCAGTAGTAGTACAGTGCATATTCAATATGATGAACATTCCATTTAGATATATACATATGTATGTGGTATGTACATAAATCAATTCAGGGCCAAGCACGTGACAAATTTAGTTTAATTGTTAGAAACAATTGTGAATTGCAACTAATTTTAACGTTCGTCTGCAATTGTTTGCGTTCTAAATAAGCGCTTTTTATCTTTATTTATAAATATGTATCTGTAAGATCGTAAGTATGCTGAGCTACTTAAGACATATCAAACTTCGTTTCTTCCAGACAATCTCTTTAATCGCAATGTTCTACAAAGTGTGAATACCCCCCCCCCCCCCTCCCCCTCTGTCCAGCAAGAAGAGTGAAGATGATAAAGTGACATATCGTGTCTCTCTGCATTCGGTAATGTGAACACATGCACACACATACGTACATGCATACATTTATTGCCAAACTGATAAGATAAATACACATGCATACATACATACATACATATGTTGTGTATTCTACAACTGATCTACATATCTTTATGACACACACACACACACGCATAGTTTCTTCAATTTATATGGTACAGTGAATGCTCTGCCAACGGTCAGCTACCTAGATGAGATGTGGAATAATTGATCGGCAAATAGAAATCTTAAATAATATGTCAGCAGAGTGTTTACCTTTATTGCCTTCATGTGTTTTTTTTTATACCCTGTAAGTCTGGTCAAGTGAGTAAACACTGTCTGTGACAAATTCCTTGCATGTATCGATAAGCCTAATTTATGCTTCATTTAAGAAACGATTTATTTCTCTTGCCTTTTGCCAACCCCCCCCCCCTCCCCCCCTCTCCATCATCTATCAGTTTCGAACGTTGTTCGAAGCTGTTGCCCATTGGCTATCAGCGTCAAGCCTTATCTGCATTGAAGGGATGGAGCTAGAGAGGGAGCGGGGGGCGGGGGGCGGGGGGTTACTTCACACTGTGCGTGCTTACATATTTTGTTTGTGTTTTCAGCGTGTGTACATATGTATTTGTATGTATGCATGTATGTATTTATGTATTTACGACATCAGCATTATCGACGCGCCATCGAATTTCGAATTCGACTTCGAAAATCATCGACAATCGCTCAGCCAAGTTTTACTCTCCTTGCAGAAGGCACAGGCCCTTCACATAACTGTTCTTGTTGTACTCTTTTGCTGCTGCACGAGCTCGATAAGCCAAGCCTGAACGCGATCGCTCTCTTTGCCAGTGCTTATTCTCACTCTCTTTGCTTGCATTTGTTTGCATTTGTTTTATGATTGCGTGTGCTCTCTTGATACATATTGCAAGCTGCTCTTAAGCCTAATTCATAAGCTAAGCTTATTGCACACGTGCTGCTTATGCTCTCACTCTCACACTCTCTCCCACTCTCTCTCTCTCTCTCTCTCTCTGCTCTAGCAACCTTTTTTTTCTTTTACTCCTGTCATGTGTGCGCCAGACGAAACCACTTGCTGTTGCTGTTGTTGTTTTCTGTTGCTCTATATCAAAGTTCTTAGCGCTTATCAGCAAACAGCAACAGCAACAACAATAAGCAGCAACACTTTTGACTTGCTGTGTGTCTGTGTGCGGGGCAGCACATGGCAGCACATATACACACACACACACACACACACACACATGCATCGAATGCACTCGAAACTCATTTCGGCTACTTGTGCTTCATGTGAAGAACATACATACATAAAAATATCCATAAAATAAAAAACAACAATAACAAAATATGCATTACAAGAAAACAATAAAGAAGCACAACAACAAAACATGTGAACATGTTGCTGTTGCTGTTGTTGTTGTTGTCACAGCTCTAACAATGCCCGCCGCTCCTCTCTCCGGCACTCACTCTTCCAGTCCCGCTCTCTCTCTCTCTCTCTCTTTCACTCTGCCGCTAGGCCGCACTATCTATCTTTATCTGCCTATCTGCCAACGCCGAGACCCCTTGCTGACACTTTTTTGTTTAACACACACGCACACACACACACGCAGGCGCATATGGACAAAAACAAACACACATAAGTGTGCACATACATGCGTGCGTGTGTGTATGTGTGTGTGTGTGTGTGTGTGATTTAATTCGATAAGAATACTTATTATTGGGTTAGTTAGTTCATATAATAATAATCTTTTTTTTTGTATTTTTTTTTTCGCTTGCGATAAGCAAAACTGAAAACTGAACAGTGAGTGAACAGAAGAAGAAGAAGAAGCAGCAACAGAGCAGCAGCAGAACGAAAAGGGCAGGCAAAGAAGCAACGAGATCAACACATACACACACATACACACACACACACACACACACACACGTGCATGCATGTGTATTTGTGGGCGCATTCTGAGTGTAAATACACATAAAGAGAAGCAAACGAAACTTAATCAACAGCAGCAAAAGGACGATAAAACTTGGGAGATAGAGAAAACAAATTACATTCAAATAAATATCATCGCGCGGTAGGAGATGGAAATGTGAGGGGGAGGAGGGGGGGGGGGAGATTTATTTCAATTGTTGATTATCGAATTCATTTGTCGCCTTCAAATTGGAACTCTCCAGAAACGGGAATATTCCCAATAAGTTTTATACATGCGTTTTCTTCCTATTGAATACTAAAGTCGAACGACCGAGATATACCCTGTAATTATTATTTCCTTATGTGTCTTGCGCCCCAATTTTTACACTGTCAAATATGTATTTGCTGCTCGAGAAACGAGGAATAAAACTGATGTAGAAAATGTCTCCAAATTCAGTTCATACACTACACTACATGCACTTTCTTTTCAGCATGTTACACCCACATTTTTACAACTTCAATATACCCGCTTCAGTTCATTTTGATGGGTATAAAGAACACAATTCAAAACTTAGGTTTAGTAAAGTTTTCAATATTCTGATTCTTTCTAAAACTCACTCGAATAAAGTTTAACAGTTTTTTTTTCTTCTGTCATTTGGTACGGTAAAAAAAGTTTCGGTTTCCGTTTCAAATGAAAGTCTTTAAAGCAGAATTCATTCGATTGCAATAAATACATACAGTAATACACACACACACAAACACGCACAGAGAGAGAGAGAGAGAGAGAGAGAGAGGAATCATTGGATCGCATTCAATTGAACACTTGACAATATGCGTTAGGGGGCTGCTGCCGTGGGGGCTTGCGGTATGGGTAGGCGGGGCAAAAGCAGCGTCATTAATGCACTATCAGCAGCTGCCTGCACACAGACACACACACACACACACACACACACACAGACACACAGTTTGTATTTCTGCTTCTGACCCAACCCCTCACCCGTCTATTCAAAGCAGCTCCTGTGCCTGTTGCCTGTTGCCTGCGCCAATACCAATGCATACACACATACATATACATACATAATATATGTATGCATGTATGTCCACACACATTTATATATCGGCAATTTGATAACCCGCAACCAAAATCAAAAAGAAAATAAAAAAAAAAAAACAAAAACAAAACAAAACTCAAAGGCAAACAACAAGAACTAAGCAAAAGGCAACATAATAAAATTAACAACAACAACAACAAAAGTGCTAAACAGGCTATGCAGGCAAAACATGAAAAATATGGGAAGGGTAGCGCAGGGCAGGGCAGGGCAGAGCAGGGCAGGGCAGGGCAGCGGTCGAAGCAAACACAGGCAAGTTTGAAGTCGGGGCCAACATGTTGAGAATATGTTGAACACGTGGTCGATCGTAGACCGAACGCGGTTTGCGGGGGGGAGAAGAAACAACACAACAACAACAACAACAACAAACGGCTACGGCTGCGGGTCTTGAGTTTGAGTCGTTCGTGAGCGGCAAACAAAATCAACGGCCAAAAATGTCTGGAGCCCAGTTACAATAGGAGCATGCAAGGGGTAGATAAGGAGGGGGAGGGGGTGTGTGTGTGTGTGTAGAACACACGAGGGTTGCTTGTTTAGAACGCAACAATAGAGAGTGCGCGTCTCTCTCAAATTGATCTTTGCGCTCCGGCTCTACACAATGCGCGCGCCGCTCTCTCGCTCTCACACAATTTTGCTGCTGTTCGTCCTGTAAAACCAGTTGAAAGAGCAGACGACGTTGGCGACGGCTGCCCGCACAAAAAGCAAAACAGACGACGACAACAACAGCAACAACAACAGCAGGCAGCAAGTAATCAAAAAGCGACAGTGAATGTGAATGGAAATCTACTAAACAAACGGCGACCGCAGAGACGATGTCGCTGTCGCTGTCGCTGTCGCTGTCGACGTCGACGTCGCTGCGCAAAGAGACGGCAACTTCATTATATAATAGATTCGATTCGAATTCGATTGCGATTGGATTTTTTCGTTATTGTTGTTGTTGTTGTTTTCTTCTTCTTCATTTTGTTGTTGTTGTTGTTGTTTCTTCATATATGTACAATATATGTATTATTTTTTTTTTTTTTGGATTAGCAAGCGAATCGAATGACGAGCAAAAGAAAAAAGGAAAAATAAAGAGGAAAACAAAAAGTGATGTTGCAAGCAAAATAAAATAATAAATAATACAAAATTTGTTGCCTGCGCGTTTTGGGTTTTTTTCTCGTAGCCCTCTATCCCCCCTACCCATACCCCCTCGGCTGCTGTCTATGGCCCGCATTAAAAACGAACGAAACGCAAAATTAATAATAATAATAATAATAATAATAATCACATTAATTACTCGCATTTTGTAATAATAATCATAATAATTGCAGCGGAAAAAAACCCTCAAAAATGGTATAAAAAAAAAAAAAAAACAAAAATAATAATAATAATAACAATAAAGTTGAACAGAAAATTGGGGTTACGAATCAGGTCACATTTTAAAACACGACACAACCTCATATATGCATGTGTGTGTGTGTGTGTGTGGGTGTGTGTGTGTGTACGTATGTATACTCACATACATACACACACACATGCATACTCGCCTAGCAGGCGGACACTCGTATTAGGCGGACATTTTCTTACAAATCATTTGTCAAACCTCATTTTAAAAACACGCGACAACCCTATAAATACGTACAGAGTGTGCAGACACCCCTGTTAAGCGGAGAACGGATTGATTGATGAACTGATTGATTGACTGATTAACAGAAAGATTGACTAACCGATTGATGGACTGACTGATTGATTGACTGGCCGATTGATTGACTGACTGATTAATGGACTGAAAGATTGATTGACTGGCCGATTGATTGACTGACTGAATGACTGGCCCATTGATTAACTGACAGACTGCTTGACTGACTGACTGATTGATAGATTTACTGACTGATTGATAGATTTACTGACCGATTGATTGATTGACTACTTTATTGATTGACTAACCGAATCATTGATTGACTGACTGATCAGTCAGACCAATCAATCAATCAGATTCGCCGACTGATTGATGCTCAATGTAGATCGCTATAGTTTGTAATTTCACCGGCAAGTGGCGAAAATTGAAGAAAAACTGTTCGGAAAATGAGTGAAAAATGTCGAATGAAATTTCAAATTGTTTGTTGTTCAATCAATCAGCTTCAAGCTGACATTCAAATATCTATAACTATTGACAAACGGAAAACTTATCGTCTGGTATTTATTTCATAGGCATTTGGTAGACAAAAAGATCATTTCTGAATCACGCAGAATAACGGTTTAAATAAACAAACTCAACTGAAATCCAACTGAATCAATAAGAGCACCAAATTTGATATAAGCTAAACGTTTATTTGTTCAAAAATTGTTTCAAGCTCTGTTTTGGGTTTGTAAAACGATTTGATCAATGACATATTCGGAGCAACATTTATATATGTATGTATATAGACGTATTGCTCTGCAAAGTTGCGATAAGGTTGAGGTTAGAAGGTTATGTACGAAGATTTCTTCAAGTACGTTAAGTTAACTTTGAGTTTAAGTTATCATTATGTTTTTAGTTGTGTTTATTTAAGGTTAGGTTGAACCAAAGACTAGACTAATGAGTATGAAATGTAATTTATATATATATATATATAGAAAACGAAAGTTTACAGTTTCATTCAAGAAATAATTCCATTTGTCGATCAAAATAAGAGCTAAGGCGAATCAGTTGGATTTTTAATTGAGGTTAGGTTAGGTTAAATTGAGGTTAAGTTGAACGCAAGACCAACTCAAGCAAGGCTTGAAACAGCACTTTTACACAATTTAACATTTTTACTTTTCATTTATTTTTCAATGCTTTTGCGTTCAGCCGTAGATTAATTTAAATGTATTGCCAAAGTAATCAATCTGTAGTTAACCTCTAGCTCTCCATTTCAGCAGGGCGATAACGGTGTCTGACACACATATGTACACGTACACACACACACACACACACACACACACGTACATATGCATGCCTGAATGATACAGTAAACAGTTGTTTATGCGAAATAGCCGTACTTAAGCGCTTGACCCCCACAAAGTATTTGCAAGCTAATGACATTTAAGCTAAAGATTCGATCAATTTTCATAGTTGTTGTTTGCGTCTCTCTCTCTCTCTCTCTCTCTCTCTCTCTCATCTCTGTCAGTGCCTGTCCCTGAAGGCGCCCAACGAGCCGCGGCGACCCCACCGCAAGAAATGACAGAGACATACGCACACATACGCATGCGTGCATACATGCAAGCCTAGACATTGTTATATGCATACATACATACATACATATATATTTATGTATGTACTTTGGCACTCAATTGAGCGGCCATTAGCAAGGCAACAGCAACAAATATGATCATGAAGCGCATATGAAGACAATTTTTAAGATTACAACAACAACAACAACAGCAACAACAGCGCCAGGCAATGACAATAGAATATGAAGTGTATGAACAGGCAGGCAGGCAGGCAGGCAGGCAGGCAGGCAGGAGAGCAGCAGAGCAGGCCAGCTCCTCGCTCAATAAGCGCGTCATGAGAACGGCCGCGTGTGTCCGAGCGAGAGGGCAAGTGGAGCTCATACATATCTGTTGTTGTTGTTGTTGCTGCTGCTGCTGCTGGTGTGGGAGATAGCGAACGATGAGCGACGACATCGCACGAGTGCACACAACACACTCGACGACTGACGGACAGACGCAGAGACGTTCACAGTATTGATACACACACACACACATACAGGCACACAACAGCCAGCAGTAGCTCATACATATGTATTTATTTATTTCGCTCAGCTCGTTTGCCTGTTCGTTTATTATTATTTTTGTTTTTTTTTTTTTTTTACAACTCGAACAACGATAATAATAATAATAATAAGCAACAGCAGCAAACGTCAGTAGCTGGCACGCAAATAATTTATTTATAATTTGTATATCTGTTAACTTGCATTCAAACACACACACACACACACACACACATACACGTATGTGTATATGTGTGAGCAGACACAAAGCTTGCACATTCGGCAGCTTGCATATGGCGGCAACTTTGGCAACATGTTGCTGTGCATGGCATCTGATGTGCGTGTGTGTGTGTGTGTGGGTGAGACCAACTCCAGCACACACACACACATGCACACATGCACACATGCACACAGATGTTGAACTGAGGCCTGGACCTGCATATTAATCGAACTGTTTTCAATCGCAGCGCATAAAATAAATTGACGTTCCACAGGCTGAATTTGCCCTTCTCTTCCTCTTATTCTGCTGCGCTGCTGTTGTTGCTTCTTCTTCTGCTTAGGTAGGTAGTCGCAACTCTACAGCAATGGCGACCAATGTCGGGACATGCACACACACACGCACACGCACACACATAAATACATATTTAGTTTTATTCCCGCATGTATACATATATGCATGTATGTATGTGCGTGTGTGTAAGCATGCATATGTTTGTATGCGTGTATGTATGTATATGTGCATGCATGTCTACAATGCAACGGCCGCGACGGCGTTTGTTATCGCCTTGGCAGGAAATGAAATTATATTCGTAAAAAGTGGTCGCTGCCTGGACGGACGGACGGACGGACGGACTAACTGACTGTCCCGTTCCATTCCATTTCGTAGCGTCCCAGCTTGCCCCCTGGCCTTGCAGTCAATGTATATGTATGTATGTGTATATGTGTGGGTCTGTGTGAAGCTGAAACGTAATATGATTACGAAGCGCTGAGGATTTGATATAACAAACTAAGCATTTTGCTTTTGGGCGCAAGCAGCAGCAGCAACAAATTAACCAGCCAAGCAGGCAAGCAACAACAACCATAAAGAGAGCTGTGCATATAAATTTCATAATAAAAGTAACGAAACAACAACAACAACAACAAAAACAGTAACAGTAACAGCTACAACGAGACAACGACGACGAAATCAAAAGTTATGCGAAAAAGTGAATTTCAGTTGAGCAGCAGCTTCATCCACCTGACAACAACAACAAAAAGTGAACGCATTTTGCGCACAAACACAAACACACACACACACACACACACACAACATGCAAAGCAGTAGAAGCAGCTGAGCAGTAAATATGCTCAAGTGAGTCGAGTATGCCCAACTGGTAGATGCCCTGTACCTGACAAGCGACTTAATAGATTACTACTGTTTTTCTTATAAATAAAAAGCAAATCGATATCATGGCCAATCAACAATATATATGTATATATGTGTGTGTGTGTGTAACATGCATTTGCGCAACTTTAATATACCCTTTAACACACTTATGCAGCATAACAAGTTGAGCAAACGTGTTTGCCGCTGCTCAAGTGCATATCTTAACGGACAAACTTGTCGCCTGGGCGACAGAAGCAGCGACCGCAAGAAAAATAAAAGCACAACAAGCGCTAGCAGGCAGACAGCAGCGACGGCGGCAGCGCTGGCTGATCGCTTGGCTGCTGCAGCAGCAGTTTCAGTTTCAGTTAGGTATGCATGCATATATACACATATACATATATATAAATGTGTGTGTGTGTGTGTGTGTGTGTGTGTGTGCTGCGCCCTTTCGCTTTCGGCAGCAATTTTGTTGCTATTGCCTTTTGCCTACTGTTGCTGCTGCTGCTGCCGTTGCAGTTGTCGAAAAAAAAAAAACTGCTGCGTAATGCCAGGCGATTGCGATTATGAAAAAAAAAACCAAATAAATTTCCACTGGCATTGCAATAATAATCGCTGGCAATCGCCGCGAACAGCGCTCAATAATCGATAACACAACAAATATACTTTTGCGTGCAGAGCCAAAGTTCAGGCAATCAAAAAGAAAACACACGAAAAACAGAAAACAAAACAAGAAGTAAGAAAAAAAAAAAAATAAAAAACAAAAGCTTTGCAACTTTTATCGGACATCAACCTGTGACAAATGTCTCTGTACGGCTCTGTATGCGTGTGCGTGTGTGTGTGTGTGTTGGTGAGTTGTTTATTGTTGCTGCTCGTTGTATATAGTTGGATTCTACTTGACCCGTCCGTCCGGCATTGCACTCGTGTTTTTATTTGATTTTAGTTGCTCTTTTTTCTTTTTTCATTTTCTGTACGCAACAAAACAAAAGCTACTTTGGCGCAGCGCCCCCTCCTCCCACCATCGCCTCCTACTCAGCGCTCACCCTTCCAGTTCGCCGTGTTAATGGCATCAACTTTGCACGTAACCGCAATCGAGAGTCGCGGCGAAATAACTTTAAACTTGAAGCTCTTGGCGTTAGTTTTTTTTTTTTTCTTGTTTTGTTTTCAGCTCAGCCTCTCCGCATTGAAAGCAAAAGGCAAAAATCACTAAACGAAAATCCAAACCCGGAACTTACGAACCTAATCGAATTTGTTGTCGATCAGCGAGCGGCCCGCAGCAACAATAATAACAACAGCTGCCGCCGCTGCTGGCGTTGGCGTTGACGTTGACGTCGATGCCGGCGTCGCAGCAGACACTTAAATACATATGATGATGAGCTTTTGTTGTTAACGATGCTGCCTGATGACGACAATACAAACTGTTTTACAGTTACAGGACTGGAAGACTGGAAGATTGCCACCTGCTCACTTATCACGACGTGCTGCTGCCTTATCGTGTAGTTGTTTTTTTTTTTTTTTTTTGTTTTTCATATTTATTTGTTGTGGCCTGTTAAATTTATGAGTTTTTACCAGCCAAAATAATTATGAATCAACGCATAATAAAAATATTAAAAAAAAAAAAAAAACAAATAAAAGTGTAACGAAACGGAAATAATATACAAACACATGTACACACATACACGTATGTGCATTTGTATGCATGCACATGAGAAACAGACGAAAAAAAAAAAATAACAAACAACACTCCAATTGAGCAAAATTCAGTTGAGTGTAGATCCTGAGCACATTGTGGAGACTTACCGTTTGGAATATGTCATCGCATTCGAAATAGTGTGTATTGCCAACGATATTTGCAGTTCCAGTTGAATTTTGTACAATTGTCGCCGACATTTTTGTTGCCGTTGTTTACTGTTGTTCTGCTCCGTGCTGCACTCTCTCTCTCTCTCCCGGTCTACACTATGCTGCTTCTTCTTAGCGCGGCCTCTCGTATTTCACTGGACAGCGCAAAAACAAATTCTTTATCTTTGCTTCTATTTCGTCGACTTTTTCTTCTTCTTCGTCTTGCTGTTGTTGTTATTATTTTGCTGGACGTTTGATGTTGTTGTTATTAATTTTTAATTCTTAATTTTTTTTTTGCTGACTATTGCTTGGAAATTTAATTGCGTTGAATTTTGATATTTTGTTAAGAATTTTGTTTGGGTTTATGTATGTATATAATTTGCACTAGTTGAACGATTCTTGTTGCTTGTGTTGTTATGACTTCTTGACAATTTTGATATTTGCTAGTTAAATTGTTGTTGTTCGTTTTTGTTGTTGTTGGTATTGTTATTGCGTTGCGCGTGTTGCATTTCAATCAACAGGCTGGAAGGAGAGACGAAACAAAACAAGTACGATAGCGTTAGAAAAAATTCTACACTCCGTGTGTGTGTGTGTGGGGCAGGCAGAGGCAACAGGCAGGCAGCAGAATCACACAGCTACACGTGCGCTGCGTGAATGTGTGCGATCGTGCGTGTGCATGTGTGTGTATGTTTTTACAAACGTACTCGAATTTGAGCCGCGGCTCTCCAAAAAAAAAAAAAACAAAAAAAAAAGGATTTTCACGCACATGTGTTAAGCATTAAACCAGAGCAAGAGCGACTTGAATGTTCGACGCATTTACTTTGTCCCTTCTTATACATATATATATACATGTTTTTTTTTTTTTTTAGTTCCAAAACAGCCGATTGCTGTTGTTGTTTGCTTTGCTTTTATCGTCTTCGTTTTCGTTCTCGCAGCAGCAGCAGCAGCAGCAGCAAGAGATAAGCTTGTCGTCGTCGTTTGCCCGATCGTGTTCTTTACACACACACATACGCGCGCGCGCGCGCGCGACGCAAGTGTGTTTGCGGGCGTATGTGTGCTAGTGGTGGTCGTATTTCAGCTCAAATCACATGCTGTTGCTGTTACTGCTGCTGCTGCATGTGTGTGTGTGTGTGTGTGCGTGTGTGTATGTGTTTGTGTAATATTGTAGCTGCGCAAGCAGAACAAGCGCAGGCAGACTTTGTTATTGCCGTCGATTTTATTTCAATTTTTATGCATGTCCTCTTCGGCTTGTTTTTTTTTTACACATACACACACACACGCATGACCACTTAGGATGGAGAGCTGCGGGATTTGAGTTAAGCCTTACCGATTCGAATCGTTCCTCGTGTGCTTGTATTTGTGCGCGCTTATTTGAAAAAAGTTGCGTTTGGCGAGGTTTCACAAACATTTAACGCTTCAAAATTCCCGCGCTTCTGCCAAGTAAAAAACACGCGCACTCTTCACACATGCACACACACACACATACATCAATTCAATGTTTTATTGCAGGGGCAAGACCAACAAAAACAAAAACAAAACGGAAAAAAAAAATATTATAAAAATTATATGGCAATTTGCAACCGAAATTGCATAGCTAGATGTATGCTATGTGTGATTACTGTTTTTTTTTTTTAAATAATTTTTTTTATTTTCAAATATTAAAAAAATTTCAATAACAAACTCGTTGCCGCCTACTTTGATCGAGCAAAATTTTAAAATGATCAAAAAAAATACGTATATATATAGATATATATATAAGATTGATGATCACAACACAATCGCACACTTGTGGCTTACTTTGCTGCTGATCCCGTTGCCGAGTGCACACAAATTAACTAAAATACGAGTGTTGCAAATATCCTGGCACGTTTCGCACCTTTTGTTTTTGTGCAGCAAACAAAAAACACGTCCGCTCTCAATAATGAATGTTACAAATATGAACTGTTATCCCACTGTAGTGGTGATAGACCATCGATGGCAGCATCAATAATATCGATAATTTCAGCGATCCTATGCGGTACTATCGAATCGCGTGCTGTTATGCTCAATGTACACTGTTGAGACTGCTGTTAAACTCAAATTGGTCATGCAAATAACATTTCTCTGTAAGGCTTCAACTGATCAGCATTTTTAATTTATTAATATGTTACTGTCGAACTAAGTTTTAAAGATGTGTAACAATTGAATAAGCTTAAGTGCCATGTAGTTTGTTTATTTAGCTTTTATAAATCGGCAAACTTATATGCCCAAGAGGTGCTCTGACCGTTAACTGCTAACATCTTATTACTCAAAATGGCACTGTTAGACCATCAAAAAACTAGAAAAAATAACAGCGCGCGATTTGAAAAGATATTCTTTAATTCTTTAAATAACCTTGCTCAATTGCACTAACAACCTGTCGTGTTGGCATTGATGAACTGCACAAATAATTGCGGCACCTGCTCCAGCGGCGCCGGCGTCGTCTGGCTGGCCCGGCAAGTGCTCGTTATGAACTTTTGCCTCAAGCGATTCAGCTGCATGGGATTCATGGATGTGGCTACCTTGACCTTTGTGGTGCTGCCCTTGATGCGCAGCTGTCCGTAGGCGCCAATTTTGGCAGCGCCCAATATCTCCTTAATGATATCCTGCATGATAACGTCCAGCTCAAAGAGGTAATTCGTAGCACCCAAAGGCGGCTGCAAGCGAACGAAAACGTGAGACAAATCGAAGCGAATATCGTTTTTGCGGCACATGTGCTCACGTTCTGTGTGCTCTGGTTGGGCGGCAAGGGTTGTGTCTCAAACAGCGACTTATAGATGCCCTCCAAATCGATGCTGTCCTCGGGCAGTGCCACATACAAGGGGCTGTCCCAGCGGCTATTACTGTGCGGCTCCTCGTAGCGCATGCACAACGCATCGAAAATCTCGCGGGTGTAGGGCACATTTGAGTTGTTTAGCGGCTGTTCGCTGGATGCTGCTGGATCCAATCGATCCGGCTCGCTGCGTTGCATATTGAATGCCCAGGCCTGCTCCTGCGGTATACAGGTGAACACCGTGCACTGTGTGGTCCGCGCCGCCTTTGTCATGCAGAAGAGCTCGTAGCGAAAGCCTGCGCAAGTCGATTTATGATCGAGTAGTTATAAAGTGATATTAAGACTTGAACCTACCTTTGATATAGTTGCCCGCATCGAGTATGATCACATCCTGCTTGTTCAGTTGCCTGGACGCCTCCGACTTGAGATCGCTGCGCACAACCTTCTCCTTTTGCGAGTCGCCAAAGAAGGCGTTCTTCTCGAACAGCGCCTTGGGCACGGCCACATTTTCGCTTATTAGATGCACCTTTTTGCCCCTAGCCACAAAGTACTCCTGCAGCTGATGGGCTCGTGTTGATTTGCCGCTTGCCGGCAGGCCAGAAATAACAATAATTGGCATTGTTAACGGATTATTCGTATTGCATTTTATTTTGTAAAAGTGCTCGAGCGTGTTCTGGCCAGTGTTGTGTAATGCTCATACGATGAATACTCAGTTAACATCGTTAGAGCGCGTTTATTATTTGATTAAATATCGATATTTTTATCCTACACTCATTTTGTTTTGTATTTAACGTGTTTTTGTTCGCAACAGAATCTAATTGTTAGCCATGAATTGGTTATTATATAAAGTCGAGTCTGTATTATTCAATCTATTTCTCTTAAGTCAAAAGATATTATAATAAAACTTTGTATAGATGGCATTTTCACTGCAGAAACAATGAGTCAAAAATTAAGTTGTTCTATACGAAAAATGTTTGGCATTTGCCTGAAAAGCAAAGTAAATACCAGTATTATATATCTCTAAAGAAGGTATTTTATTGTCATTAGCCCGAAAATCCTTTTTCTTAGTTGTGCATGTAGTACACTATATAAATAAGTATTTTAAAAATTATTCCAAGCGACGATTAACTATCGATTATTTTAATCGTTCATCAAATAGATTTTCAGTGCTGCTAAATTCTGCGCAAAAGCAGACTTAAAACAATTGCCGCCATCTGGCAACACGCACAATTCACAACCAGCTTCAGCTGGTAACCAAAATTCCATTGCTGCACTGCATCCAACATTTGTTACACTGTTTGCTGCGTTGTGTCTGGCCTGGGCATGGCAGAGAACCGTCGACGTTTTCGCAATAAAAAGCGGGTGAGTGCCCGATGTGATTTCGTTTTAATTGTTGACGGCAAATGCTTAACCAGCTGTTGTTTAGGATGATGGACGTCCGGGTCCGTCGCCGACAACGCCGGTGACAATTGCCAGGCGCGAAGAGTCACGCACGCCCGTCGTTCAGCCAAAGATATTGCTGAAAAAGGAGGCCGAATCGAATGCCGGCAGTGGCAGCAGCGGCAGCAACAATGAGCTTCCCACATCCATTAAAACCATTATCATCAATCGCAGCGATGCGCGCCACAGCCACAGCGAACGTAACGCCTTCCCGGGCGCCAGCACCATGAACAACACATCCAACGTATGCGCTGCGCTCTCCAGCTCAAGTTGTGGCAAGGAGAAGACAAATGGAACTGGCACTGGAACCACGAGCAGCAGCAGCAGCAGCACCGTCACGCTGGCGGGCCAGCAGGAGTCGCTGGCGCCGCCGCGCATGACAAGGCCGACGCCGCTGCTGGTCGCGAACGGCGTGTTCAATGCGAATGCACGCAAACTCTTCCACAAGAGCAACACAGACTTTGCGGTAATCGGCGTGCTGGGCGCACAGAGCGTGGGCAAATCCACGCTGCTCAATCTGTTGGCAACGGAGCGCTCCAGCGACTATGACTACTATCAGCATCTGTTTGGGCCGGAGGCGGACGAGTGCACGTTTGCGACCAGGCCACGCGCCAAGTCGCAGCAGGCGCCGAACAGTAGTTCCTCCGGCTGCGCTGCCGCCTCCAAGCAGGTGCTGCGACCGCGCACCGAAACGTTGCAGTTCTTTATAACCCGGGAGCGTTATGTGCTGCTGGATACGGCGCCGATGCTGAGCGGCAGCACGGCCAAGGAGGCGGACTATTTGGATCTGCAAACGTTGTCCACCATGATGCAGCTGCTCAGCGTCTGTCATGTGCTGCTGCTGGCCCTGGATGAGATCAGTTTGGAGCAGCTGCGTCTGCTGCACGCCGCACTGCGTCTACGTCCGCGCACACCCTGCAAGGGCTATGTACGTGACTATCTGCCGCAGTTGTTGTTTGTCCGGACGCGCGCCAAGCGTCAGGATTACGAGCCTGCCAGCCGTGAGCGTCTGGACAGGCAGTTGGAGCTGCTGTTCGAGGGCACCGGCCTGCCCATCTATCGAGGACGCGGCGAGGCGCGCACCCTCAACAGCATGCTGCTGCCGGAATTCTATGGCAATGCGGCTGTCGCCCATCATGCTGGCGCCGCGGAGCTGGTGCGTCAGTTCCGGGAGCGTGTCTTCGGCATGGTGCGCGTCTCCATGTGCCAGAGCAACGATTTCAGCGAGACGCTCTGGTTCGAGCTGCTCGCGGAGACGTCACGCAAATGCGCCGCAAGCAGCCAGAACTTTGAGCAGATCTATGCGGAGATCAAGCTGCGGCATCTCGAGCTGCGCCCCAAATGGCGACCCGAGTCCAACTGGCGCAACGAGTCCTGAGACATGCCCCAGCATGCATTCGAGCAGGATAGCTATATAGACTTATAAACATAGACATAGACATATTATATTGTGTATATACTATACTTTATATATGTTAAGGCCTTAGCACTATTATTGGATGATGGGTGTACGGACGGGACGGGCGGACTCTATTGTGCGGCCTTTACAGGGTATCAAGAGAAAGAAGGCATTATATATTCCGGATGGGACGTCTTTCACTTGCAACTTTGCATAGATACTTTCCAATACAGATGTCTGATTCGACCAGATCGTTTATATATATATATATAATATATTGTGGCAAAAACCCTTTTCTATATATCTTGATAAAAAATTTGGGGGGTTACGAACCTACTTCTCCATTACAAGCATAACTAGGGGGGGTGGTTAATTTTGTAAGCTGGGGAATGGGAATTTACAATAAAGCTTAATATGCTTGCAAATTTTTGGTATCATTATCGACTATGATTCTCGTAAAATGCTGGGAAAAAAACGTCTAGGAATCGATATTTATCGTTTAGTGAATATCGAATTAAAGGAAATATTTTGTAATCGATTTGATGATGTCGCTGAAAATCGATAAATATCGGCAGTTCGATAAACACAGTTATCGATAAATGTTCGGCTCTTTTAAACTCAGACATTAGTTGAATAACAAATCGATATTTATCGATATTGAAGAAAGAGAGCAAGATTTGAAGAAAATAGAGCTTGTGGACTTTGGTAACAATAATTATGAATTTGAGAGCTGGGCTTACTTTTCTAGCTTGAGACTGTACGGAGGCAAATGCAGCTGGTCGATAGGGAAACAGCTTGTCATTCTGTTCGAGAATATATATATGATATAAATTTACTCTATATATGGTATATATCTACTATATATAAGGAGCTAAGAGATACTTCCTGGATAGAACAAAGCTATTGGATAACAGATAACAGTTGACAGGGTCTACATTTTGGTCCTGCATTTGAAATTCGTTTGTTTTATTTAACTACTTTGTGTCGTCGTATATCTCTAGATATATATATATATATACATATATATATTTGTGCTAGCAGGAGCGGTGGGTGGGTGGGGGGTCTGGTGTTGTTTTATGGTCAAGATGTGTGTGTGTGTGTGCGATATCACGTTTGCTTTGCCTCAGTCTCAAAATCGAGATCATTTTCGTTGCTTTGGTTCACAATTAAGTCTGGCGGCTCGTTGTTTGGACGCTGATCCTCCTCCTCCCGCTGCTGCTGCCGCTGATGCTGCCTCTGTTTTTGCTGTTCGTAGTTGTTGGGCGGCTTGCGGCATACCCAGAAGAGGCTCTGGTATTCGCTTTGCTTCATCGATAGCGGATTCTGTGCATATTTGGTGCGTATGCCGCTCCGTGAGCTCAATATATCGAAACCAACGCTCTCCATAATTATGATCAGATCCTCGTACGTTGGCTCGATGCTGTTCTGGCCATTGATGTCGCTATAGTGATACAGCAGCGGTCCGAGATTCACCCAAATGCCGCCAGGCACTAGAATTCTGCAAAGCAAAACGACACAAATTACAACAGAGCACAACATGGCGCAACTGCATCCGCCAGACTCACTTGTAAATTGTGCGTATAAAATCAATAACATTGTTGGCACAATCGATAAAGAAGCATGTGGCGACACAGTTGTAGGCGTCCGGCGTTTTATAGACCTCAAGGAAATCACCAGCGGCCATCTCGATGTTGCCCTTGGGCGGATTCCTAACCGGACAGACATCGGGAAAACGCACCGAGGCAATCTGATCGGCGCGTCGCATATTATTAACATACTGATGCACCCACGGATAGAGCACATGCTTGTTCTCATAGTCGCACAAATTGAGCACGAAATTCGAGGCGATCAGCATAAAGTAGGAGAACTCGTTGCCCTCGCAGGCATAACCGCGACAGGCCAGCTCGTAGGTGAGCCTGCCCAGGCCAGCGCCAGGCACCAGTATCTTAATCTCATTCAGTGCGCTGCAAACGATCAATTGTTCAGTTTTACATTTATATATATATAGATACATCAGTTGATACTCACTAATCGCTTGGCTTGTAATACTCCTCGATGCTGTCGATGATGGGCTTGTAGGACTGTTCGCGCTCCACGGCGCATTCGGCGCTCCAGTCCCGTGCGATCAGTTTCAGTGTGGACTGAGCCTTTAAAATTTTTAGAGGTTCAACATCATCAGCAATAACATCATCATCATCATCATGAGCATCAACAAGATAATTAGTCTAAGATAGAGATTTGTTCTTTACAGTTTTTCAAAGCAAACCAATTACAAAACGAAGTCTTCTAATGAAACATGCCAATCGATTCGCAGTGAAAGCTACAGTGGACAAAAAAGAACCGACTGCCTAGCTAACGATCTATATAGCATATACATATATACAACTTTCTAGCATATACACACATCTATCAAATATTTTTTGATATTTCTACATGTATTTACCTTATGTGATGGAGCTGCACGCTAAGACGGGGTTTCGGGAGATTCCACTCGAATGTGTGGAAAAATAGCGAAAAAACGTTTGATTGAAACTTTTTTATTTACCATCCGATCGGATCATTTGCTTTGTATACATGAAAACATGCATGCACGCTTACATGCATGCATGCTTACATGTATGCATGCTTACATGTATGCATGCTTACATGTATGCATGCTTACATGTATGCATACATACATATGTACATACATACATGTGCACATACATGCATATGTATATACATACATACATGTGTACATACATACATGTGTACATACATACATGTGTACATACATATGCACATACATATATACATACATATGTACATACATATATACATACATATGTACATACGTACATGCATATGTACAAACATATATATGTACATAAATACATACACACAAATATACATACATACATACACACATATATACATACATATGTACACACAAACATACATACACATGTACAAACATACAAATCTACACACATACATTTGTACAAAATAAAGCCAAAAAAATAGCCAAAAATAAGCCACAAAAAAGCTACTACACGATTCGCTTAGCGTGAAAAACTCCAGAGACTACTTGAATTCTTGAGAATCGAGGAGGAGAGCACTTGGTAAAAATTTCTTTTTATTTAAATTTGCAGCACAGCGACAAATTAGCTAGGTGTGCGTTTGGCTTTAGAAAACAAAGATGCATGCACACATATACACATATATGTACATACATAAATGCACACACTGACATACACACACACATACACACATACATACATACATACATACAATATGTAGTTGACTGACTTGATAAGATGAATCGAACAGGAGTCAGATAATTTAACTTAAATCTCTACAGCTACATAATTCAGGATTGGCATGCACAACAGTTATCTTAGATGATCAAATACCTATATATTAGCTATATACGCTGTACTCAGAGAAAGTTATGCTACACCAAAAGCCTCATATACAAAGGTGAGGTTGGGAATCGATATTTAGCAAATATTCTTGAAAATAAAAATATAAGCTGCTTAATAATAAAACAAAATGTGAACAGATAGATGGATGGGATATTGAAGAATATATATATATATATATATATATATATATGCATATGGGAATCGATATATTCCCTTACGAGCAAAAGTTAGGTTAGGTATGCTTTGGCGAACGGTATCTTAACCCTAGCACTGCTTTAACGTTTCTCTATTTTTGTCCACTGAGCGTAATTAAATGGAAAATGTAACAGGAAATATACTGGTATGAGAAATGGCTGTAGTGGCTGTTCCCACTCACTTGATCCATGTCGCCGTGTCGCACATGGTCGGGCGCCTCCTCCAGTTCGATGTCCGCGTCGCCATCGCCAGTTGGATAGAGGACACGATCGCGCAAAATCTCTCGGATCACAGACTGATTGCCGTCAATGCAGCTGCGCACGTTGTCCAAATGCTTGCGGTATTTGGAGAGCAGACGCTGATCTTCCATGGACAAACTGTTAAGGTAATCCTCCGTTTTGTTAACCCTTAGGTAGGCATAACGTCTGTTTGGAGCAAAATAAACGATTAGAGCAAGTGTCCTACATATACATGCATACAAACACGCATACATACACCCACACACCCACACAGACACACAGGCACACATGTGCACATGTTAAGCCGCTTAAATTGATTTTCGTTATCAGCTGTTGAACATGCACATGCACGCATACACACATGTGCACGCATATGTGCATATATGTGTGTTAGTGTGTGCTGCGGGTAGTAATTTGCATCAGCGCGTTTGGCTTAAATACCGTTTGTTTACAATTCCATGCACCCACCTGTAGTACTGAAAGGCATTCTGCACTTTCTGTATGTGCCGGCGCTCCTCTTCATCCTCTTTGGCGGTAAATGCTGGCGCCTGATCTCCATGCATTTTGGGATGCATAGGAAATGGCAACGATGGCACCATATCACTCATGTTCACAAAAATGTTAAATGTACTACCTAATAGACGCCTAAAAACCTAATAAATTTTTAACTCAATTAATCGATACTGCACGTACAATTATCGGCAGCCAGTGTTACATAGTTTTCGAACAAATATCGTTTTGTTATATCGCAATAAAGTTATCGATATACGACACTGCGCATCGAACAATCGGCAGCTTCTTTAAATCGTAGTAATTGTAATTAAATTAAATGCTTATACATGAACTTTTAGATTAACGAAAAAACTGAGCTGACCAGCTTTAATTGAATGAGAGTAACCGTTAGTCATGCATATTATTTATTTATTAAGTGCATAACACGTACGTAACAAAATGTTTTGCAATAAACAATTAAAGCTTACACAGAATAAACAATTTTCAACCATTTTGGATTAAACGCAACGGCTCAGGCGTGTCAACACAATAGCATCAACGAAAGAGTTTAGTATAATATATATATATATATAAGCATTTGTACAAGCAATTGTTAAGTGTCATTGGGTTCAGATGATGCCATTTGTTGAGACGCATTGGCTGGACATGTGTATGTGTGTGTGTGTGTGTATGTACATACTTGTAGTATAATTTAGTGTAATTAAAGTTAATACTTAGAATTAAATTGTATCGCTGCTGGGCATATGTGTGTGTAAAAAACAATTGTACAGTGTTCGCTTGTACAAATTTAAGTAAATAACAGCGCATTTGACCACAGGAGTATTTCGAGTTGCGACATATATAAAAATAAAACATAGACCGCGTTCAAAATGTCTAAATTGCGTAGGGGGCGGGGGGCAAGTTGGAGGGTGAGTACAAATCTCTCACACACACACATTCAGCCATCAGCCGGCGGCGGCTGCTCAGCCTCAACGGCCAGCTCTACGAGCGGCCTTTCAGCCTCGCGTTCATGTGGCACCTCCTCCGGCGGAGACTGTGGCCTTGGTTGCTGTTGCTGCTGCTGCTGCTTGTCTGGCAATGGCACCGGGGAACGCTTGGGCGATGATGCTGTTGACGAGGGTGAGCCAGCTGCCGATGCAGACGGATTTGCGTGCGGCTCACGAGGCAAGTCCGTCTCATTGGAGACATTCGCTGCGGCAGCTGTGGAGTTGAGTGGCCAGCGCAAGCCGGCGGCGGCTGGGAATACGACCTGCGACAAGGAAAGTGCAGCAGCGGCGCGCGATGTCGATGCAATCTCATCCTCCAGCTCCAGCGATTGTTCACGCTCACGCTCCTTTTTCTGCTCGGCTATCTTCTTGAGATAGTTCTCGTCCTGTGTGGGGCACTCCAGATGAACGCAGTGAAATATCTATGGAATAGCCTAATCAGTATTGTATCGAAGCTTTGATGACTTTCGGACCTACCTCGTTTGCCGTATTGCGTGTGCCCACAATGCGTATAAAGACAATGGGACGCGGTGTAAAATGGAAATTCTGCCAGGAACGCGCCTTCTCATTGCGCTTATCGACAACGATTTGCCAATTCTTGCGATTTGTCGAAGTCTCGATATAGAAGCTGTAAGTGCGATCATCGCAGTCCCACAGAAGCAGACGCATTGAGCCCACATAATAGGGCTGACCCAGACGCACAACAATCTCGCCGCTGCCCAGCTGATGGCACGTATAGCCCGAATCCCAATCGTAGCGTGAAAAATCGCCATTGATGAGTGCATTGCGTGTCCGACTGACGCCGTCGGTGACAATGGCGCTCATCTCAATGGTGGCCACATTCGCAACGGGCGCAACAAATCCGTCTATGATTTTGGGTGAATTCGATGTGTGCATGGCCTCCAGGCCAACCACATGAAAAACCTAAAAGGCAAAGTTATAAATTAAATAAATCCTTTCAAGAGCTTAGACAACGGCAACTCACCCGATTGACCGTGTTCTGTGTGCCCACGAGCCGTATATAGCGCACGGGACGCGCCTCAAAGTATAAAAACTGCCAAGAACGGCAATGGTATTCACTGTAATCAATCACACGCTCCCATTGCTGCTGATTGCCGGAGACCTCAACGAAATACGAGTAGGCGCGACTGTCGCGATCCCAGAGCAGCATTCGTATATGATTGACCATGCACATGGTGCCCAATTCAACAACAATGCCGGCATCATTGCTGTCCGTGATGCAGTGACGCGTATAGCCATGCTCCATATCGTATGAGGTGACATCGCCGTCTAGCAAAGCCGAACGACATTCACCCTGAATGCAACGCGATAGATATTTGGCTGTGGCCACATTCTCCTCGGGCCAGAGTGCGGCACGATAGGGCAGAGTCTTTGATGTGCTTCGCTCATCGATGGCGTCCAGTATTTTGTCCGGTTCCAATATGCCGGACGGGCGCACCACTTGCAGCAAATGCTCGAGATTCATGAGCGGCAGACGCACATAGGAGACAACGGTTTTGATATCAATATCGGGATTATAACGGCTCCATTTCCAGACGGCCAGAAAGATTTGCACCTCCGGCGCAAAGAAGCAGTCGCGGCGCAGCACCTCCTTCAGCGATTCCTACAAATGGAAAATCAATCAATCAATTACGAATTCTTGCGACGCTCCCAGAACAGACTCACCTTTGAAAGCATTTTGAAGGAATCGTGCTGCAGCAAGTCGGCGGCATTGCGATCCATAAACATGTGACAGACCTGGGTCAGCTCCTCGAGATTATAGAGGCGTGCAGCATCCAGTATCATGCAGACATTGTTCAATGCCAGATACTGACGCAAGTATTTGGATATGGCCATTTCCAGATCCCCGAAGCCATACTGATTGGCCATGCCCAGCACACCGATGACAGCGTCCTCGTCCAGTGTGGCCAGCGATAGGGTGCCCGAGTATATGTAGCGTAACAGCACCTTGAACGGATCTAGCGGCACCTCCAGTGAGATTTCACGTTGTGTTGCCTCCGACATGCCGCCATAGAGCAGGGCACGAAAGTATTCGCTGCGTGCCGCCAAAATGGCGCGATGTGCCGGCAAACGTTGCTCCTCGACAATAAATTCAACATCTGCATAGCGTTCGTTCATGCAGAGACGAGCAATGTCCGCGGAGAAGCGATCGCCCAGATCAATCTCATCCGTCGCATCTGTGTGATTTTTGCCGTTGGCCAGCGTTGCCAGACCGCCGCTACGTCCGCCCTGCATCTTGTGGTGTCCCTGACTGCTCATTGTTGTATAACTTAATCAATTTTGCGCTGTCTGTATAAATATATATTTGTTGAAGCTTCTTAAATTTTTTTTTTTGTTTTTTTTTTATTTTTTTTCCTTTTTTTTGGGGAGGGGTTTTTTTTTTTTGAAACAGAAAAAAACAAAAAAAAAAACAACTAACAAACACGGAGAATTTATAGAAACTGAATTAATACGTTTCTAGCGAAATGGTAACTGGACGCCTGTCATACCTACTTTGATTATTGTTTACGCAAAGGCTTGCTATGTCCGCCTATAAATTTATTCCATTTTTCTCGTGTGTGTATTTGTTTAATATTTGTGTGTTTTTGTGTGTGTACCCGTTGGGCACAGTGAATTATTTGGCCATCCGCGTAGTTTTTGGCGCTGGAATTTCTTTGAGGTAGTCGTTCAGCTGGCAATTAAGTAAGTACGTATATGTATTGTATTTCGGCTATTTTCTTTTCTTTTGTTATTGTTGTGTTAATGTACTAATGTTTTCTACTCGCAAGAATTAATAAGATAGAGATGGGTGTAGGCATATTGATAAGGTATCGACTTACAACAATCGCGATGTTCGGAATTAAATTGCACGATATATTGTCCGAAGCTACCGGCAATATCGATAACATGCAATAGCATAATTAATTGCCATTATACACTACAAATTATAGTGATTTACAGATATTATGAATGAAGTTGACAATGAATATCCAACTCAATATGAAGCTATGGCTTTGAGCATTTCTTTGGTGCGCCCCTTGTCGATATCGATGCAGTGCGATAAGTGCCTATCGACAATCAACTCGCATCCCTAACTGACTCTTTTCGTGGTGCGGACGCAATCTGCAAACTCGTGGCGAATTTTTGTATTACATTTTCGTTGTCCATTTGCATAGCAAAACAAGGTAAATGAACGTAAACGATGCACCCTGACAGCAGCAAATACATATTCACATTTTACGTGCATGAATTACAGATGCCGGGCGTTGAAACAATCAAATCAAGTTGGGCCGATGAGGTGGAGCTGGACTACGGCGGCCTGCCACCAACAACGGAGACCATTGAGAATGGCCACAAATATGTGACCGAATACAAATACAACAAGGATGATAAGAAAACAAAAGTGGTGCGCACTTACAAAATATCCAAGCAGGTGGTGCCAAAAACTGTTGCCAAGCGCCGCACCTGGACCAAATTTGGTGATTCGAAGAACGATAAGCCCGGCCCCAATTCGCAGACCACAATGGTGTCCGAAGAGATCATAATGCAGTTCCTCAACTCTAAGGAGGATGAGAAGGCAAACGATCCGTTGCTGGATCCCTCCAAGAACATTGCCAAGTGCCGTATTTGCAACGGTGAGCATTGGTCGGTCAATTGTCCCTACAAAGGTACCGCCATGGATACGAATCTTATGGAGAAGAAGGCCGCTGCCGCTGCCTCTGCGGCCGTCGATGCACCCAAATCCGGCAAATATGTGCCGCCATTCCTCAAGGACAGCCAAAAGGGCGGCATGGGTATGCGTGGACGGGACGATACGGCCGCCATACGCATCTCCAATCTGTCGGAGTCGATGACCGAGGCCGATCTGGAAGAGCTGGTAAAGAAGATTGGCCCACAGAGCAAGATGTACCTGGCGCGCGACAAGAACACCGGCCTCTGCAAGGGTTTCGCCTACGTACACTTCAAGCAGCGCAAGGATGCGGCGGCGGCCATAGAAATACTGAACGGACATGGCTACGATCACTTGATCCTCAGTGTTGAATGGTCCAAGCCTCAGAACAATTAGAAAACGGCGACGTGTGTGGAGTCCTGTGGGTGTGTATGCAGTGTGTGGCATGGCGTCGATGCCTAAAGAGGGGATATTGAAGTTGATGTTGAAGAATATGTAAAATCCTTTTATTTTTTTTTTAATGCCCGAAGCATACCGCATGTGTTACCAATAAACAGTACACTGTGTCTAAGCTATAAGTTTGCTAAATAACAAAAACGAAATAAAAAACAATACGCTCTGACGGCGCCCAACAATTGTGCTTGCTTGTGTGCAGGTCGTTTATTTACGCGCTTAAATCATAAAGAGCTATGAAATGTGACGTCACGAATGTGCTGACGCTCTCACAGCGTTGCCAGCGTGGGCCAGAGAAGCTGTGCAACATTAGCGACACTCCAACATTTGCTCTCCTGCAAACAATGTTCTCAAGCTGTGTGATTATTTCTTCACTTTGTGAAAAGAGTAAAATTATTGGATCGCATTTTAATGAATTAGATAAGATAAACTATTGCTGAAAATGCCCATAGGGCATTTGGGTATAGCTTGTTTGAGGTGCAGCTTTATTTAAAACCACCTGCTGCAGGAAAGCCACTAATGTTCTTGTCATAAATACGCATATGTATGGATGTCGAATACCCTATATCCCTATACTTAAGCGGGTATATTGCGACTGTAGTCCACTTAATTTTATCAACACTGTTGCCGTAGCTAAAATTAATGCTATAATCAGTCAAATTTAAATATTAACATGCTTATTTAGAAATGAGCAAGCCTGACAGCCAGTGTTGCCAATCAATTTTTCGCGAAATATATTTTAAAAATACTGTAAAGTATTTTGCAGGGTAGCTGCGCGTACGGCTAATGCGGACTGCTGTTTTGCCTTTGCTTGCGTAAATTGTGTTTTGTTTGTGCCGCCCGTGCGCTAAATATAGAAATAGGTGCCGCAAAAGCATTCGAAATTTGAATATAGGAAAATGCAATATTAATTTAAGCTGCTGGCAGGTGTGCGTTCTCTATTCATTATGTTTTAAGCACTGGCCGCAATGGAATTGCCCGCAACGTCCTCAACCACAAGGCTGGAAATCAAACGTGGTACGCGCATTTTAACCGAGAAGCCCTTTGCCTATGTGCTTAAGTCTAAATATCGGCTGGAGCGCTGCGACAATTGCCTGGAGGCGTAAGTTAACACGCCGCATGCTCTCGCCAGCGCCATTAAATTGACAAATCTCGATTGCAGGGTGAAGGTGCTCAAGTGCTCCAATTGCCGTTATGTGTCATATTGCAATCGCGCCTGCCAGCAACAGGCCTGGCCACTGCACAAGCACGAATGCCCCTTCCTCAAGCGCGCCCTGCCCCGCATTGTGCCCGACGCGGCGCGCATGCTGTGCCGCCTGATACTGCGTCTGGAGCACGGCGGCGATCTGGAGCGTGGCTACTACACGGCGCATGGCTCGCGCAAGTTTCGCGATTTGATGTCGCGTGAGTCGTTACACATAATCCAAATTGCGGCATCAGTTATTTAGCTTTACGATTTTGCAGATTACGCGGAGATCAAAAACGATCCGAAGCGTCGGGAGCATCTGGAATCATTGCACGCCGTGCTCACGGAAATGATGACCGACAGCAGCGGCAGTACAGTGCCCAATCCCACCGAACTGATGAGCATTTATGGCCGTGTAAGTGCTGTTTGAGCATGAAATGCATGACGCGGCTGTGCTGCTCTAAACCACGTACAAAGCTGCCGTCTCACGGCTCTGGCACATTTCGCTTTCGTTTCGTTGGCCCGCTGCCAGCTGTCAATTAGCTGCTGCCAGCTGCCGGCAGCTGCTGGGGTCACGTTGAACAGGCAACAATCCTAGACCTGGGGCTCATTGGGTGCTGTCTCTGATCTAACTCTATGTATAAAGCGTGGGGTTCTAGACAGTACGGGAAGTGGATGGAAAGCTTAGCCAGGAGCCTGAACACAGCTGTTATAAAATGCACAAAATCTCTATCAATTGCCCAACACATGCGACACAAATCATAATTAATGCCGGCTGTTGCTCAAGTCTGGTCGAGATGCGGCGAGCTTCCGGCCTCGTCTAGTTATCTGTGATGATAGTAATCCTTGTTTATTGCAGCTCATAACGAACGGCTTCAATATACTGGACGCCGAGATGAACTCCATAGCGACTGCCATTTATTTGGGCGTATCCATTACGGATCACAGCTGCCAGCCGAACGCTGTGGCCACATTTGAGGGCAACGAGCTGCATGTGCACGCCATTGAGGATTTACCGTGCCTGGACTGGTCTAAGATCTACATAAGCTACATCGATCTACTCAATACGCCCGAACAGCGACGCGCCGATCTCAAGGAGCATTATTATTTTCTATGCGTCTGCAGCAAGTGCATTGATCCCCAGGAGATGCACGAAATGACCGCCGCCGTCTGTCCAAATGCGAGCTGCGATGCCAGCGTCAACATTGATCTGGCCAAGTGTCAAAGCTGCGATGCCAGCGTAACGCCAGAATTGCGTAGCGCCTACAATGAGATCATGTCGCTGACGCAGAGCAGCCTGGACTCCATGAAGGAGGTGGCCTGTAAGTAGGACCAGAATGTATACTATATTGTAGTTCTACGTTCGATGTTATCAAGGGGATTATAGGGTATTTGCTAGTTGGGCTTTGATCGCTTAATACAATCAAAACCCCTCGCTTACCCCATTGCAGATCTGGACGTGTGCAAGGTCTGCCTGGCAAAGCAGCGTGGCGTGCTGCATCCGCTGAACGTTTGGCACGTGAAGACACTGGACGCAGCCTTCGAGGCTGCCATCAATGTGGGCAAGTGGACAGACGCGCTGGAGTATGGGCAGCAGCTGTTGCCCGGCTTTGCCAAGTACCATGGCGCCTGGAATCCGCTGTTGGGCCTGCTGCACATGAAACTGGGCAAGATACAGCTGTATGAGCGCAACTACAAGCAGGCGGTTCATCATTTGCAGGAGGCGCAGCGCATATTGAACGTGACACATGGCCGGGATCATCGGCTGCTGTTGGAGCAGCTCCGTCCGCTCATGCTGCAGGCCAGGCACGAGATGAGCTAAGCTGAGCAGCACAATATTTAATGTTAGTTTGTACGCTGTATTCAAATTTATTTTGCATTAAAATTAAAACGTAGACTATTGATAATGATATTGATTGCGGCTGTTAAACGATCTGCGTAATGGCCTTGGCGCGTCGATCCGTGTCCTGGAAGAGCGCACGTATCAGATGCTTTATTTCGCTGGCCTGATAGTTGGCGGTTAGCGGACCGGCGCCATCGCACCACAGCTCGGTGAACTCCTTGAGCGAGGCGTTCATCATGATCTTGAGCTGTTGCAGTTTGAGCCAGGAGCGCACATGCACCACCTCATGCTTGTCCTGAAAGAGTAGCGGCGCCTTCTCCAGCACCACATCGATGAGGTCACTCAGCTCGCTGGCCATGGTTGCCGAAATGTCGCGCAGCTTGAAAACGCGCCGAACCAGCTCATTGGTAAAGGCATGCAACAGCTCACAGAAGCTGCTATTGTAAACATTCTCCGGCAGCACCTGCTGCCACACATTCTTTAGCAGCTCCAGCTGGCGCAGGCACTGACGCACCAGCCGCAGCGGACCCGTGCCCAGCGTATGCGGACTTTCGAACTCTGAACAAAGCAAAGGCGCGTTTAGTTTTAACTGCATCTATGTATGATTAGGAAAAAATACTTGCCAAACCCGCTCATTATGTCCATCAGTATGGACTCCTGATAGTTGACCTGGACGCGCAAATGTTTGGTACCCGTCGCCTGCAGCATTTTGACCAGCGATGGGAAGCTATCGATGCCCTTGTTAGCATGCTGTGCCACCCAATGGGTTAGGTACATGCAATTGTTATGGAACAGCGCCGATTGTTGCGGTATGCTCTGCAGCAGCTTCTTGTGCACCTTGGGCACCTCATCAATGTACGTCTCCAGCAGCAGGCCGACGACGCCGCCCAACGGATCGGGCGCATCCTCGGCAACCTTATCTGTCGGCTGTCGCAGCACACGATCCATAAGCTTGACAAACTCCTACAGAAGACGCAACAAATTAGATATTGAAATGGGAATTTGGGGATTGAGATTTGATGGTGCTTACCTGTGCACTCTTGGAGATCATGCAGCGTGGGAATAGGAATGGATCACTGGCCACATTAGAGGACAGATTGTTTGGGGCCACCAGCGTCATGTCCTGCAGATCACGCTGTATAATCTCGCGTGCTGTGGCAAGGACACGGGCGGACAGCCTATTGCGATAATATGTGTCAAATTGTTTGGTGAACTCGCTGAGGGCGGTATCTTGTTCGGGATTGATGAGAAACGTATCGGCCAATTGCTGTTCGAATTGGGCGACATCCACGCACAGCGTTGAGTTATTATACTCGTCCATGGTCTCAGGCACAGCTGGTATAAGGCATTCGTCGACAAGCAGCCGTAGCATGCGATCCTTGACATGATCTCCAATAATGCTAAAGACATGCTGGGTGCCATTGAGGCTGACATTAATGCTGGCCAGGGTCTGCAGCAGCAGGCGGAAGTGTTCGAAGACATCCTTATAGTTGGGACGCAGCAATGGAGATGTCTCCTGCTCCTTGATTGAATAGGAAAGCGTTAGCTGGATGTGGCTGCCATCCTTGGCCATATCGTTGTACTCAACGGACACCGGCTTTTGAATGAGTGGCTCGATACAGTGATCCAGCAGAAAGGTGCACAGCTTGGAGGGATTGTAGCGTTCCTGGAACAATGCCATCACAATATCCTGCAGCTGTGCCTCATCCTTGCTGAGCAGCAGCGTTACGCACTTCGATGTCGGAAACGATTTGCAATTCAATTGTACCAGACGATCGAATCGCTCCTGCAGATTCTGTTGCAACAGATGGGCCTGCACGTGATATTTCACCTTGATGGATTCGTAGCATTCCAGGGAGTGAAAGATGCGCTCCACATCGGGCGGTATGGCATCCGTTGCACCCTCGCCATAGATTAGGCTGCGCAGCTTGCCCATCAAATCGAGCACCACCAGGCAATCCTTGTTGCCCTTGGCGTCCTCCACGCACTGAAACAAATCGTCTAGCTTGAGTATATGCTCGCTAACGCGCAGGCCCAGCATCATTTCACGCAAATCCCGGCTGCTGTTGGCCAGCTCAGCGCTCGCATCGTTCAAGGCGGCCAGACCCTCTTCGCCAACGGAGGCAAGCAGTTCGTTGATCTCTTCGCCCAGAGTGCTTGACTTCTCCAGAAAGATGTCCGGTGATGTGTGATTGGGCATAAATTCGGTATAGTTCTCGTCTATGTGCTTCCGTACGCGCGTCTGGAATCTTTCGGTGCGTACCAGCATTTTAGTAATTGCCGATTTGGTTGCTTCAATGTTGTTGGCATTATTGGACTGGCCTTGAAAGGTCTCCAGTAGCACCTGGTTTTGAGCCATCGTTCTTGCAAGCGTATTATCCACGGCAAATCGCTTTAAAATGACATCCAACTATTTGGTGCGAATACAAACTGCAACGACGACGCTTGTTTATTTTTTTGTATTTATCGATTAATCGAATCACGACAAACAAGCGATAGTTCGACAATACTATGCTCGATACTTGAGAATCTGAGTACTTTGGCGGTATATTAAAATTATAAACTGAAATGCCGAATGAACACATTGCCGCGCTGACAATATAGTCAGTTTTTAAATATGCTGATTATTACAAACTTTAATCGATTTAGAAGCCAACAAGCTATTATCGAATTTGAAAAAACTTGCGTTCGGTGTTATCAACTGCCGCTTTAAAAAAGTAACTGAATCCAGTCTTAAAAAAGCTAAAATGGTTTCTTAAGCACAAACTGGCAATACAGAAGATTGATAGCGCTAGTCATTGAGATGCCATCGGATGTTACCAGCTGACGATCCATAAAAATAGCCAAATGTAGCTTGAAAATAGCGCATCTGTAACACTAGTTTGCGTAGCGAAAGCTTCGAGTATCGATATTTTTTTGGCAAATTGCGATAGAATAGTTTGCACTTGTCGAAACATCGATACTTTTAGCAATGCCCCGACAACTGGCGGATTTAGACAATAGGACAAAGTGTAAAATGCCGTTTACAAATGCATTTAAAATGATTAAATTTCGATTTTTATTGCTTATTGTTGTTATAAATAGCATTAGTATAGTCAACTGCATAGAGCCCATATCGATCGGCATTGCTGCCGGCGTGGGCGCCATTGGTTTTGGCTATTTCAAAAGTCAAACCTATTGTCGGCTCTATGAGTGCTGCGACGACCGTAGCATTCCGGGCAACATGACAAGTAAGTTAGTTGAACACCCATGTTGAACACCTCTAAACGCAGCCACTTTGCAGAGCTATACGAATCACTGTCGCAAACACTATTTGGGCAGCATATGGTGCAGCAGCACGTTATGCCCGCGCTTGTTGCGCATCTCAAATCGGATAGTCCGTCCCGCAAGCCGCTGGTCATGAGCTTTCATGGAACGCCCGGCACGGGCAAGAGTTTTGTTGCTGATCAAATAGCGCAAGCGCTTTACGTGGAGGGTGCCAAAAGTAAATATGTTCACAAGTATTTGGGTCGTGCGGATTTTGCTCATCCCGGCCGTATCAATGAGTATAAGGAGCGCATTAATCGTGAGGTGCGTGAATTTATACAGGATTGTCCACGCTCCCTGTTCATATTCGATGAGGTGGACAAGATGCCAATTGGTGTCTTCGATACGCTTACCTCGCTGGTGGACTATGCGGCCAATGTGAAGGGCACCGACTATACCAAAGCCATATTTATATTTCTATCCAATACGGCAGGTGTGCGCATCTCCGATCATTTGGCCGAGCTTATGAAAAAGGGTACACAGCGTGAAGATACGCGACTCTCCGACTTTGAGGAAATGCTGAAAATGTCTGCCTACAATATGGAGGGCGGCCTCAAAAAGACCAACATGATCGAGGCACACGTCATCGATCATTATATACCATTTTTGGCGCTTGAAAAGGCGCACATTGTCCAGTGCGTGGAGGCCGAGTTCCAGCGCTGGCACATCCGGCCAAAACAGCAAGATGTCAATACTGTTGTCAATAATGCTGTTAACTATGATCCCAAGTATAGCATGTTTGCCACATCCGGTTGCAAGACGATTGAGAAGAAAGTCGCAATGGTCGTCAACGAGCTGAGAGCACCTTAATCTGCCGCAGTCATCCGTGTGATAAGCTCTCATTGGGCCTTATATACTTTTAATTTGTTTAATTATGTATATATATATATATGCACAATTCTATTTTATATTAAAACTGAATGAATCTACCAGGGATTCAGCCATTTGAGTCGTGAATCTTTTCGCAGCAGCTCCGTATCCAGGCGCTTGGGCTGCTTGTCGAAAGCTTCCCGGGCAGCATCGCGCACCTCAACAGGTCCAATGTCCTTGGTCACCAGGCACTCGCCGTTCTCCTTGAGTATCGTGTGCTTAATGTCCTGTGGCGTGGGCTCGCCGTATGGAAATGTTATGGGTGTCACTTTTATCAGATGCTTTATTTTCCATAGGCGTGCATTGTTTTCGGGTATGTTCTTCACCACGGTAAAATCGCTTTGTTTGCCATCCAGGCCCAGATCTTTGAGCAGGCGCTTCTCCCAGAACGGATTACCCTTAACGGGCTTTATGCGCTGCACCCGAAACAGCTTGGCAGGCTCCACTGGCGGATCCTGATGGTCGGGCGTCCTGCAAGTTGTGTGCTTTACTTTTGAGGAAATCGTAATGTGCCGGGTCTGCACTCACCTGGGATAGTATATAATATTCTCGTATTTCTTGCCATCTTTGTACAGGAACTTCTTATTGTGTTTGCCATAGCTGCGCGCCAGTGTCAGGTTTAGTTGCAGCGGCGTCAATAGCCTAAGGGAACTCATTTTATTTCACAAATATTAACAATTAAATAAATGAAACAACGATATTAGCAGCTGGGTTGGTTATGAAAGCGTGCCAGGGCTGCAGCGCTGTTTTGCCATTCACACAAAAGCTAACGTTTTGCACGCTATCGATAGTCATATTGCTGGTTAAGGTGTTGTAAAATACACAATTACAACTTTAAACAAAATCGTTCCATGAGCAAGACACTTTAGCTTAACAGAAATTAATTGTGAACACGATCTGAATATTTCTTAGTAACATTTGCATTTCTAGAAAACTGTTTCTTCATTCACACAACAGCAGTCGATAGCGCAGACTATCGATAATGAATTTACTGGTTCTAGTATTGTAAAATGCGCAAACTGGATTCATTGCCTAACCAACAGTTTTTTAAAAAGTTCAACTATGCTCAAAACTGTTTCCTAAGCTTGAGCCTCAAATTTAATAGAAATTAATACTTTCTTAAAAAATGAACCACTCGTTTGGTATGTTTTTATTCTATACGTGTTTGCGTTTCCTAATGACACTCACTGGTAGATGTATTTATTATTTGTTTATGCTTAATTTGTACAAAAATTCTTATGCAAATTGTTTGGCATCCTTCTCTGAGGGGCGGTAACTGCCTACTACTATTAGCATAATCGACGCCATTTTGTTATTCTGATTGGCCCTTGGCTCTGTTGGGATGCTGTGCTGCCATTGGCTCCGTTTGCCCACACAGTCCGGGGGTTGCAAATCCCTGCTTCGCCGCGCTATAAATGATGCTGCAACATCCCAACATGGACACAGTTCGGCGGCAAAGCTTTCCGCGTGCAGGACTACATAATTCGATATCTCAAGTAAATCGTGTGATTGCGATTCTTGTAAGTAAACTAAACCAAAAAAGGAATTTGTGATACATTTTTGTTGTTGTTGTTGTTAACATTTTTTTTTTTGCAAAATGTGCGTGAATGTTATCTCTGGAGAATTGCAGAATAATTATGTCAAATTTCCCGCAGCCCTTTTTGTGCCAGTTTTGAGTTAAAGCAAAGCCCATTAAACCGCAAATCACATAAGGGTTCGAATTTGTCAACTCCCGCGGGCCAAAATAAATGCCAAACGTGACGATTGTTCAGCTATTTGTGTAGGTGTGAAAATATGTTGGGAATAAACCCAACCAGAACAATAGCAACAAATGCGATAAGCACAATAAAAACAAAATTAAAATGCAAACAGGACACGTGACCCTCGGGCGCGGCCGGGCGGTAGGCAAACAAAAAGGGTTCGAAAGGGGCTGCTCACCCTTTTTGATCTATCCATAAATAATGCAACTCGCATTCGAGCTGTTTGCTATAAATGTGCTGCCTTAGGGGCGTGGCAGGTGCGGGGGCGTACGAAAAACTGCAATCAAGAACATCTTCAGACGGTTTTGCACTTGGCCGATTTCAGAAGCAAATAGCATCCATTTAACTATTTACCAGAAACCGAATCATAATATCCTTAATAATATATCCTAAATATATATATATATATATATATATATATATATATATAATTAGTCATGATTTTGTCCCAAAGATATACAAGTTATGAAATCGCATCTAAAACGTGGAGACAAGATACAGCATAGATCTATTTATCTGCCCGGATCGGAGCACTATAACTGCCCAAACTGACCTCTTACTCATCTTAAAGCTAGTTTGATGAGACAAAGAAACCTGAAGAAAACCTGAGAAAAAAAACCTAAGAACCCGATCTGGGCGGATCGGAGCACTATATCAACTTAAAGCTTTCCTAAAGCTTTATTGTTGACACATGATCCATTTTTCGGCCCGGATCGAAGCACTATATCTCCGCAAACTAGTCTCAAAGCTAACTTGATGAGACAAAGAAACCTGAAACCTAAAATCGCAAACATACGTTCATCTTTTCGGGCGGATCGGCGCTCTATATCATCTTGAAGCTTTTTTTTTTTTTTGATATGGCATAGATCTGTCATTCCGGCCGGATCGTAGCACTAAATCAAATAGCTGGCATTTTGGTGATGGGTCGAAATTTACATTCTTTCGCGCCTTTTCTCAAGGCAGCCTATGATAATCCATCGAGACTTTTTGCTCATGCTCAAAGATTCCGAATGTTCTTTATTCAACACAGCTACCCAAGAGTTGTGTGATCTGCCCAGAGCTCGGCTCCTCAACTGTTTCCCAGTATGTTTCATTTTTTTGCACAATATCTAGCTACTCCTTCTCCAATTTTCATAATATCGATAAGTACCGATAAATATCGATTTCGATAGATTGTGTACCTTTCCCTTCCCAGAAACAAAACCTTCAGGCTTAAACTTTGAGGCAGTGAAGCTCTTCTTCTTCTGAGACTTGCGACCATGGTGCTAACCAAAGTGAATCTTTGTCTAATCCCAAACAGTGGCCAGCATAGGCGGAGCAGGAGCAGCACAATATGGTGTACGACATGACACATCTGGCACCGGGGCCGCCGCAAAGCATCGCACTCAGCCGCTACTATATGGAGCCGGATGACGAACTGGCGGCGGCGAACAATGCGCTAACAAATGGACATGCGCATGGCCATGCCGCTGGCGAGGATTATGCGGCGAGCACAACGCTGGACATGGATCAGCGGTATCAGGCGCGCATTGCCTGCGAGACGGCCGCACAGCCGGCGCCGCCGCCGCCGCCAACGCCGGCGCCTCGACGTCGGACCACGCCCATTGCCCACCTGGATCCATCCGAGCTGGTGGGTTTGTCGCGCGAGGAGCGCCGCCGGCGACGACGCGCCACGCTCAAATATCGAACGGCGCACGCGACACGGGAAAGGATACGTGTGGAGGCGTTCAATGTGTCCTTTGCGGAGCTGCGCAAGCTGCTGCCGACGCTGCCGCCGGACAAGAAGCTGTCCAAGATCGAGATCCTCAAGCTGGCCATCTGCTATATAGCGTATCTGAACCATGTGCTGGAGACACCCTGAGACGCCGCCAACGCCTCCAGCTGCAGCCAGTTGCCAGGCGCCATGTTTCTGAACACTTCCTAAAAAAAAAAATAACCCGTAACTCAAATATATATACTAGTCTATTAGATCTTAGGTAATATGTACATTAACATTTTTTTTTTTTTTTTGAATAGCATCTAATACGTGATATTTGTTTATATCCAAGTCCAAGAATAAATCGATTATTTATATAAATATAAATAATTATGTATATATTGTACAGCATATCTTTGAGTTATTTCTATGTATAAGCGACTGGATACCCTGTAAACAAAATGTCCTCTGTTGAAAATTTCCCAATCCCAATAAATCTCCTACATAATTCGATCTTTTGCCAGGAAATTTGTCTAAATATATAGATATATCAAAAATTTCTGTATAACCCACGCGTACCCTGTAATCAAAATGTACTTGTGAGCTAATGGGATACCCTCTGGGAAATTTTATATATGGTGTCTCACATATCTTCTTCGTATTATCTGTATCTTAAATATATATTAAAACTACCCTATACGCCCTATGCGAACCAAATATTTAAGATAATCCGCACCATAAAGTTGTTAAGAGGTCGCTCTCTTCGTTATCTTAATGACATTTAAAAAAGTTAGAAAACAAAAAAAAAATTTAAATAAAAAACTAAAAGCATTTCAAGTTGTTATTATTTCCTTTATAAAAGATTTACAGGCTTAGCTCTCACTACAGGGTATCCCGAATGCAGTCATTCACAATGTAAGCCATCTCCTGATTTATAATTTATATTTTTATAATTTCCTTTAAATTCTGGTCTAACGTCTTGTTGCCTGTGTTTCGTTTACAGGGTATTCCCTAGTCCATCAGCTTGGCACATTTGTGCCGTTTTATTTGTTATTTTGCGGACTGAATGGCTCAGCTGGCGTTGCCAAGTTTTTCATTTGCTTTGCTGTCTGCAAACAAGCAGCCAGCTGCGGCTCAAACGCCCCAATTCCCCCCACCCCGCTCCCCACAGCCACTCTCCTCCCTACATAAGCTTATTGTCTCTCTCTCTCTCTCTCTCTCTCGTTTGGCTGCTGTGCGCACTGCAAGCCACGCCCCCAAGAAACGCCAAAATTATTTTGAATCAATGTGGGTGTTGCCCGTTACGTGTGTCTATGTGTGTGTGTGTGTGTGTGTGTGTGCGTGCCTGTTCCTTTGCCTGCCTGTCTGTGTGCGTGCGTGTGTGTGAGGTGCTTCGAAATAGTTCTCAATACACATGAATTTTATATTCCGTTGAAATAGTTTCTAAATCGAGCCATTGAAGAATTTATTTTCTGTAATCCTTTGTCAAAATTCGAAATTCTTTGTACAAATGTCGTTCAACTTTAGCGCCATGCAGGTGAGCCTTCCAAAAATTGCGATTGAAAAACAAAACGGATGCTGCGGTTGCATCGCTGCGACCGCGTTGCCACCTGTGCACTTTTGCTGCTGTCTGGCAGCGCTGCGGCGACCCAATTGAAGGCGCCATTGCGCCCGTTGTCCGGGCTCGCGTTGCTTGAGCGGGCGGTAACAGAAAATCGCTTGGTACGAGTCAAATGTATACCAAGTTGTTGTCAAACAGTCGAGCTATCTAAGGGCACGACTAGTCTATACCCTGTAAAACAGCTGTCAGTTGTCAAAGAAGCCTTTTGGTCAAAGAAATTCATTGAAATCGAATTGGCGGCAATCGGCCATATAAAGCCCAAGTTGTCTAACGGTAAAGCTGTATGCACGACTAGTCTATACCCTGTAAATCAGCTATCGCTTGTCAAAGAAGCCTTTTGGCATAGCAATTCCTTGTACAATTCCTGTACTAGTTTGTACACTTGTTTTAGAGGCCCATTCAACTAATCTGCAATGCATTTTTTTGCTTAATGCTCAATAGTTGTAATTTTTGGATATACACATTGTAGGCCTTTATAAAACCCACTTTATAGGAGTTTGCTAAACGTTCACAAGGCCAACAACTGTATTATAAACATGGCAACCGGCCCAGCGTGGCCCCAATCTGGGCTATGTTTAGCCCGAGCAACCGTTAAAATGCCAATAGGGCCCCAACTTGTCTCTTGTCTGAGTACCAGGCTCTACAAATAAAGGGCACACCAAGACAGGCGACAAAATAACCGCATACCGCATCTAGGAAAGGTCAACAATTGGCAAAGGCCCATTGATAATTGACCCGATTTGGGCCTTAAATGACCTAAGAGTAAATAAAGTAGCGGAAAATGGACTTGGCTTTTGTTAGCTCGGTAAAAAGTAGGTCTATAGAGTTGGAAAATTCCAAACAAATTTACAATATATTCTGCAGAAGTACAAAATTGAACAAACTCCAAGTTTGGATATTGTATACCTTCTATTGCGATTTTGAAAACACACCTTAAGCTATATGTGCTCTACATATAGTTTAATTGGCAATTTCTAGTTACATTAGTTTTCAGTTTTCGACGCCTTCGTCGCCTGTCAGCTGCGCTGTGCCTGTGTGCGTGTGTGTGTGACGCGTACGCAGCTTTTGCATATTCTCCCCATTCCAACATTTGCCGCTTCTTGTCACTTATGCTTCCGTTACCAATTCAATCGCCCCGCCCCCCACCCCTCCGCAACGATGCCTAGAGCTCGAGACTTCAGCAATTTTGCCAAATAGCGACAGTCGAGTTTTATTTACTTGGTAACGGTAGGTAACGAATACAGTTATTGAGGCCCAACCAATTGCCATGCAACAACACATGCATACAGTTATTTTGGCATTACATATTTTGTTTGCGCTTGCCATAAACAAGACGCGAAACTCTGTCCAACGGAATTCAACGTTACGCGCACAGTCCAAGCGGACACTGCAGGCGCTCAAACCAGTGTTGTGTATCGCTTCCTTAATTATTTGTCGTTTTTTTTTTTGATTTTCATTTTTTTTTTTGATGAGTAACACTGCCCTTGCCCTGGTTGCATTTAATGGCATTTCAATTGGAATTACATGTGGACAGCTGTTTTGGACGAGCTGCTCGCGGCAAAATTGATTGGAAAAACGGCAAAGTGAAGAAAATGGCAAAGTGAAAACTCGGTTGAGCAGTGCGTGAAATTAGCTTAAGTGTTGCCCATCTCTCCAGCTCTCGACAACAACAGGCACGCCTCGTAAGTGTTTGACGAGTGGGGCAGGGGCAGGGGGTGATGGGTGTGCGGAGTGCGGGCTGCGGGGTAGCTGGTGCACCAGTCGTCGCTGCACGTGCAGCTCCGGTAGCTTTTTGACTGTCTAATCCTGCAGCATGTGATAAATTGCACCCCAGAGGGTTGACATAAAAATCATCGCCATGGCTAAGGGTTTGTCCGGTCGGGTGAATGGTGGGAGGTGGTGGGGGAGGGGGGGATTCTGGTTCGCAATTGTCCCGTTATCTGTCTGGCATTGTCAAGCTATTTTTGCCCAACAGTTGGACGCCTCGACAGCCTTTGTTGCTAATTGAGTTTAAAATCAATTTGTATTTTACGCTTGGTCAAGTAGCTCCGGGATCGATGAGCCGCAATCCAGCCCCGGCCCACCCGGGCTGTTGTGTAATTGCCGTGCAAATTTAATTACAATAGCAACGCCTCACAACAACAGGCCCACGCTCCCCGGTCCTGTTTTCACCCTGGCCACGGCATCTGCATAGAGCTAAAGTCTATTCCGACGTGCTGCGCCCGGTTCGCACGCACTCAATCAGGCCCGAGCACATTCCTCACACAGCCTCTTCATCAAGTGTTGACAACTCTGCCACGTGCTGTGGCCGTGTGGGCGTCGGGGTGTCGGGGCGTCGGGGCGTGGCCTGGCGTATTGTATTACCAGCCGCAATTTGCATTTGTTCTCGCCTTAATTGAAATGACGTGCGCGTGGGAAGCTCCGGCAAGAAGCAACTTTCTTTGGCATCCGAACCGGCTGCTGCACTTGCTCGATGCAGCGCTGCAGAAGCTGCAGCAACAGCTGCTCACCGAAAGCTGTGCTGATAAATGATTCCACATGACTTTAAACCATGGCTGAAGGCGAGCCAAGGACTTAACGTCTGCCAGCAATTGCCAGTTCCAGTTTTAGATACCCTAGGGTCAGGCTTAAACGGGGTCGCTCGATTGACAGTCGAGTTTAGTAAACGAGCTGCAGATAAAAAGTTATCAAAGCTATTTACTAAATTCCTAACTAATTATATTAGATATTATGCCAAGCACGGCGCATTCTTGTTTTTGAATTTGTCACAAGTGTAAAATAGATATCTAGGGTATATTGCAGTCGTGTATTTGATTGGAGTTGTTGTTTCTGTTTTGCGTCTGTTTAAAAAGGCAAACACAAACAAGGCATTAAGTGGCATTAGACAAAATGCCTTTTTTACACATGTTGCAGCACGGAGATTACGATTACGCCGTGTAATCGTCGCATTGGGGGTTGCTCGAGGGTTGGGTTCGGCTTCTGTTTCATTTTTTATGGGCTTGGCATTTTATCAATTGGTTTGCTTAGCGGCCATAAATAACAGTTTTAGTTGGCTATCGAAACAGGTGGCCGACTGGCCCACCTAGCTTAACTCTCTCCCTCTCCCTCTCTCTCTATCTATCTCCGTCTCTGTCTTTGCAGTACGAGCGCGGCTTTCGCGCGAAAAGCGTCAGCAATTGGGAATATCCGCGCTTCTTTGCGCCCCGTCCACGCAGCCTGAAGGGCAACTCGAAGCCCGTTGCCGAGAAGAACGGACATCTGCTGGCCACAGCAGCTCGGTAAGTCCAACCAGCCGGAGCAGCTGCATCACACACACACACACACACACACACATTAATCTATGCCCACAGTGACGGCAACTTTTTGGGCCAATATCGGGGCACATATCACCTGCCGTTGCGCATCACGCGCAGCTTTGCCAGCTTGTACAATCGCTGCCTGAGCGGCAGGCACAAATATTGGAAATATCCGCGCGATCTGTGCTGTTGCCAGCTGGAGCGACCGCATCCGTGTGATCTACAGAAGACGCTGGGCAGAAAGGACGATCCGGCCTGGCAGCGTCCCAAGTGCCAGACCAAGTGTGAGGGCCTCAACCAGATGCTGGCCATCAACGAGCTGCATCTCAAGTGCAAGCGTACCAAGTGCCAGCCGCGGGTGAGTAAATCGAATCAATCAATCAATTATCCTGCACCCAACCACCTGCACCATCCACACACACACACACACACACACCCACAGCCCAATGAGAAACTGATACCACGCGTCGGTGACGCCTCGTCACGGTATCGAAAGAAGCTGCGCAAGCGTCCGGTCACCGCCTTCGAGTACAATCGTCGGGGCACTGTTGCGCAAGAGGAGCCGACCTCCGATAAGACCAAAGCGAAACAGATCACAAAGGATGCGGCCAAGGCACCGGCCGTAACTTCAAGTCAAACCAAGTCGACGGCCAAGTCACCCACCAAAGCGCCAACCAAATCAAATCCAAAATCCAAGTAATGCCCTTTCAATAAATCCATTGCACCCATAACCTGGCGGTTCTGTTATTCCAATCTTCTGTTAATTCCTAAACAGATCTCCCACTGGATATTGCCCAGTTTCCTGCTTTTCATAATATTGCCAACTTTGTCGGTCAGTCAGCTAGTCAATCAATCAGCCTAGCAGCTATTCCAACAATCAATCAGCCTGCAAACTGGTCGTAGGGACAGCCAATCAGTCAGACAGTAAGTCAATCTCTCAGCGAAACAGTCAGTCAATCACTTAGCCACAGTCATTCAGTCAATTCGTATCAATCTGGTAACTAGTCAGACAACATGTCAGTCTGTCAATCAAGCAAATAAGTCAATCAGTCAGCTAATCAGCTAATCAGCAGGCCAATCAATCAATTTGACAATCAATCAGTACGTCAATCAGTTGTATATATAGACAAGCACTGCACAGAGAACATAGCACACAAAATGCCAACTATATTTCCACATGTATCCACAATCACCATCATCAATCAGCATCAATCAGCATCAATCATAATCAATCATCAATCCGCATTAATCAAAATCAATCATCATCGATCATCAATCATGCGGCATTTTGAATCCCATTTCCAATAACAACAAAGAAAAACGCTAATTGAGACCTAAATCCTGGATCTCTTGGATCATGTCGCAAGCAGCTGTCGTAAATAGCGGCAATTACAAGTTGCCGGATCTGAGCTATACGCCGGGCGATTTAACGGAGCCGGAGTACCGATTGCCAACGCACCAGCAGCTGCTGGAGGAGAAGAAGCGCGCGCCGCAGCATGGCCTGGAACGGGAGCTGCTGCCACTGAGCCGACTGTATTTGGCGGAGCAGGAGGACAAATATCCGGCAGCACAGGCGGAGGAGTCACGTGCGATCACCTCGGCGGCGGGACGACAATTTCCGGCGCTAGCCGCCGCGCAGGCCAAGTACACGGGTCAGCTGAACGGCAGCAACAGTCACCGCGCGTCCGAGCTGGATTTTGTGCCCGGCAAGGATCTGATCTCGCTACCCAGTGTCCAGGCGCCGGCGGAAGCGGAGCCAGCGCGAAAAATGCCGCTGCACTCGATCACAGCGAAGCCAAACGAGCGCTGCCCCTCGCCGGTGGTGCCGGCCTATGCCAACTTCGAGCTGGCCAAGCGCATGCATCAGGACAATCTGGATCACCAGCCGCTGCCCGATTGCGTTGCGGATCTGGCGTATCGCCGGGCACAGATTGGCGGCGCCCATGGCGGGCTCGCGCTAGACATTGATCCGATTGCGACGGGCGTGGGCATTAAGACACACAATGCGGGACCGACTCACTGCACCAAGATGAAGGTGTTCCGGCCAAAGACGGGCGGCGTCCTGCCCAAGGCATTGGCCGGTGACAATTATCGCGGCATTGGCTCGGCGCCCGCCAAGAAAATGGGCGCCATGGATCTGGCCATTGGCTGGGACTTTAAGCCCATCAATCCGGAGGATGAGCCGCGTCTGGCTAGGCACATAGACGGCTCCAATGATTCCGCCGGCCCGGCTGTGTTCACGTGCGTGAAGACGCCACGCGACGATCCGCCCGCTGGCGCGGAGTTGGGTCGCTCGGCGGGCGTCTTTACCAGCACCCTGGGTGAGCCGGATTTCTTTGACAAGGATCTGCTGCGCCGCAAATCCGACTTTGCGGGACGCGCCATCGAGCGCGAGGAGAACTGCGCCTGTGACTATTCGCCGCCAACACGAGCGCGCAGCGTTTCGCGCGATTCCAGCGCCTCGCATTGCCGGCGAGCTCCATCTTTTGGTGGAGGAGGAGGAGGAGGAGGAGGAGGAGCAGGCGGAGGCGGAGGTGTTAGCTTTGGCCTGCCCGCCAATCGGCTGGCCAAGCAGTATCAGTCCACGCCCCTGCTGGGCGATCAGGCTTACCAGGCGCTGCGTGAAAAGTACCTCGGCCCGGACACCGACTCGCCGCATGGCTGCCATACGGTTGCCGCCTCCGGCTGCAAGCGGGATCAGCTGCTGCGCCGACCGGCGCGACGCCTCTGCCACAAGGTGGCGCCGGCGCCCAACTGCTGCCCCGCCGCCCATAACTGTGATCATGGTCATGGCCATGCTCATCGTGGTCATGGACAATGTTTGACCAGCAAGGCGGCCTTTCGCGCTGGCATGCCCAGGCTGAATGCCAGCGGCGATTTTGTGGGCATCTCACCTGGCTGCGGCGGTGGCGGCGGCGGTGCTGCTGCTGGTCGCGTTCTGGTCGTGCCACGCCCCCGCCAGCCATATGCAAAGAAGAACTATGACATCGATACGCTGGTGCCGCCATTTCGCAGCCAGGGCGGCGGCGCTGGGCAGGGCGGCTATCCGGAGCACTGGCGTCTGGCCAGCGTCTATCAGCACGCCTACAAGCCGATCGAACAGCGCCGGCGACCGCTCCTGCAGACCGTCTACAAGTAGATGGGGGGCTTCCCAACACCAGAATTCCGCCTCCTGTCGAGGATCTTCCGGGCTCTTAAACGTCTCCCAATTTATTATCTAGACTCTTATTTTATTGATGCGGGAAGCTTCAAGTTCCATTTACCAAGGCCTTAAAGTAGCAACTAAAAAAGAACACAAGACAAAATGGCGTCCATAAGTTAGGTTATGTTGAGGTAATCAGATATTATAATTTGAGCTCTTCCAGATAGATGTAAGCATCTTAGAGCCCAGACCTAATTAGGGTCTTAGGGCTCTTCTTTACTATCTTCTAATACCATATACCAAGGCTCAATTGTAGAAAGAAACAAAAACAAAATGGCGCCCATAAGTTAGGTTATGTTGCAGTATATAGTTTTAAGGACTTTGATTCATAAAACAGCCTTCTAAAATTTGGGCACTCGCAGAAAAGGACCAAGACCTTCAGCTAAAAGTAACCTATTTATAACCATGCAGAGGGTACTTTATTTTATAAGAAAAATATAGATGGAAAGTTCCAGGACTCCATTGAATAAATATGTATACCTGATCAACAGCCGAGTCGATAGAGTCTGTCCGTTTTATAGTCCCTCAGCTTGAAGGAATCCTGAGGGAAGTTTTCGTAGGTTCCCAAATGCAATGATCAAAAGTCGAATTCTTCTATCAGAAAGTTATATGCTGTTCAAGATATCTTAACCAAACGTTAAACTTAGGCTCCTTACATATGATCCAAGCCCGTATCCACATCGGAGGACTTTGTCATATAGCTTCATAGGAAGAATACGTTTTTTAGATCCAAAGCCTTTTTTGTTTTTCACAGATATCATTTGGCATTTAAAAGTTTCACTATGGTCCCTAAATATGTTCTAAATCTTGGCGATAATCTAATATTATATATATATATATATATATATCTCACAACTTTCATAGGAATGATCTATAAAAATATACTTCACAAGAAACTATGGGAAACATCTATGAAAAAGTAAATTTTCCTATTTAGGATATCTTGATATCTATAATATCGGCATGCCGACCAAATTCATTCTTTCCCGTTACATAACCTCACTTTTAATATATAAATACATTTAAAACTAAATATTTTTTTGAAACAAAAACTATCAGAACGCCTTACGTTAAACACATAGAAAATAATTTGTTCACATTCAAGTAAAAGTTTGTTTAAAATTGTGCATATATAACGTTTATGTAAAAAAACAAATGTATAAAAGTGCAATATACATAAAAAAAAAAAATTATCAATAAATGTGCAAAACAAATCCAAAATTTCGATTTTTATAAAAGTGTGAGGTCGCATTAAAAAAGTATCGAACCAGAAAACTGGCAAAATATTTGTATAACTTTCAGATCGTTTCTGAGAGTTCAGAAATAAATTCCAGAATTAATTTATAATTAAATTAACATATACAAAAATTAAGTTGAGCAAATGTAATGCCGATCAATAAATAAAATCTATTCTTAAGCCGAGTTCAAACTTTCCCAATAAATATCTCTTATTTTGTGGCGCAAAAAGAAAATTCAAGCACATTTCAAATCTTACAAAAATTAAAAAAAAAAACGATTTAACATTTGATCAAGATAAGTTCAGATTGTGCTATATATGGCGGTATATAGACATTCGGCTCTTAAATCAAGAAAATGTAATGCTATTCAAAATTCTATTTGGAAAAAATTCGGCTTGTCTTTCGAGATATTATCTGGCAGCATGTGGATACAACGTTCTATTTCTTCCAGGTACTGTTTACCTGATTACGAGGATTGTTCAATCTTGCAAGGGTATTTAATATTCGGCTTTAAAAGTAGCTAAATTCAATGCTGAAAACAGCCAAAAATAGCTGCACTATCCGCCGTAGCTGCCAGCTAAAACTTAAAATAGATAGAAAAAAAAATACGCAGCCAAACTTCGGTTTGGTTGCATTGTAGACAATCTTTGGGTGCTAAAGAACATGTTTTAGGTTTTATGCCTGGGCACAGGTAAATAGTGCTGTTGTTCACTTGGCCGTCGCATAGGCATCCTGGCTCTTGTGGAACACATGACGGAGCACGTCGCGCGTGGATCGGCGAATGCTGTTGCGCAGCGTGTGCTTCTTCTCGTTGGTCAGCTGCTCGATGCGCATATATTCGGTTTGCGGTATGCTAGAGCGCAGCTTCATTGTCCGCTCGCTGCTATCCACGATGGAGATGTCCGCCTGGGTGTACTCCTCCACGGGCTGGGGCTTGTGCGGCCGTCGGCGCAGGCTGTGCCGTATGCTGCTCATGATATTGTTGTGCGGCTGCGTTGCTGGCTTCTCCGCGGACTCCAGCGGCTGTTCCTGCTGCTGCGGCTGCTGCATGGGATGCATTAGCCTGCGTATGGATTTGCGTATCATGTTTCTGACGCCATGGCCCGCGCTGCTGGCCTGCAGCTCCGCAGATTTGGACGATTTGCTGGATGCTATCGAATGCAGCGATTCCTTGCTGCCGGCAACTGTTGCTGCCGGGCGGTAGGCGCGCACGAACCTTGCCGGCGCCTTGAAGTCCAGCTCAATATCATTCTCTTCCTCCGGTTCGGATTCAGAAGCATATGCCACATCGCCGCTTTCCAGGTCCTGCTCGACAGTTGCGTGATTGGGCTCCTGCTCGACAACTGGCGGTTGAGATGGCAGCGCCTGCTCGACAATTGCTAGCTGAGGCGGCAGAGACTCCTGCTGCACTGACTCCTCTGGCTCCTCCGGCGCCTCCATGATCTCGGTCAGAGTGTGTCTGCGCGTGCATACAATGCGTTGCTCCAGCTCTAGCGACGGTTTCTGCTCCAGCACCACCTCCAACTCCGTCTGCTTTGTCTCCAGCACAACGCCATTCTTGCGCAGCTTGGCCTCGTTAATGCTGTTCTCCAGCTCCAGCTGATAACGATCCAGTTCCTTGCCAATATCCATGCTGCTGCTCTCCTCGCTGATGGCACCCAGCGACTGTTTAGCCGGCGGTAGCACGGGCGAGAAGACCAGCTTTTCGGCAAGCAGCTTGCTGGGCGTCAGCTGCGCCAGCGACATGCCATGGAAATCAATGCGGCAGCCCAGTGTGGGCGTGAATGGTAGCCCAATTTTTAGGCTCGTCGGCAGCGGCTCATCGGCCAGTGCGGGATTGGCAACGCCCGACGGATTGCTAGCTGCAGTCGAGATATCGCTGCGACGATGTATCTCAAAGGGATTCAGCGAGGCGGGCGCATCGCTGCCTCGCAAATTGAGCGCCTCGTTGACAAAGCACTTGGTGGGCGTGGCAACGCTACGTACCACCTGCAACAGGAAGTTGACCGTTATGCGGCATATATAGAGGGAGGTATTAAAGCAATCTTACCTCGTAGGGATTGAACTGACGCTCGGGTAGCTCGAGATTGAGACCCGGATTCTCAAAGCAGGCGTGCTCGCGCTTCTTTTTCTTGGAGGGCTGACGCACAACTTCAAAGGGATTGACTGGTAGCTTCTGCTGCTGTTGTTGTTGTTCCTTCTGCTGCTGCACGACCGATAAGTCCGCAATAGATTTAATTTCCAGTCCAGGCTGATTAATAAACGGATTTAGGCTCTCATTCTCTTTGAGCAGACGACGACGTCCGACAAGTTTCTTTGGCGTCGAGCTAAATGCAGCGTTGGTGAAGCATGACGACGCACTAGCTGCAACAGCAGCTGCCACTTCGCTTTTTAAGGGTGGCGGCAACGGGGCACAGCCAGTTTCCCGTTTGCGTTTGCGCGGCGTCTCGTTGAATGCTAAAGCAGAGATGCTCTTGGTTTCCAGCATTTTTGACAACTACGATTGCAATTCAATTAACGTATAAGCACACCTTTAAGTACGTTTATCTAATCACACTTTTTTTTCTCACTTGCATAAAGGAAATAACTCACAAACAATAAATGTACACAAAAGCCAATTGTACGTCTTATGCGATGCGCACCATTTTGAACTCAGAAACTGAGTGTTGCAAAATGCTCGAAACTAACCGATAGACTCCGCGATAGCTAAGTGCGCAATTTCATTGTGAATATCAAGTGATAAGGAAGCAGAACGCTCATCTTTGCGCAATTTTTAAATTTTTCTTTAAGTGACCAATTTTCAAATTACTTCTTTTATAGCTATAACATTTAGCGTTTATGTAACTTAAACACTCATTTGGTTATTTATAAATGTTTATATATGTAAGCATATGAGCATGAATATATCGATATGTTAACTATCGTGGTTTTTTGGTGCTTAAAACAAGTGTATAAAGTTTCCTACAAGTGTTTTTAACTCATCAAACGGCTTTTTAATTTGTATTCAAATTTATTTAGGCAAGATTTCTATTAAAACCATTCATAAAAATATACATCGATAGAAGGCAAGATATATCGATAGGCGGCTTGCGATTATTTCAACGTAACACGTGTGCGGCGACCAAAACGGTAAAAGGCGAAAAGTAGCAGCAATTTTTTCAGCTGCTGTTGGTGTGTGTGTGTTCGGTGTGTTCCTGTTCCGTTGTAAAGCAGCAGCCCGTCGACTAGCAGCAGCCCCCCAGAAGCCCGGACCAGCGTTAAAAAAGCTCAACAAATGCAAATTGGTTTCGATTCTTGTGCGTGACACGTTTAGTTTTTTTTATATCATCCAAAATTTAAAGGTGAGATGTTGTGCTATATTAAACAGCCGTGGAAAATTCAATAATGCGCATACACATGTATATATATATATATATATATATATATATATGCACATAAATGTCTTTGAGCATGTGTGAGTGCGCGTGTGTGTTGTAACAGTCGGGCAAGTGTGTTGTCTAACGCGTGTATGTGTTGCAATTTCACCCCTTTCCCCGTATCGAACTGCACTTCTGTTCCCACCTACTGCAGTATATCAGCTGCAGCGGAATTCCTTTGTGCAATTCGTACAAAGCGAACGCGCGGCGTCTCCCGTCAACCAAAAGTGATTCATTCAAAAATGCGCTAATGTAGGTGAAATGTGGCTCAGCAACAAGAAAAAAGGCATCAGTCGGCGACGCGGCGCAAATTGTTAAAACGTATTTTGAAAAAAAAAAAAAGAAGAAAGGTAACGCGTTGCTCACCGATTTGGCGTTTTATTGAAACAGTTGCTTCTAACACGCATGTGGCGCCATCTGCTGTCGAGACAGCAACGTCTGCTTTTGCAGTAAATTTCCGCTGCCCGCTTCACATGTTCTTTTCAATATTGAAACTGGATATAGAACACAGTGTTGCAAACGCCAATATTTGCGCTTGTATAGGTGATCACAAATCAGCAGTGTCGGCGGCACTTTTCATACTGCTTCCTCTTCTCGATGCGGCTTTCGCTGCACAATTCGTGTTTCCCTGCGAAGAGCCGAAGTGTGCTTTCTAAAAGCACGAAGTTATCAAGCGTGTCGAAATTCCAATTTCGTAAAGATATTTCTAATCAAAAAATAGTTTCTCTTGTCTAAACATATATTTAAAAACTGACTGATTGCCTGAACCAAGGCACGACTAAACACGTTTTTTAAATTTAATCAGCACTCAGGAAGGGTTTTTCAAAATCAGCCGAAAAGCATGGAATTTGGGTGAAAAGCTGCAGATCGTAACGTATTCATTTTTCTTTCAATTGTGTCACGAACTAATTATCTTTTTTAATACCTGTATTTGAGTATCAAAATTGTCGGCGGCTTAGCATTAAACAAAATTTAAAGCTCTACATTTGAAAAACGCGCTATTCCTAACTTGTCCTCAATCCACACTGACGTGCGAAAAATGGGTGAAAGCGAGAATGAGTGTTAACTGAATTCGGCACAGGCAAAGCTTCCGTATATTGCCCAGACAGTTAACATTATTAATGTTAATTTTACGTATTTATCTAGTATTTTATGCTAAAAATGTTAACTGTTTTTTTTTTCCTTTCTTGTCATTTACAGCACTCACACACGCACACACACACACGTACATACACAGGCGCAGGCGTGCACATACAGGAACTTATATAGATATCATATTTATATTTTAGGCAAAAACAAAACATACATATTTCGATTTGGATACCCAAAAGTATTGTTGTATAACACATAACGTACAGAGAATAGCAGCATAAGGAAGGAGCAGAAGTTAAAAGGAAAAGGGGAGCCAAAATGCCATCGGACGCTAAGAAACGGGATGCGCAACGCAAAAAGGATGCGCGCAACAAGAAGATCCAACAGATACCATCCACAAAGAAATCAAACGGCACAGCCAATGGCCTCGACCGTGAAATGACCGAGGAGGAGAAACTGTGCGCCAAACTGGAGGAGGAGGCGCGCATCAGTGCGGAGGCGCGCTCCTGCACCGGTTCGCTGGCCGTGCATCCGCGATCGCGTGATGTGAAAATTGCCAACTTTTCGATAACGTTCTTTGGCTCCGAGCTGCTGCAGGACACAATGCTTGAGCTGAATTGCGGGCGGCGTTATGGTCTGATCGGCCTGAACGGCTGCGGCAAATCATCGCTGCTGGCGGTGCTCGGTGGACGGGAGGTGCCCATACCGCCGCACATTGATATATTCCATTTGACGCGCGAGATACCAGCGAGCACGAAGAGTGCACTGCAGTGCGTCATGGAGGTGGATGAGGAGCGCATCAAACTGGAGAAACTGGCCGAGGAGCTGGCCATGAGCGATGAGGATGATGCCCAGGAGCAGCTCATCGATATCTATGAGCGACTCGATGACATGTCCGCTGATCAGGCCGAGGCCAAAGCGGCGCGAATTCTACACGGTCTCGGCTTCGACAAGGCCATGCAACAGAAGCAGGCCAAGGACTTTTCAGGTGCAGATTCGTTTCTCTCTCTCTCACACTCACACACACACACACAACTATTTGCTAATCCGTGTTGCTTCTGTTTGATAGGTGGTTGGCGCATGCGAATCGCTTTGGCGCGCGCTCTATTTGTGAAGCCGCATCTGTTGCTGTTGGACGAGCCGACAAACCATTTGGATCTGGATGCCTGTGTGTGGCTGGAGGAGGAGCTGAAAACGTATAAGCGCATTCTGGTGCTCATCTCGCACTCGCAGGACTTCCTTAATGGCGTCTGCACGAATATCATCCATTTGACGGGCAAACGTCTAAAGTACTATACGGGCAACTATGAGGCTTTTGTGCGCACACGCATGGAGCTGCTGGAGAATCAAATGAAACAATACAATTGGGAGCAGGATCAGATAGCGCACATGAAGAACTATATTGCACGCTTTGGTCACGGCTCCGCCAAGCTGGCCAGGCAGGCGCAGTCCAAGGAAAAGACTCTTGCCAAAATGGTCGCCCAAGGTCTCACCGAGAAGGTAACTGACGACAAGGTTCTCAACTTCTATTTTCCCTCGTGCGGCAAGGTGCCGCCGCCCGTGATTATGGTCCAGGTGAGTTGTAGCCACTTCAAATGCTCCAAAGGCACATTCAAATAATGCTTGAATTCTTCTCTTCCATTGGCTAACAGAACGTCAACTTTCGATATAACGACGAGACACCTTGGATCTATAAGAACCTAGAGTTTGGCATTGATCTGGACACGCGTCTGGCTCTGGTGGGGCCAAACGGAGCTGGCAAATCGACCTTGTTGAAGTTGCTTTATGGCGATCTGGTTCCCACCTCGGGCATGATACGCAAAAATTCGCATTTGCGTATTGCACGCTACCATCAGCATCTGCACGAGCTGCTCGATCTGGATGCCAGTCCGCTCGAGTATATGATGCGCGCCTTTCCCGATGTCAAAGAGAAAGAGGAGATGCGCAAGATAATTGGACGTTATGGTTTAACCGGACGACAGCAGGTGTGCCCCATACGTCAGCTATCGGATGGTCAACGTTGTCGCGTTGTATTCGCCTGGCTGGCCTGGCAGGTGCCGCATCTTCTCTTGCTTGACGAACCGACCAATCATTTGGACATGGAGACCATTGATGCACTGGCGGATGCCATTAACGATTTTGATGGTGGCATGGTGCTAGTTAGTCACGATTTCCGTCTGATCAATCAGGTTAGTTACAGCTCGAACATGCCTGACTCTGACTCGAACAGATCGAACTTCGTTTGAATGAAACGAACTTCGTTTGATGTATCGTTTCGAACTCAACTCAATGATAGATAAAAATTCTAAACTGTTGATTAATTCTTCTGCAGGTGGCCGAAGAAATTTGGGTATGCGAGAAGGAGACGGTGACCAAATGGAAAGGCGGCATTTTGGACTACAAGGATCACTTGAAGAATAAAATTACCTCCGAGAATGAGAAGAAGGCCAAGGCGGCGAATAAATAGATTGCACACAACACACACAACACACACTCAACACACACAACACACACTCAACACACACAACACACACTCACACACTCAATACAGGCATAGGTTGATCCTCTTTCTAACTCTTTCGCTCGCTCGTTCTGCGCCTCGCTCTTTCTTCCATAAGCATGCGTGTGTGCGTTGTGCGAAATTAGTTTTGAGTTTACACTACGCTATAGTCAAGTCATGTAAACTGTTCAACATCAATAAACTACACACACACACACACACACACATACACAACAAACACAAACAAACAACAAAAACAACACACAAATTTATAGGTGAATTTTTTTCCGTTTTCTGTGTCGATTTAAATTAAATAAAATGTGAGTCAAAAAAACAACCAACAAAACAACAACAACAACAACTACAAAACTGCTTGTGATCTTGAGTTAAAGCCACGTTTTCAATATATTGTTCACAAATACAAATACACACACATACACATACACACACACACACTGTAACACATTCATGTTGTGCACAACAAACTGTACAAAATATTGCAAACGTGGCTTTGGCTATTTAATTTTTTTTTTTTTTTGTATTTTTTATTATTATTTCTAAAATAAATAATATAATTTTTATTTTCAAAATAAATAATTCTTTGCTAGGTTTCAAATTGTTTAACACTCGAAAACTATACAAAAATACAAAAACAAAAACATATAGTAAATATATATACATATGTGTGTATGATATGCATAAATATACAATTAACAAATTGCAAGACCAGTAAATGTTATTGCTACTGCCCTGCCACGCCCCGCTACCCCTTCGCCGCCCCACTTACCCGCTGATAGCCGCAGCCCCCCACCCTAGACACAGGCAGCAGCCGCCGCTTAGAAATTCTAAATATTTAAATACAATATATGTAATACAAACTGATGAAATAACAGATTTTATAGGCTATAAACAATTGGAAAATATTTGTTGTGCTAGACTTAAAATCGCAGCAAGTTTTTTTTCTATATATACAAAACAAATTCTAAAACTAAACGAAACGATGTTTTTTTTTTAGGCTCAAGCGATTCATATAATAAAATATTAACAACAAAAAGAAAAAGAAACAAAAACGGAACATTTTAGGGTTTATATGTATCGTAAAAATTGTTTGAATAAAAAATATACATATATATATATATATATACATATACAATACATGCGAAATATTAAATAAAAGAAAAATAAAAATTAAATAAACAATTGGAACTAATAAAAATAGACGACGCAAATGGGAATGTGTTTATATTGAAATCTCAAATATAAAACAAAAATAGAAATTTGCTTTACAATTTAAATTGGTTGATTTACAAAAATTGACATGGCTTAGGATCACATTCTGTCTTTAATTATAATAAGAAGCCAAAGTACATTTATGAAAGGAAGTTTTATTGTGTCCGTTTTTGTTTTCTTTCGTTTTTTATTGTACTTTCGAGCTTCATACATACGTAATTAATTATATATATATATGCATATATGTATATATATATATTCATAATTCTATAGTTATACATATGCTTAAATGCGTATGCGTATTTCGCTTGTGAGTTGCATCGTGTAGGCACGTTGAAAGGTTAGTTGGTAGACTTGTTTACACTTAAGCGATATTTCATATGCTAAAAATATGCTATATTGTACAGAGTTTTTTGTGTTTTGTATTTTTTTTTTATATATATATATATATTGTTTTTTTTTTAGTAGAGAGCTGTCGAGCTCCGTGCAACGGATCGAGCTGCTCTAGTAGATCTTGGATAGTTCGGAATAGATGGTCTTGAGCAGCTGGCGCTCCTGTTGGCTAATCGAGATATTCTCGGCACCAAAATCACGTAGCAAATGCTTTAGATCGCACATGTTGCGCTCGACCCAGGCGCAAATAATTTCGGCTAGGCCATATTGTTGCTGGATTGGCACAGAAGCGCCGGGTCGCTCGACCGGCTCATTATTATAGCTAAGGCAAGCCGATCCCAATTGTGGCGGCTCGTACTGGGCCAGTGTATAATAGTATTCAATTAATTTAATGTGTGCAGGCGATTGGCGTGAAGGCGGCAAATTTAGATGCACCAGCAACAGCAGGCGTAGCACCTCCACGCGACGCAACAGCTCGCCGTACATGAGTGGCTTGCGGCGCTCATAAATATTGTCGACAATGTCATCCAATTGCAGCAGGGCGCCGCGATAATCCTCGCGCTGCATGCTCATCTCGGCGCTTATTTCCAGATCATTGATTTGATGTGTGGGCGAGGCAAAGCTGCTCGTGCGCTCCAGCTTGCGCTTTAGATGCTTCAGTTCGCGCAGCACGGCTGCCTTGAAGACGCCGCTATCGGCGACACGTTCCGCAGCCTTGTTGTAGCAATGCAGGGCGCCCTCACGGAAGCCATTGTGGCCGCTGCGCAAGTGCAGCTGGCGAAATTCGTTGTGTGCTAGGAGAAAGGCGCGTGCACCCCGCACATACGCCTCGGCCTCACGTTGCGGTGTGCCGCCGTATGACTCGCATTTGGCGAAACCAATGTGACACATTGCCGCATATTGCATGATGCCCGATTCCTCAAAACTGTAGGCCAGACGCTGGAAATCGGCCTGCACATCGGCTACATTGGGCGCAAAGCGTCTGTCAAATATGAATTGTGCATTTGGCCTCGTGAAAATGTATGAACAAAAATGCCGCATTTTATTACTCACTTGAAGAAAACAACACGTTCGATTTTTTTAATTTTTGTTGAGGCGCGAAGATATTGTTCAATGGGATTCTTCGGGTATTGCTCGAGTTGATGATGGTGATGATGGTGATGGTGATGATGATGATGATGCTCCGCCGGCTGCCCGCTGGCAGTGCTGTTGTTACGTAGTTTTTCCATGATTTTTATTTTTATTTTCAAGTGCTATACATTATATTCTGCTCTTATTATAAATGAATTTGTCAAAAAACAAAAAATAGTAACAGCTTTTCAAGTGTTGTACAGTGCTTGCCCAAAAATGTTGACAAATAATGCAAAGGTAACGTTCAGCACAGGTAAATTGCTAAGCACATGTGACGTCAGAATGTTATGACATTCAGTTTTTTGAGTTTGAAATTCTTTTTAGGCAAAATACCAATTATTTTACAAGCCTACTTTCTTATATCATTTGCTTGTACAGCCAATGGCAAATATGCGTAAGTTGTGCTAAAGCGTTCAGTGCAATTAAAATCGCAATTTACTTAGCGTTACCTGATTATATTTCTACGCCATGGTTGTTGGGCGTTAGCCAGCACTATGCCGCACAGCTGTTTAAGCCCATGCATACAGCGCCATATTCTTGCAAAATCGTAGAACAGAAAGTAGAAAAATATTGCAGCGCACGCCACGTTCTCGCGCCGCAACGCATTTAATTAAAATATACTTATATATATATATATATCTATATCAGAGTGTTTTATCAATATAATTGATTAGGCGGTATCTAAAATGGCCATTGCCGAGCACGATAACGTTTTCATTTTTGTGCCAAATCTGATTGGTAAGTTGTCGTTTAGTAAACAAATGTGACGTCAAGTATAGTGGGCAATAATCGTGTGAGAGCAAGCAAAATATTAATGTGAATGCGACTTGCGTACGATTGGTTAAATTAGCTTGTAATATCAAATAATGCAAATATCTAATGTATAAAAGATAAATGTGTTTTTTGTTTCAACTTAAATTAATAAGACAAAAAACTGTATTTTTGTGTAACTTTTACATTGTTTTATTTTTTACCCCTGTCAATTCGCTTGCGCGTCCACGGTGCTAAGTGTGTACGGCAGCCAACAACAAATGTGTATACATATTAATGTTGTTGTTGTTATGCTAGTTCCCTAATTCAATTAGCTGTCGTTGGAGGCGCTGGCGCTGCAACCTGTCAAATGCAAAACAAACTGCCGCTAACACCACTACAACCCCTCATCATCCAGCCACCAAGCAATGTCACCCACAGCGCCATCTATGTTCACACACATTATCGATTGAAATGACATTTGTTTATTATTGCTTGACTAATTGCAGGTTATGCACGCATCGTTTTGGCCATTATTGCGTTTTGGTTTATGTCCACGAACTATGTGATCGCCGGTTGGTGTTATATAATTAGTGCACTTCTGGATGCCGTCGATGGCCATGCCGCCCGGGCCTTCAATCAGAGTGAGTCCGCAATTTCCGCACATTTTCACATTTCACAGTATTCATCATCGGCGTTTGCCAAGCGCCAATCATCGACCAGCAGCCGGCCATGACTCACGTTGCCGGCCAAAAGTACCGCTAATGCTGGCCATCTATGAAAACTTACTTATGCATGTGTTTGTGCACACATTGGCCACATACGTGTCCAGAATTTATATCGTATGATGCCATATTGTCTCGCAAACAGTGGCCGGTATTAACCGGCTTTGCACGGTCCAATTGATTATATTTCGATTTGCAATTAGTTTCACAGCAATTTTCCGTCACAGTCTGCAATTTCATATTTAATTTCGAATATTTGCCAACTTTTCATTGAATATTTCACGATTACACTTAAATTGCTTTCGCCTGTTTTCAGGCACACGCTTCGGCGCCATGCTGGACCAGTTGACGGATCGCTGCGGCACCACGGGTCTGCTGGTTACCCTGGCCTATTTCTATCCCAGCTACATGTTCTGGTTTCAGCTGTCGATCGCCATTGATGTCGCTTGCCATTGGCTCTACATGCAAACGTGAGTAGCTACAGTTTTCCGGATAGTTAGAATCTATTTCAAACCAATTTTCAGGAGCGTTGTGGTGGGACGAGTCTCGCACAAGGTGAATGATAACTTTGTGATGCGCATCTATTACCAGAAGGACGTGCTGACCTTTATGTGCTGCGTGAATGAGCTCTTCTACATTTGCCTGTATCTATTGCATTTTACCTATGGACCTTTGAGTATGCACTGTCCAGATTATTTACACAAGATTGTCTTTATTCAATATTTAATTTTGTTTGCAGTCATCGGCGTTTCGCTGTTCAAAATACTTGCCTTCCTTACCGGGCCCTTTGCGGTGCTAAAGGCCCTGATCTCTGTTATGCATGCCTATGTCGCTGGCGCTGATTTGGCTGCGGTGGATGTGCGTGAGCGCCAGGAGAAGCGCCAGAAGGCCGAGCCCGTGGTTGCTGGCAAAAAGTTGGAGTAATAAAAGCTAGAAACAGGAAAAAACAGAAAGAATGAAGTAACTAAAGTACGAAGCAAAACAATTGATTCCAAATAACTAAAACAAAAACAACTAATTATATTATAGTTTAATTTTAGTTATTAGTTCGCTCTATCGCTATTTGTTGACTTTATTTTGTATTTTTTATTTAATATATATTTAATTTGGATGCGGGCGGGCGACACTTGTGTCAACAGGTGATTTAAGCATTAAAATTAAATTTATATATATATATATATATATTTGCCTAAGTTAACGTTAATTTTTGAATTTTGTCACGCTTATATACATATGTATATATATATATACATAAGCGAATTGTTAATGGTTTAATTAGAATTGATGTCATCCATTTAATGTGAATTTTCATAATCTAACCAACTAACTCTATGTATTTAATGGTATAATTAAGTCGTAGCATACAATTGGTACCTTCCAAAAATAATGCAAGTCGTGACCTGGCAATGGAGCAAACTAAGGTATATGTATGACTGCCATCGCATTTTCGAATTAGTTGAAACGCGTGGCGATATTAGTCAAAAAAAAACTTACAAACGAATATGAAAAATAGATACAAAAAAAAAAAACATTATAAATTCAATATTTAATAGATTGTCAGTGGTGAACATGAGTAATAAATAGTTTTTGTGTGCAAAATTTCAAGTTCAGTTAATTGATTCATTTGTACCGGAGTTGCAAGTAATTATTTTGAATTTGGCGCCACTTCAATGCAAAGCAGCCAAAATAAGACAAGCGATATTGCAGCCCTGCTCAAAAAGCCGCTAAGCAACGCACAGCTGACGCACAGTGCTGTGTAGCCCTGGTAAAACTAGCAACACCACACACTGATTTGTTATTGTTATTAATTGCGAATTACATATATCCATATATTTGAAACATGTCTACAACGACGGCACAGCAGTCACCTATCCATTGACTAAGCCTGACTTAAGTGCAGCTCAGCCATCATGAAGATGGGAATGGGCTACACAGTACTCTCGCGATTGCGAACCCTAGCACGCTACACAATCGCCTACGCTTGTATAACCCATTGCACGTTTGAGTATGTGGGTGACTTTGTTTTGGTAAGTGGCAAGCTGTTGTTGTTGTTGGTCTTATGTATTAAATGTGCATGTGTGTGTACATTGTTATCGATAAACGATGCTTTCAGTGCAAAGGACCCTCCATGGAGCCAACGCTCTTCTCAGATAACGTGCTGCTGACGGAACGCCTATCCAAATATTGGCGTAAATATCAATCCGGCGATATTATTATTGCCGTTTCGCCGGTTAATGCCAGCCAGTATATATGCAAACGCATTGTGGCCGTGTCCGGTGAGAAGATAACGACACTTAAGCCACATCCTATTGAGGCGGAATCAGCATCAAAACAGCCGAGCGAAATATCTATGGTTACGGATTATGTGCCGCATGGCTGTGTTTGGATCGAGGGCGATAATAAGAGCAATAGTTCGGATTCACGTTACTATGGGCCCATACCGCTTGGACTGATACGAAGTCGAGTCGTCTGTCGCATTTGGCCACTCTCGGAGCTAACGGGCCTGTAGTACCAACGCAAGGCCACAAATTTATAGTTGTTAACTTCCCTTTTAATGTAAATTAACGACCAGTACAAATAAAAGCTGAAAACATGCATGACAAAACAGTTACGTCCACGTCCTTTGGCCGTTAGCAGATTGACTGGCCCGTCCAGTGTTAGACAATGCAAAAGCTAAACAAACAAAAAAAAACCTAATTGGCTATTAACGACCATGTGCAACACTGTTATCGATAAATGAAATAACAATTGATCGATATGTAGTTTGTCCTTGGGACATTTGATTAAAATTTAGCTACAGATTTACGCAGAGGGTATGTACAAATTAAAACTAGACACAGTTACAAAATTGCACTATTTTTTTGGCACATCCTTGTCATCTTTCGCCTGATCAACGTAATACAGCTGGTACTCCTTCTTAAGCACCTGATGCGTCATATTGGTGCACGTAAAGTCCAGTCCGCGTTTCTGATAGTCCAGATAGGTGCGCACAAACAGCCGACTCGCCTCGAGCACCTGCGGATTACGCATATACTCATCCATTGGCATCCAGCAAACGCGGGCAATTTCGCGTTCGCAACGCTTCAGGTCCAGATTGAGCGGCTTCAGACCGATCACCACATAAATATCGGAACAGTCGAAATTGCCGCCATGCGAGTGTCGCAGACAGACCATTGAACGGAATGTTGTCCGTATGCCCGTCTCCTCGACCACCTCACGTACCGCCGAATCGACAAGATTCTCGCGCGGCTCCACATAGCCGCCGGGCAACTTCCACATATTCTTCGCTATCGCATATTTGTCGGAAACAACGAGCACCTCATTCTGATCGTTGATCACCAGACCGCCGACGCCGAGCAGCGTGTGCGCATAGCTGGGCAGGTTGCTCTGCTCGTGCGTGGGCAGCCAACGGTACATGGTGACCACACCTGTGCGCGCATGATGAAAATCGAAGCCAGCGTCAGCCAAAATGGGCACCCATTCGGCTTGCTCCTTGTAGACGCGAAACCAAATCGTACGATTCTTGTTTGTACGCCAATAGTCCAACGATTCTACAAAAAAACAAACAATACATTTAGCTACATTTTTGATTTGATTAAATATGTTTCTGTATCGTTTACTGTGTAGCTTTTCGGTGAATTGCGATTTGTTAGCAATTTTCAGATCCTTGCAGTCCACCGTAACGCCCAGAAAACGATCCGTCACGCCACAAAAGACATCCGGCGGTGAGGCCATGCTCTTTGAACTGCAAATTAAGTACTTGTATTATATATAAACTAGTTGATTTTAATGCGTAATATGCACTTACGACTGATAAGAGCGCGCAACGTGCTTGACGAGTTGTCGCTGTGGCCAGGCGGAAGATCTGCTCCTGCTGCTGCAGTTGATGCTGCTGCTGTAATGTTTGTGCGTTATTGCTCCTGTTCCAATTGTAACCTTGCGCCATGCATTTAGCGCGCTTAATAAACAACAATTACTTCGGCACAGCAATGCGACAGACGTCATTAAGTATGCAATTGAGCAATGTGACCAGATGGCAAGAATGCGTGGAGCTGTCAACGACAATGACGCTGGTGTTGCCTATGCAACCAATTGTAGCTGCAGCCTACAAGTATAATTTTGTAAGAAAACAACAAACAAACAAACAACAAAAGCAAATCGAAATCTGAACACATTTGGGGAATTTAGAGTGGCATATATTATATGCGAAACACAAATATCACTCAGCAATGCGAATTATTTATTAACAGCGTACTTGCCTTAAAACGCAGCTCAAAGTCTTTGCAGAGAGACCATATTGTATTACTTGTAAAAAGTCTACTTTTAGGTGCGAAATCTCATAAACTTACACATGTGCAATATACATCATTTTCGTAATTTACTGGCACAAAACTATCTGTCTGGCATTGATAAGCGCAGCAGTTTAATGATCCCGCCGCACGTCTGTCGTTTCCTTCGAATTTTACGCATAGGCGTTTCTACTCTGTTCTAAGCTGAATGTCAAATATAGCGGCAACCTTGAATGACAATGACTGCGTGTGTGTGTGTGTGTATGTCGGCAATTGTTTCCGTATTTGCTCTGCGCTTTGTTTTTGTTTATCAGGCGTTATCAAAATATGCGAGTTTTATGTAACGCAAACACACACACACACACAAACAAACTCAGGCATGTACACACATCTCATTAATTGGCATAGTTCACGTATAAGGTTGCTTTAAGTTGACCCCACAATTTGTACTCTATACGTTTATTTATTTACACTTACAATTTCGCGCCAGTTTCTTTTAGCGATACAAGGTTCACAGCATTCGACACAATGTGACCGTTCATGTCATACGTAAAAATATTTATGAAATTTAGCATTAATAGTGCCAATTTACCAAATTGCTTTCAATATATATTATTTAAAAGATGGCAAATATGAATGATAATGACGCTCGGACTACATAATTGGCTGTATGTAGGCAATCGCATTTGCAATTCACATCTGCAGCGAAAAGAATAATTAATAATTCGTTGCCGCGATCAATGCATAACGTATTAATTTTGTTTGCGCACTTAAATGACATTCACAATAGAAACGGATAGCGAGGACAACAAAATGCAAGAAGGTCACACTGATCTATAGTGCTGCCCAGCACAACAGACACTATCTATTGCAGTTCGAACATTTCTTAAACGCGTTTCTACGCGCCATGTTGTTGAAATGCCCAAAATCGGTGCATTTGGTATTTAAGGTACGCGATATGGTCACACTGATCTGCAGTGCGGCCCATCACTGGCTATAACGATAGACGCATGCATGCATCATTTATATATCGATATATATAGATCGTTACATTTGTAGAGCGCGCGCTTTTATTTTGAATTCGAACTAAACGAATAATGAATAATTTGTACATGTTGCATGTTGTATATTTGCCTTGTTGAATTGTTTATGTATGACACAGATATGCAAATAGATACAAATGTATATGGTTTGCATAGGCATAGGCATATTAAAGCATTACGTGCTGGCGATTGCGTGACACTCAAATTTCAATTCCAATATCAACATATTTTTGCATTACATTTATAAATTCATTTCACTGCGTTACGATATGTACACACACACATATATACATATATATATATATATTTATATATATATATATATTTATATATATACTTTTTTTTTTTTAAGATATACCCTGCATATGTTAAGCATATGTTTGTTTGCACCCAATTCGATCGGTCCTCGATTTATGTACAATGTAATGCAAGAATATGCCCCCAACACAAGTATTGCACTCGGCTATTTCGAATTGCTATCCTGCGGCTCCTCGTCCAGCAAGAGCCACGGATGATTGATGGCCGCATAGGCGGATACGCGACGCAACGGATCGGTGCACAGCATCGGCATTAGAAACTCGGCGAATTCCGTGGCATCGTTTGGCGACCAATTGTAGCGCTCCATTAGCACCTTGTTCAATGGATGCAAGTCCAGATTTTTGATATTCAACAGCTGTCCGTCGGCATCAAAGATTTCGGCAGAGTATTCGCCGCGCTCGATCAGCTCCTTGGGTATGGGACCGCAGGTCTCAATGATATGCGCCACATGCACCTCATCCTGCGAGGCATCGCCGCGCCATTTGTTCGGCTCGAACAGATATTCACCGGTGGCCAGCTCCCAGAAGAGGCAGGCGGCGCTCCACAGATCCGCCGACGTATCATAGCCGGCGCCCAATATGACCTCAATAGCGCGATATTCCCGCGTCTGTATATCCTCGGTGACATGGTGATCGATGAAACAGGCATTGCCCACATCCGCAATGGCCACCTTCAGCTTGCACGGCTCCAGTGCGGGATCCGTGCGCTTGATTAGATTCAGATTCGGCTGTGCTGTCATCGATTGTTGCTCCACCTTGGAGTGAGTGAAGCGTTGGGCGGCAGCCGGTTTCTTGGCTGGCTTTTTGATTTTGATACGTTTGCTGCTCGAATGGAACGGTTCGTTGTCCTCCTTCTCCTCCCGCTCGATGCACTTTTGCACGTAACGCATAAACTTCTCCGGGCTGCTGTTCAGCAGCTTCATCGCCTTCGAGCCCGCCTCCTGGCGACGCTCCCGGCCGCGCTTCTTGCCCGCCAGCTGCGATTGTGGCTCACCGGGCGCCGTCTGCCGGAGCAGCAGAGCCGTATCCCCGACCTGTTCCGTAAACTGTTCGCTGAGCGCCTGCAGCTGCTGCAGCTCCGCATCGTTCAGTATATTCGGTCCGTCGTAGGCGAGAAAGGGCAGCTGATTGGTGACCGCATCTACGGCCATTTTGGTGGTGAGCAGACCGTGCCGGGCCAGCTGCAGGAGATCGGTGATGCCGCGTTCCCGCAGCCACTTGCGATGCGATTGAAAGAAGCTGATGCTTTGCTTGGTCTTGGTGCGCAGCCGGCGCTTGGCCGTTTTGCTCAGCTTGGCCTCCGGATCCAGCACCAGCTGCTGGACATGCTCCTGCAGATACTTCTTGGACGCCTCGGCCGCCTGGCTGCGCAGCGCCACATCGTCCGCCACCAGCAGCACATTCTCCGGCTTCAGATCCGTATGTATCAGATTGCCCTGGTCGTGCAGCAGATACAGGCCCTGGAGCACCTGGTAGGCGATCTGCTTGACATTGTACAGCGGCAGACCCTGATAGCCGCTGCGCTGGATCAGCATTAGCATATTGTCGCCGAGCACATCGAAGACCAGACACTGATGTGTGCCATTTACGCCGCTTGTGCTAAAGTTGTCCGTCAGATTGACGACACGATCCCGCAGAGGATGCCAGCTCAGCTGGGCGATGTGCCGCAGCAGCCGGATCTCGTGCCGTGCCGATTCCGCATAGAGCACCGCCGACTTGACCAGCTTGACGGCGCAATAGCGATTCCTTTGCGTATCATAGCACAGCCACACGGTCGAATAATGACCCCAGCCCAGTTTGCTGATCGCAAAATAACGCTGATGGAATGCGTCGCCCACGTTCACCGGATGATAGCCGCCGGGTCGATAATCGCTTGGGCTTTCGTTTGCATACGTATATGGTGTGGTGGGCGTGGTCTCGTCATCGTCGTCATCCTCATCCTCATCGTTGTCCACATCCTCCTCCTCGTCGTCATCGTCATCGTCGTCGTCGTCGTCGTCGTCGTCGTCGTTGTCATCCTGTTCGTCGTCGAGCTCATTGACTTCGCCCACAACGATTACCTCATGGTCAACGTCATGCTCCTCCCGCTGCTGTTCCAGCCGGTGCGTTAGCTGATTCTCCGATCTGCTGCGATAGACGCCATATTTATAGCTCGGCTCCGGCAGCTGCTGCCGCTGCTGCAGCACAACATCCTCCATGCAGTCCATTCTGTTGCCAGTCTGTGTCAGCTCCAGCATGACCAGATCTTCCACATGCTCCGCGACGTCCAGCCCGGGCAGCTTGTTGGGGCAGCCAGAGCTGGATGCAGATGTGCAGGTGATGAAGCTGGCGATCGCTGCTCCCGCTCCTGCTCCTCCGCCTGCCTCTGCTGTTTCTGCTCCTGCTCCTGCTCCGGCTCCTCCGCCTGTTTCTCTGCCTGCTCCGTCTGCTCCTGCTCCTGCGGCTTCTTCTTCTTCTTCGTCGTCGTCTTCGTCGTCGTCGTTGTCGTCTTCTTCTTCGTTGGAGCTGGACTTGTGCGACATCGTTTCAGCACTCCGTGTTGCTCTTGTAGCTGTTGTTGTTGTTGTTGTTGTTACTATAAAAATGGGAATTTTGATTAGTTCTCGAGTCTACTTTTTCATGATTCGTTTTTTTTTTTATTTTCTTTCGATTTTCTCTATATATTTCTGGTATTGGGTTTTCAATATTTTCGGTCTACGTACGGTACAATTTTTTTTTCGTATTATTTTGTTCAAAAATATATATATCTGGTTTGGAAATTTGATGTGCGTGTTGTATATATAATATACATGCTAGAATTTTAACGGAGTACTAAACCAATTCCGACATTTCCCCATTGACATTGAGGCATTTAATCAAACGAAATCGCCTGCTGCGATCCCAAAAGTTATTCCAAATTCGAAAAGCTATCACCAAGCCGAACTAGTTCCAGTTCCGGACTGAATCACTTTTTATTGCTTAAGTGGGTTTTCATTTTCATTTTTATGGGTCGATCCCAAAAGTTATTCCAAATTCAAAAAGCTAGCACCAAGTCGAACTAGTTCCAGTTCCGGAACGAAGCACTTTCTTTTGCTTGAGTTGGTTTGGTTTATAATATTTATCTAAATATCATTTTCATGTGTCGAACCCAAAGTTATTCCAATACAAAAAATTGTTTACCAAGCCGAACTAGTTCCAGTTCCGGAACTTGGCTTTATTTCGAGCCAAATCACTTTTATTGCGTAAGTTGGTTTAGGTAATAATATTTATTTAAATACCATTTTCAAAAGTCCAACCAATTTGAATCAGAAACTCGCATTTTGTCTTTAGCATGAACCAAATCTGGAACCTGTTAGACCTGAACCTAAGCCGGAACCGAGTGACCGAGTGTTTTTTCTCAAAATCACTCCGATTTTGGTTCCGGTTCAAAAATCAAAACTTGTTTGATGAACTTCCTTGAATATCTCGTTTGAATATTGTCTGATTTTTAAATGTTACACCTTTTTGAATTCGTACGGATCTCTACTATCAATTGACATTCAAAGAAATTTAAAATCGAAGGGTACAATAAAATTGTTGACCAAAAAACGATTCGTTTGATGATGTTTTTGAACAACTCCGCCAAAAAATGTCAGATTTTGAAATTTTATACCATTTTGGAGACGTAAGAATTAATACTTTCGATTGACATTCGAAACTAATTTGATCAAATGCAAGGGATTGAGAAGTCTTAATACGTCTCTACAGAGTGCTCTATTATTTTATATATATATTTAAGTTGTGCTCCTTTAAAGAACAGCATGTCCATTTGTTTCCAGTGTTGTGCAATTGCGCGGCCTAACCGGAAAGTTTTAAATGTTGTGCAGCGATTCGGAAAATGCAATTTGGAGCAACAAAGCGCGAGCAATACCAAAAACCAGTTACGGTTTATCGGACGACAACAAAACTGAAAGAGAATAGAGAAATGAAAACAAAAAAAAAAAAAAATGTGAAAGGGGATTAAAACTGTGTTGCAAAATGCACAATTTAACAAAGTCAGCTTGTTGCCACGCGGGGGGTGGTGCCCATTCAGGTGCCTCAATTGGGCACAACAAAGCCCAAATCCATTGAATTATTCCCCGAACAAATTACGTTTCCATTTCTTTTTTTATTTGATTTATTTCATTTCGGTTGCTGTTTGTATTTTGATTGCCGGCTTAGCGTCTATTTTTTGGGCGAAAAAAGTTACAAAAAGCAGAAAAAAATAAATTTGAAAAAAAAAAATGAAAAACAAAACTAAAAATGATTACCCCTGCCACCAACACCCCCCCCCCCCCCTCCACCCTCCACCCTCCGTATAACAAGGGGCTATTTGCACAGTTGTTTAAATAAATTTTCCGCCAAGGGTTGCGCAGCATTTGGATTTCCATTCAATAGGCGCTGCTGCTGTTGGGCTTAAGTGAAAATTCTAGCTCAAATATTTATTGAGAATGCGCTGGCGTTATTAGACGGGGTGAGTGGCGGAGAGGGGGGGGGGGGGGGACAGCGACCTGTCTGGCATTTCCCAGGCCGCGATCCGATAACGTAATCGAAACCAAAAAAAAAAAAAACTGAAACCCTTTTTGCCTAACAAGCTTCTTGTTTGTAATTAGGGAGTTTTTCTTACAAAAATGAAAAAAAAGAAAAACATAAGAAAATGTTGATTTGTGTGTGTGTGCGTGTCCCTTCTCTTTATTTCTCCCAATTAAGCGCTATTTTGGGTGTCCCGTTATGCATTGTTTAATCAAAAATATTTACATACTTTGCCTGAAAGCTGCAGCCCATCCGTATACCCTGTACCTATGGGAACTGCGGGTATATTGCTGTTGTGCAACAGGCTTAATCCAATTTGGCATACGCTCGGCACAGTATACACAGTTCGAGAATATTTCGCCTTTTGAGAAACAGTCTTCGTAATAGGGTATACGTGCGTGTGCTCTAAATTTAATAGGAGTTTATCCAGCATACATTTTCCGTAGCGTGCGGCTAAGGAGAGTAGATTGCGGCGTGCGCTCTTATCTGTATTTGTGTTTGATTTTGTGTATACATACAGCTACAGGGTATCTGCTAATTGTTCACGTTTTTTTTTGCATAATATAGGTACAAAGCGTTTTTAATTGCGCGAATAAATTGCATTTTTGAAGAAAATTGCAGCCAGTGTTGCCGGCGCCTAAAATATGTCAATTGAAAGCTTTTCTGCAAGTTGGCAACGCTGCGCATGCGCATCATTCACTCACTCTCTCTCTCTCTCTTTCAGTCTATACGCACGCGCCCACTGTACATGTGCGCATGCGTGAGTGTGTGTGGGCGAGACGCTGCGCAGCTGTAATTGATTTTTGTTTCTCTGCTGCTTTTCTTATCGCTCGTTTGTTTTCAATTTCTAACGGTAATAAGCAGCATAATTGGCACATTTTACAGAAACTGACGGAATGCGCAACAATGCGCAAGGGCAGCGGCAGCGGCAGCTGCAGAGCGCGACAAAAGACGGCAAACGGCGCATGCCAAAAATGCTGCTGCTGCTGCAAAAAAATACAACAACAAGGAAACCAAAGATGCAATTGGAAGAAGCAGTCAGACGGAGACAGGCGGCAGGGCGAGACAATGGGAAAAGTGGAAAAATCTCGGCAACAAACAACACCCAAAGGACAGCTGTCGGCTGCAGCGTCTCAGCCAGCGACGTCATCATCAACAGCAGCAGCAGCGTCGGCAGCAGCGCTGGCAGCGACGCTGGCAGCGGCATCTTGACAGGCGGCGGCGCAGGCGCAGGCAGCTAAAACAACGCGCGGTCAAACGGTAATTGGATTAGATCAGATGCAACCCCATTTTTGGGCTGGCAGCCACGTTGACCCGCGGCAGCTCGCAGGCTAATCAAGGCACCGCTCGACTCCGTTTGATGCTCTAACAAATGGGTATGTCAACTTTTTAACCAAATGTGTAACGCATTGCACAAGGAACAACCCATAAAATACATTTATATAGTCCTGATTATTATCAGCCGAGTCGTTATAGTAAAAGTATCTCTATTTTCTAGATTCCGAAAGATATCTGTTTGTAACTGGTCATAAGTCATATGCATGTCGAACCCCCATATCATCTAGACGTAACACAAAATATCTAGAACTAGCTTAAAAGGTTTTTGTAGGATCCCGACATATAGGCAGAGCCTTAACAACATGCAACTACTATATCATATATACTATAGATTACTTCGACATAGTTATAGAGAGCGCAATAGGCTGAATTTTGCTCCTTATATATATTTAGCTCTCAGTCTATAAGCAAAGTCCAATGTTGATAGACCAGACATATATATACCCAATCGAACTCAGTTCCCAGTGCAGATAGAATGGCAAAACTTTGTACAGCGGCATCTTTCAGCTCTAACAAGAAAATACCTTAATACCAGTCAGATCCCCAGACTACATCATATAGCTGCCTGTGTGAACTCAGCTCTTGGTGAAGGTATCATAATGAAATTTGGTACAGATGCTTTATTTAGCTCAAAGTAGAATATATATTGAGCTTGGGCGGATTGGAACAATATATCATATAGCTACCATAGAAACAATTGGTAAGTAATCTGGTTTTTTGCTTGCTCAATTACATGATTTACATTTCCCTTTACAGCTCTTCAAAATCTTGGCAACAGCAGGTCGCAATATTATATATATATATATATATCTGGATGAAGTTTGGAACAGCTCAAAGGGTATTTCAACTTCGGTAGCCCGGTGAAAGGTCTTTCTGCAGCTTCCTGATGCTGTTGCCAAAGAAAGCGGCGGAAATTAATTAAGAAAACATTGGATTTGCAGGCAGCGCGAGGGACGCAACGCGTTGAGGTTGTCCGTCAAACCGAAGAAACCAGCCCGCGGGCAGCGCGTTGCCCTTTGCCCCGCGTCCGCAACTGAATGTCCCATAACGAAGGTTCATTTTTATTGCATGTAAGTTATTTACATGCACATGAATGCACATCCAAAAAAAAAAAAAAAAATACAACATTAAAAGGTTTCCCATTTTGTAGATTTCGATTTCGTGACCCTTTACAATTGGGCTTAATTGTGTTTGACTGGCTGGCGGTCACCAAACCTAGAACAACATCTCTTCACCAATGGCATTTTATATGTTATAAGCACTACGATTTCCAGTTTTTTATGATGTCATATAGTTTTCCGATGTTATAGATGCTGCTCTTATAGTTGGACGATTGCAAAAACCCGACTACGAATGCAAATTATTTTTGTAGGTTCGATTGGTTCTTGCATCTGAGTTTCCACACCTGTAAACAATTTATTTTTAATGCTGAATATTAGTCAACATTTTTTTTTTCTTAATATTTAAAGTAATATACGATTTTTTTCGGCCTTCAGCTTGGCTGTTTTTTCGGTTTGATTTAAGGCTCAGTTTATAGTTAAATATAATTTCAAATTTTACAAAATGGCTGTATTTTAGTTTTAAGATATATTAATCTATATAAAGAGCGTAATCTATGAAGGGATACTAACCCCGATTATAAAAGACTTTCAACTGAGATCGTTCAATATTTGTAGTCTATAATAAATGATACTCTTCCATATCTATATATACTCGTCTTTTAACTGAGATCCTTTCCAATACTCTATATACATACCAAATAGTTGGTGTATCTTCGAGAAATGCTTAAAAACGCAAATCTCAAATTCGTTATTTATCGATATTACAGAGTTGAGAGGATCTATGGCAAAAATATGCCAAGTTCCTGTGTGTTCGAGGGGAATAGAAATTTAAGATTTCGGTTTTTGCTTCTAGCACTTGTAGATCTCGAGGTCCTGATCCTGAATATACACACATTGGATAAGAGTATAATCATAATAATAATCTTTAACTAACGACCAACTTTGAGAAATTGTTTTTCTACAGTTTGAACTCTCGCTCTGGCTCTCATTCCAGGCGAAGGTCCTTTGGGTCGTTTAATTGAAAATTCTGTGACATCGTGTTGACAATTTTCCATGCTTGACATTTGACGAGATGCTCCCGTTTTGTGTTTTTTTTTTTTTATTGGGCAGCCTGGGAATGTTGTGGGCCGAACGGAAAATCAGTTATCATTTATCATGCAGGATGCGAATGGAGTGACAGGATGTGACTGGGCACTAACGATTGTTGTTGTTGTGGCCAGCCTGGCGCATCCTGTTGCCAGGACAATGGATCAAAACAGAACCAAAATTCAGATGATGATGATGCGTAACAAACGCGAGACAGCAGCTGGCGTGAAACCAACCGCAAGTTCGCGCCCATGTTGCGGGCCAAAGGATTAAAGGATCCTTTGACTACAACAGGAATAAACAGCAACAACAACAACAACAACAGAGAACAGTATCAAAACAAAAACAAACAGGCGAAACGTCGTGCAAAACTGACCTCTTCATTATGTAGAATGTCAACGTAGCGCGGAATCTCTTGTCGTGGGTCAGGATCAGCGTCGCGGCGACAGTTCACTGAACCGGAAAATTATGCAGAATGTTGTCAAGGAAAAGCCAAACGAAAAGGAAAATCAGCGGGAGGAGCAGAAGATTCGCTGCCTGCGATTGTCCCGCGGCAGTAGGGAGGGAGGCAGCTCAGCTGACCCCTTTGAGGTCTGTGAAAATAGGGCGGTTGTTGCCCTTGTTTTTATTGCCCATCCCTCCCCCCCCTCCTCCCCTCGCCCCTCTTGCCGTGTCGTGGACAATTGATTCTGTGACACAAATTCGGTGTAAAGAGCTTTGGTCAGCTTTGCCCCCGAATTGAGTTGTCGCACATAAATCAAGGCCCGCTTGGACCTAGGGTAACCCACAATAGATTTATGTATGTGTATTTATGGCTTGTAATCGACGTCATTTCAAGCTCAGCACAAAATGTATCTCTATTCCGTTTTGTGCAACCGACAAGATGCCATTCAAAGCGACTCCGACCCCGACCTAGGCCTGTGAGAATGCCTCAATCTCGAGCATTACAATAGCTGGAGGCATAAAATTTAAAATATGTTTTCTCGTATGCCAAACGCAGAAGGTGTTTATTCATTTGCCTGTGTTTCCCCTCACATTTCCATCAATCAATATCTTGGACTTGGTTTTTTTACACATTTTTTAAATGATTTCAATTCTCTCAGTTTCCAATATTAAAATTACAGACTCGGGCCTGGGTATACACGCACATTTGTATGCCACAAGCAAGCCCTGAAAATTGCCTAAAGATCGGACTGCAAAGGCCGAAGTTATGCAAGGTCTTCCATTACATAAGACCTTGTGAAAGTGTATTCAATAGGCAGCTGGAAGTTTAGTTCAAGGATCAAGGCATTTAACTGATTTTATGGCCCAGTTATTAAAAACAGATCTCATGTTTGATTAAAGTAAAAGCTGAAGTTGAGGCAAGTGTTCGACTTCCGGGTACTTGCGAGAAAATGGCCTGCAGCATGCGACAAATGCATTAGGAAATGGAAAAACTAATTGAAAACTGTCAACGTCAAATGTCAGAGACAATACACAAGGAGACAACTGAAAGTTAACCCAACAACATATGGAAACGGTTAACAAATTTTCATATGTCATAAAGTTAAGATCGACATGAAAACTGCACCACCCCCCCCAACTATACCTACACCCCCCAGCCCTACCTCCCCCTGCAGGCACTGTGTTAATGTGTTAGACGCGTGGGCTTGTGGTTGTCGGTAGCCGGTGGTGCGATATGCATCTGGCTCGGCTCCGGACATTGACAGTTGACCATTACGCGAATGACCTGTGCTTGACCCGGGGCCGAGGGGTTGCGTTGCGTCGCTCGGTTGTTCGGGTCCTGCGGTGTGGTCGGGGCGGGTGTCCTTCATTACATGTAAACATTTTCGGGTATTCGGATATTTAATTGATTTTCTGCACTAGCGCAGCTCGCTAGTCGTCATTAGCAGATCAGTTGCCCGCGATAAACCGGGCAAAACTTACCCACTAACTGCTTCTGTTTATATGATTAATGTCTGCCACACACAAATATACACACAGACGGACTGACAGACAGACTGACGAACCGACTGACGGACTGACTGATTGATGATCAACGCTCAAAGCGTAAGAGCTGGAAGAATTTGTCACAGTAGTTAGCTTATTTGCTCGAAGAGCACAGTAAGACCTCCTTGGGTGGAAAATGCGCGGAATGGACGAAGTTTTAATTCGTTGTAAGAATGTTTCACACAGTTCGGTGGAAAATGACGGGAATGACAAAAAGCATAAACTTTGAACGAAAATCGAATCGAATTACAGAAATCATCCACATATATCGGTGGAAAATGAGGGGAATAACAAAATGTGTCGTAATCTTAAACGAAAATCGAATCCCCTTTGGGTGGAAAAAGGGGGAAATCGACGTCCGCTTGGTAGTTCCTTTGAGTATATTCATTGTTGAAATGTTTCACATAATTTGGTGGAAAATGAGGGAAATATAAGAAAGTCTTAATGTTAAACGAAAATCGAATCCTCTTTGGCTTGAACTTTGGGTTCATAGAAGTGGAAAACGAAATTCACGAAGTGGAAGTTTTGCTTCGAGCCGTAAACTGTATCGTCGAACCTTATTGTTCGGCTAAAGTCATGCTATATATGAGTTTGACCCTTGACTGATTGCAGTTCCTCTGTTCTCACGTCTCTCATCTGCTTTGTTCCTGCTGTTTTTTGTGTTTTGTTTTTGTTTTCCTGGTCGGTGCACAGCGCGCCAAAAGTTTCGCACACTCTCAAAAGATTTATTGGCAAACACACACAAACACATAAATCTCAATCTGTCTGAGAAATGCACAAATCGAAAACGAAATCATATTGTGGCGAAATCAAAATTTAACCGCAAATTAGGCAATAAACAATGGCCAAAGCGGTCACGGGTTAAAATCGTTTAAAATTGCGACTGCAACGAGAGCAAAGGTCGCATTTCTACCTACCCACCAATCCACGGGAAAGGGTTGCCCTTCGACCGTACTCAGCAAATAAATGTAGACACACATCCGATTTGAAGCCTGGCAAAACCTTAAAATTGCACACATTTTACTTCTGGCTAGGGCTATGTGAAGTTCAACATAATCAAGCTCAAAAGTTGGATTACATCAAAATATTATAATCGGATCTTTATGACATTTGCAAAGCTTCCATATGGCATTTATGGCTAGGCTCTAACTTCAGGAATGAGCCTTTTTCCCATTCTAGAGAAGGCGGATAGATTTTGTATCTGTATATGCGAAGCGAATATCTACATTTCAAATTTGGTGTATCTAGCTCTTATATTCCTCGAGATATGCTTTAAAAATCAAGCCTTCAAATCGATATCTATCGATATAATACAAATGGAAGCAGATATCGAAATGAATATATATATCGAATACATATATTTTTTTTGCAATTCTCAAGTCTCTGGCTGGCGCACCTTCTGAGATCAGACAGACTAGCAGTAGGGCATGTCTAGATCGACTCGTAATATATGTTATTATTTTTAGGGATCGATTTACTTTATATTCTTCTCCGGCCTGTTACATACATTTAAACAAGAAACGCTATCTTTTCATTTTTAACGGGTTCAGGCTAAGAAATAGTTGCTTAAGGAATTTGATAGGGGGCTAAAAACTAGTTTAAAGAAAAACTCTTACAAGACGCAAGAAACAGGAGATCTTCCATGTGCTAGAGATTAAATATAATTACATACAAACAAGCTGCTTAGGAATATATTTCAATATTTCCAAATTTATATTCCTATATGTATTCCTATTAAGCATGATGATGAGATATTGTGGGTAGTTTCATTGGCATAGAAAAAGAAGGATAAACGGATTATACTATATCAGACCGGGTTTTTGATGCTGATCAAAATTATATATATGTATATGCATGTACTTAATGGGGTTTGCACAGGTGTAATAAAGTTGGCAGCTGATATCAGTTTATGGGTTAGTTTTATTGGTTTTCGTTAGTATAATAAAATAACAGGCCATCCGAACAGGATCATCATTTGGCCCGGGATGTTGTTAAGCTCCCAGATATACCACTTGCTGGGATTGTCTTACGGTATTATTCGCGACACGTGCTCAGTTCTGTTCGGTTTCTGTTTGGGCCTTCGATATAGTGGACAGCCAGACCCTTCTTCACGTCCAGGATGTGTTGGATCATAAGCTCCGTTAGATTAAAGCCGGGCACGTGGGCGCTATCGAAGAGCTGCATGTGATACCAGCAAATGGCGCGCACCAAGTCCACTGTAAAGGCAATTTGGGGGCGTGGTAAGGGCAACTCTGATCTATAAAAAGGGACTTACTTATTATGATCATATTCCAGTCGACGATGCGCAGCATATTGCGAATTATCATTGAAATCATTCTTTTCCCTTGCGGAGGCACACACGTAAGGGAGGCACAACGTAATCCAAATGTGATTTGAACAAAAACGACAACTCTGGCAGCGCGACGGCTATTCCAAGGCAATTGCTGTTATCTGGCAACGCCAAACGCAAAGAGGAAGAGCACACGTGCGCGGGCGCGAGCTCGCGAAAGCGCAAAGTGCCGTAAGAAAAGCTACGTTAGTTAAACGAACGTTAAATGGCAAAAGGAAGTGTTGGGCAACGCCAGTGCTGGGCAACGTCGTTGCGGCCATGCGGAAAAACTGGCTGCGCCGCCGCGGGCTAATCAATTACACAAAGTTGAGCGGGAAAAGGCAAGAACGAAAGAAAGGGGTAAACGACAGGCATTTGGCCCCTGGCTAAGATTCAATAAACTTAACATTTTATTCAAATTTAATTGCAGCCGTGCATTAATTTTATTTTCTCTTCTCCGATTTTGTTTTTTTTTTTTTTTTAATGTAAGGGAACCTGATCGGGCGGCTGTCAAACGGTTTGACAAACTTGCCGAGACACATTCTTGATGTGCGCTTCGTTCGGTGCCGTCCCGTTTAGGAATTTGCATTTCTAACCCTCGGATTCGCCTGGCCAATGGCCTTTGCGGTTGGGCTGCAGTTTATAGCCGCCCAGTTGTGAGGTTAGATTTATGCAACCCCTACCCCCATCCATCCTTCGGCCGGGCGAGGGGCGCGCTCCTTTTCCACGGCCACATTTTCACGTCTTTTCTTTTGGCTATTATCTCTTGCTTTTCTTATGTTTTTCGTGTATTTATTTTTATTTTTATTTTTTTTTTGCCAGGTAATTTTCTTGACAATTAAATATGCAAATGCCGCTAAATGTTTCTGTGTGTTTGGCATTTAGCCCGGCCCCTGGCCCCGCGCACTATTTATCCAGCTCGTCTCTGACCCGGACCAAGAAATACAAAAACAACAGTTCAACGCTACAAATTTGACCCGTTCTTGTTTGGAAGCAAGACGCCTTGGAATATATCGAAATATATATCATATTCTTGTTAAATAAATAAAACTTGATAACACTTATGTTAGCAAAGGATTTTAAAATATTTTTAAATGCTCAGATAACATCTTGTTTAGGATTGGGGGGCAATTGCAGAACGAGGAACGAGGTAGTTGGATCGCCTTAGTCTAACTTAATCGCTTATTAGAAAATATTACAAATCAAGACAAGGGTTTAAGGTTTTTAATACTAAGGTCCTTTTTCTTGATCTAGACGCTGTGTATCTGATAATTGGCAGAAATAAATTCAAACAAAATAAATTTAAATTACCTTCAGAACTAGAAAAGAATAGGAACTTCTGAAATTGAGCGCAGTTGAATGCATGGCCTGCACTGGATATTGGCCAAACAGTGTTGGTAAACGCCAAAGCCAGCAATGAAGCCAGCTGTACATGCAACTGCCAGTTGGCAGGTCCAACAAAATGGCGCAATTGAATTTTGTAAATCAAGCTTATTTTATTGTTACTTTTTTTTTTTTGTTGGGGCTGCCGACAGCCTGTTTTCCAGTGTTAGTTAACAACACGTGCCGTTGACAGTTGGCAAGCTGAAAATTGAAGGTAGCTCAACTGAAATTTTGTTGTAGAATTGAATTTTAGTTTTCCCAGTGCCACAGTGTGAATACCATGAGAAGTTTCTCAATACCGCAACAGCAACATAATCAACAAACATACGAGAGGTCCATCTATCACCAGGTGCAGTCCCTGCAGCAGCAGCAGCAGCAGCAGTCGGTGGAGAATGCGACGGTTACATACGGCGAGCCGTTGTCCGTGAATGGCGTGCCGGCCACAGGTATTTATCACAATGGCACCTGGTACAATGCGGCGCCCCAATTTGGTCCGTATCAGCCCGCCGATGGGCAAGGGCCACTGCAGCTGGTGCTCCAACAAGCCGCCAGCCAGAATGTGCCGCAATACGAGCCGCAAACCTACTGCTATCAGCCGCTGCAAGTGCAGGAGGCTCAGCCCTTGGGCTATGCAACCGCCTATCGGCCAGTGGAGCCGCAATCGTCGACCAATCCACAGGCCTACGCCTATCAGCAGCATTCCGTCCAACAGTCCCAGTCCCAGTCACAGTCCCAGCAGCAGCAGCAGCAGCAGCAGCAGCAGGTGGTGCAGCTGGCGCCCACCTATTATTATCAGCCCGTGCAAATGGTCGCGGGACCACCAACTGGCCAGCCATACGTGGCAGCCTCGGCCAGTCTGTCACAACTGATCGCAGCTCCGGCCAATGCACAGCAGCAATATGTGACAGCAGGCTCAAATGTACAGCAATTGATCGCAGCTGCACCACCGACTGCACAGCAAATGATGACAGCTCCAGCTCCAGCGGCACCACCACCAAGCCAGCTGATGGAGCAGCCACAGGCACAGCAGCAGCTTTTCAGCTCCTCCCAGTCGTACAACTATCAGGTGTGTAACTATCAGGATGCACCTGCACCACCTGCACCAGTTGGGCTGCTGCCCACGCCCGATATGCTGCCACAGACAGACGAGGCATTTGGCCATCAATGCTATAATTATTCGCAGCCACAGTCGCCACGAAGTCCACCACCCATGCCATCGTACGATGCACCACCACCCATGCCGCTGGGCCTATCAACGGATTACATTGAGCCCGAAACTGTTGAGGTGGACATATCGATGGCCAGCGATGTGTTCATAGCCAGGACACCCGACAAGCTGGTGGTCAGTCTATATAAGCTGCGCGGCAGACGCAAGCCAGTCCCAGGCACCCAGAATGTATATATAAATGGACGAGTACCTGACTGTACCATATCGCAGTCCAAGTCGGATGTCTGTTCAGATCAGGCCACATATCGGAATGGCTGTCATGAGCAGGACTTGGCTGTTGCAGCTCAATCGGAGGTGAGTGAGAAGATCCTAACCTGGCTATACCCTGGCTGTACCCTGGCCGTACCCTGGCCATACCCATCAGTACCCTCTTAATAAGCTCCTTTGATATTCCATAGGCGACTCCAGATGCTCCACCAGCTATGGAAGCTGCTCAGTGCTATATGGAACCAACAGAGCATGTGCTATGCGCCCAGGAGCTGGTAATATATAAACAATTTTGTGCATACCCTGTACCCATTGAGTGGGGGAGAGTGAGTGAGGTTGTAAGAGAGAGGCGGTACGAAAGAGTGAGAGAGAGAGAGAGATAGGTTGTAAGAGAGAGGTGGAATTAGGAATGGATATTTGAGAGTGGAAAGCAGAAGCATACAGCCATTATTGATAGTTTGGTATAGGGTATCTATTGGTCGGGCACGTCTAACGTTAAGTCCCACAATTACAGCCCGAACGCATGGACAGTCCACCGAATGCAGCGGATCAATTGGCGCCCGGCTTTCAGGCCTTCAATGTGATTGATTCATCCAATTTGTTGGAATGTCCGGCGGTCACTGCGTCCAGGCCCATGATGGAGCAAAATCCGCTGATTTTGTGCAATGCAGATATGGAAAAAAAATTCTATCCATGTCCCAATAGGGAGGCGGCACCCAAGCCAAAGGATGTTGACAAAAAAATGGATGTCGTTGAGCAGTTTCGAGCGCCGCGTCGCGTCAATCCAATCAGCACACAGCAGCTGGGTCTGATCAGGCCCTGCAAGTCGGAGCTGGTAAAAAACGAAAGTAAATATCTGAGGAATAACTATATGCCCGATGTGGGTCGCGCGGCAAAGCAGGCCAACAAGCCGCAGCGGCAGCCCGAAATGATTGTCAAGGAAATCCTGAAACCGCCGCCCAAGCTAAGTACACAGGAGAAAAACGAGAAGCTCTTGCCGGAACTATTGAATATCAGTTCTAGCAAATCGTTTCAAGCGAATGCCGAGAGTGCTCAGCATATAAATGAGACAGTAAAGCCCGACTCAGTGTCAGCGGCAGAGAGCTTTGCGGTAGAGCCTGGCGAAATTACGGACAAATTAATATCGCAGGTATTCGCTGGACATATTGTGGCGCAGCTTTGCCAAACGGCCAGCAAATTCGCAGCACCACAATCAACTGGCAAACCAACTGTCCAGGGCAATTCAAATGGCACGCTGTCAATTTTCAAGCTGCCAGCTCAAGTCAGTCCAGCCACAGTCCAAGAAAACTTACCAGAGAACTTGAGCCCCACACACTCAATTTTGAAGCTGCCAGCTCAAGTTAGCTTAAGCACAATACCATCAAGCCAGATCAACTCAAACGCAACCCAATCAAATTTAAAGCTACATTCTCCGGAAGCACCAGAAGCAGCTGCTCCCAAGACAACCCAATTGGTAAGCCCAACAGCAACTGCAGAAACCCCACAGGTAAGCCCATCAATTGTCACAACCAATTCTTTGTCTAAAGCTATTATCTCAGGAAACTCCCAAGACAACCCAAGCAACTGACATGCAGGCAGCTCCAGAGCTCCCAAAGGCAGTCTTAAAAATATCACAAGAAAGTTCCAAGACGGTCTCAAAGGCCGCCAAGGCACTTCCGCAGATATCCAAGAAGAAAGCCAAGCTCTTGGCTCGGAAAAACCAAAAGCCATTTCAGCCTCAGACCCAACACCAAATTCCAACAAAATCTGTGCTTCAAATTGGAGCCAAGCCAACTCCAAAGCTATCCCAGACAAATTATAAAACTACACCTGAATTTAATCCAAAGACAACTAAAGACAATCAAAAAACAACTACGACAAATTTCAAAATGTCAGCTGAAGCGGCACCAAAGTCTACTCAAGCAACTTCAAAAATATCAGCTCAAGTAACGCAAAAGACATCCCAACCAAGCTCAAATGTATTAGCTGAAGCGAACTCCATGCTAGCTCCAGTAGCTTCCAAGCTACCAGCTGAAGAAAACCAAAAAACAACAGAGACAAACTCTAAATCATTAGCGGAAGAATATACAAAGCTAGCTCAAGTACATTCCACGATATTGACTCAAGGAACGCAAAACACATCAGCTGAAGTGAGCCCCAAGTCAACTCAGGAAGCTGCCAAGCTACCAACTCAAGAAGACTTCAAGCTACCAGCTCAAATAGCCTTCAAGCTTCCAACCAAAGAAAATCAAAAGACAGCCCAGACAAGCTGCAAACAAACAACTGAAGAAACAGCCAAGGTCGTCCAAGACAACCCGAAGACGACCTCAAAAGCAACTCAGAAAATTTTAGAAACTCTACAGACATCTCCGCCGAATTCCAAGTTATCACCCGAGTTGATCCCAAAGGCAACTGAAGTAGCTTTTGACCTACCAACTCAAATAGTTTCCAGGCTGTCAGCGCAAGAATATCAAAAGACATTCAAGCCAAGTTCTAAACTGTCACCTGAAATAATTCCGACTCAAGATAACCAGAAGATATTCCAGCCAAGTTCTAAACTTACACCTGATGTAACCCTAAGTTCAACTCAAGTAGCTTCCAGGCTATTTACTTCGGAGAATCAGAAGCTAACGCAAACTATTTCTAAGGTCTCCCCTGAAGTAAGTCCAAGGACTTCGCAATTAAAAACAAAATGTTCACCGGAAGTAAGCCCAAAGGCATCGGATGTGGCCTTTAAGGTGCCAGCACAAGTTAGATCGAAACTCTTGTCTCAAGGAAATCCCAAATTATTGCAACCTATTTCCCAGCTACCATCCCAGAAGCAGGCAGCTCTTTCAGACAGACCTGAAAAAGTTGCATCAGAGCTAACACGCTCAACCACCCAGATCTTTTCCCAGAACAAATCCCAACTTGTCGACGCGACACTAAAGTGTATTCCCCTAAGGGGAGCTAGTAGTATTATACTGGCGCCATCTAAAGCAATCAAATCTTTGGCTGCCAAGTGGTCCATGCCCGAAAAAGCTGTCGGTGCTGAGTCCAAGCCGCCAACTCAAGTAGATGCTAAGCCAAGTCCTGAACTTAAAATCGTATCGGAGGTAGCTCAACCCAAGCTAAAACTAACTCCTGTGGGTAAATCTGAGGTCAACACAATTAAAGCCATGCAGAAGCCCATTCCTGAGGATAAGTCCGAAGCAGAGATAAAACAAGCCCAGCATTTGATTGCTTCGACATACCTAGGGTTCCCTTCTAAGTTTGATCCTACACAGCAAGATAAGCCGATTGAGCAGAAGACAAGCCAATTTAAGGCAGCTTCAGAAGGTGTTAAGCTGGTACCAATTGGAAATCAGACGGTAGAGCTGAAGAGAAACCAGATAAAATGGGCTTCAGAAGGTCCTGCGTCGGTTGAGCTCATGGCAAACCAGATTAAGGTAGCTTCAGTAGTTTCAGAACCGGTAGAACTCGATTTAAAATTAGTTTCAGAGGATGCTGAGTCAGAAGTACCCGAGACTTACCAGATAAAGTTTACCTCAGAAGGTGGGAAACTCGAAGAAAATCAAGCTTTAGACGAAAATCAACTAAAGTCAACTGCAGAAGATGCGCTTCCGGTAGAGCACGACGAAACCCAAGTAGAGATACCTTCAGAAGGGGCGAGGCTGATAGAGTCCAAGTTAAACCAATATGCTGAGTCAGTAGAGAAGAATCACCATGAATATATATTTGGTACTCCAGAGCATTCTAATTTGAATACTTCAAAGGATGCAATGCAGTCTGAGCTTACAGCAAACCCAATAAAGTTGGCTAAACCAGAGGGTGCCGAGGCGGTAGAGCTCCAATCAAAATCAAACATAGCTGCGCAGACAAGTTGTGAACAGGGCGCGGACAAGTCAGCATATCAAGAAAAATTGAAAAGCGGCTCCAAAAAACAATATTTAGCACACCCTACACTAGCCGTACCGGAAACAAACCAAACGACGAGCTTGGAGCAAGCTGGGAAGCCATCGACAAAGCCAAAACCACGTAAGATAGATGATCTGATGCTAAACGTAATAAGCGCGGAGGAACCGATCCAGCCGTTTGGTGTGCAGCAGCAGCAGAGTATTTCAAAGAAAAAGCCTGCCAAATTGAGCAAACTGGAGCGCAAGGCGCTGCGACGGGAGGCAAATAAGGCGCAGCACGAGCTCCAGGCTGCTCAAAAGGCCGAAGAGATGGCAAGGGCAGGGGCCGAGCGAATTCCGAACGATGAAGCCGTTAGAGAGCCCAAGAGAAAGAAGAAGAAGAAAAATATAAATTCAGATACCGAAGAAGTTCAGGAGGATGATAGAAACGAAGACTCCGGTTCCGAACCGGAAATCGAGTGCCCAGCGTTAAAGGAGGTTTGTGATCCAATTTTGCGTCGTAAACTTATGACAATCATTCATAAAATTGTTAATCTGTGAATTAGAACAAGAGTTTGCAATAAAGAAGCATTTTTATTATAGACGCGTATAATTTTTTTTGGGTCAAAACTGGTTCCGAACTGGTTACCAAACAGGGAACCAAAAGCGCGGGTTCATAACTGGTTCTAAATGGAGATAGAGGAACTTTAATTCAGGCAGATGTTTTCTTATGTTTAATTGGGATACAAGGTATAAAAAATATTCAAACACAGACTGGTTCACAGCTGGTTTCAAAAGTGAACCAATGAACTAGTTCATATCGGTTCCAGCTGGTTCTGTAGAGGTTCTAAATCCATACAATGGCTGTGAGCATTGGCTTATAACTGGTTCAAACTGAGTATTAAGGAACCTTAGCTCAGGCACAGTTTTCGTTATGTTTAATTGTGATACTTGGTATGCTCACTGGTTCACAACTGGTTCCAAAGGTGAACAAAGGAACTGCTGAGGCATATTTGCATAAACAATACTCCAGATTCGAACGGTTCAGAGTCCTTAGACAAATGCCGATTTGCATGGTCTCACATCAGCCGAAATACTTGTCCATAGTTCCAGGTGTGGCTGGCACTAATTAAGTGTCGAAAGGATTAACTACGCCCACAGTTTGAGCTGCTCTCAATTGATTTATGAGCGGAACTACCTGCTCATTAGCATGAGCCAGCGGCACCTGAGCTGACCGCCCGCCCGTCCGCCTGCCTGCCTGCCTGCCTGTGCGTGTGGCATATTCATTGAGAACAAAAGCAAGGAGCACTTTGAATACATTCGTTCGAACATTCATTCACCCATTCAACCATTCACTCATTCGTATCTCTGTGTTGATCAGTGCGTATTCTAATTCTAATCCTTTGAGAAACTCATTTGGCTTAGCTCCTTTTCATTTCTTGCTTTCGTATTGCGACAATCTTGCGACAATCTTGAGTCGGGTCTGGTAGTCGGATCCGCAAAAGGTGTCGGAAATGCTTTCCATGCTTTCCTTATCCAGCGGCAGCTGTGCGGGTGTAGTTATATGTATGTTACGATCCCATTGTGCCCAGTTATGCGATCCATTCAGATTAGTTACATTTGCAGTTGGCAACCTTTTCCTAATCCCAGCCCAAGCTGTCATAAGCAACTAAAGGTAACTCTAATAACTATGTGATCTGTATTTATTAAACTTTATTTATTTATTTTATTCAAGCCTCGAAAAGCTAGAGCCCCCAATCAAAACCTATATAAAGTTAACACAAAGCTAATAACTCTAAGCTACAAATCTAGCCTTCTTTTCGGCAATAGGGCTTAGACAGCTGATGCCTCTGTCTCGCCCCGCCGATAAGGCTGCAATCTTACCTCTTGAGAAAATCCTTTCTTCTCAATTTTTTAAGATTAGCTTTATGTAAAGTAATTTTCCGGGCTGATATCAGATACGTTAGCAAAACTTTCGCAAAGAAAATATATGTATATATATGTTCAAATGAATATATAAGTAAGAGATAGAGAGAGAGAGTTTTAGATAAAAATCAAGTATCTCCGATTTCCCATGTCTAAAAATGTTTTTAAGTACACAAACTTTCTTGTTTTTCAAGTGATCTCCACCAAATTTGGCCTATAGAAGTCTAATCATGCTCTTTGTTTGTGGTAAAAATCTTTTTAACATCGGACTACTATATCACATATTTCTATAGGTAGAAACGGTTGAAAAAGGGGTTTGCCTGGAAAAATGTTTTGTTCTTGAAGATATCTTGAGAAAACGCAGCTCTGCTCCCAAAATAACTGCAAAGCCGCTTCTATATCATAGGATTTCCATATGAGGAATTGTTTGGAAACAAAGCTTATGTATAAGAGCCCATCTGAGGCTTGGGTCTATCTTCTTGACTTCTGTTATGCCCCTAGTTGCTTTGCGAATAATTGTCTCTTATCTTTGGTTAACCAATTACAAATGTTGCTTCTCTCTTTGGCGAGACATAGAGCTAACTAAATTTAGTAACTCTATAGGGTATAGTACTCATAACTTTTTGCTTTTCAGTTTTTTGTGCCTCAGTAAATTGTTTTCGTTGCTGCCGTTGAGGCCGTGCCAGCTGCCACGTGGCCGTTTACCGAGTTGTTGCACCTCAATTTGGGCCCATCAAACGGCCGACTAACTCGTCTAATTGGCGCACTCCTTGACTCCGCCTGTCCCTGCCTCTGCCCCTACCCCTGCCCACTGGCCGGCAAACGGCTTGACCATAGCGCTACTTTCTGGGCCTTATCGGGCTTATCGTAATTGCATCTGGAGTGCCCACGTTTTCGACTGTGTCATGTCACATGTCACAAGAAAACAAAACCAAAAAAAAAAGCGAGAAAGAAGGGCTATTTTCGGCACGCTGAAGATTTAATACACTGCCAGACCTAACATTTTCATAATGCTCATAGTGCTTTGCCAGTATCTAAAAAGCACAGGAAAAATAGTTATTGCAGATTATGTTTAAGATATCCTACTACTTTTCGACCGATCGTTCCTATGGCAGCTCTATGATATAGTGGTCCGATTTTGTTGGGATTTTGCATATATATGGGGAGCATCGTAAAACTAATAAATGCCGAGTTTGGTCATGATATCTTGATAAACAAAAAACTTTTTCACACAAGAACCTATTTTTCGACCGATCGTTCCTATGGCAGCTAAATGAAGTAGTAGTGCGGGCAACAGAAAGAGGGACTTTTGCAAAGTTTCATAGAGACATCTTTAAAACTGAGATACTAGTTCGCATATAACAGAGGGACATGGCTATATCGACTCGGCTGTTAATGCTGATTAAGAATATATATACTTTATGGTGTCGGAGATCTCGCCTTCTATGCGTTATACAAAATTACAAAATTACAATACCCTCTTGCGAAGAGTATAAAAACGAGTCTTGAAGAAAAACCTCACGCGTATCGATGTCGCTCGCCTTATCGAGACACTGTGGCTTCGAAAAGGGGGCGCGGCTGGCGCTGATTCCGAACGCCAACCCTTTGGAAAAACGAAAATAATTTATTGCTCAATTTATGTTTGCTTAGACTGCCAATAGTTCAATAATTCATAATGCCAGAGTGCGTGCCGCGGCAAATGGAAATATGAAAATGAAAATTTGCATAAAGGACATTTGCATTCGCGTCTTGAGGGCTGCTCGCCGGAGTCGAAGTCGGTGTCGGAGTCGGAGTCGGAGTCTGGGTCGGGGTCGGCGTCTCGTCTCGTCTCGTCGGACAGCTGTCGGCCCTGCCCCGCGCCGCCCCTGGCTGACTTTGTACCCGGTCCCGGAAAGGTGTGAGGCCATGTAATAGACGCGACGCGAGACGCAAGATGCAAATGAAATGATGTTTGTCGAGAGGCGAACTGGTAAAAATGGGGAAAAGCCAGGCCTGGCGCGTTGTTTTTGTTTTTGCCATCTTGTTTTGATATGTAAGTTGATATATGATATTTGATTTTTTGGAACCTTTCCATTACCTTACCCTCTCCCTCTCCCTCTCTCTCTCTCCCTCTGCCTTTTGCCCTTTCCAATTAACTGGAGACTAGGCAAGGTTTTCTTTTCCTTTTTTTTTTTGCGCATAGCTTTTGGGCCAACAGCTGCCGCATTTTTTTTTTTTTTTGGCTCTGACTCAGGCTCTCTCTATGCAAAATAGTTCAAGTCCCGCTTAGTCGGGCCTGTCGGCTTTTTGGCATCTCGCATATGGCGAGGCGGCGGCGCGTAACGCACGCTACCTGTGCGGTGCCCGGTTCCAACCCCGACTGACAGTCACTCCACATGGTCACTTCTCCAGCCCGAACCATTCCATGCCAATCCACTAACAGACTAACAGGCAGACATACAGTCAGACAGACAGACAGCTTGCGTGCATTGTAAATTTGTTTGCCAAATCAATTCACAAAAAAAAAACCAAACAGAAAATAATTGTCACCCTTAACTTTGTATACTCTTGCAAAGGTCATTATCATTTCAATTTTTTGCTAAATAAGTAATGCACTGATGAAGACATTTGCGAGTTCTTAAGGTACATATATATTTATTTCTTTTTTTGCAAGCCAAGTCCGTTTGGGTCTACAACAAATAATTGCTCGACTAGGGGATACCCAGAATCTTCTTCTGCTAGCAACAAATGCAGATAGCTATAAGTTCAAATATGCTGTATATGTATATATTATATTATTATATTTATTATTCCAGTAGCTACATGTCAAATTTGTTAACTCTAGGCACTAAAACCCAAGAAATATGCTCAAAAAACAGGAGATCGATTTTTATCGATTGCCTGGAAACTCGGCAAGTTATCGATTAGCAGTAAAAACCTCATACCTCAAGTCTCTAGCTCCTTTAGGTTCTGAAATCGAAACTTTTCTAGAAATGGACTACTAGGACAGATGGACGGTTGGACGGACGGACAGATGGTCACCCAGACGGACATGGCTAAATCGACTTGACTATTGATGCTGCTCAAGAATATCTATAATTTATCGGTTCGGAGATCTTCTTCTGCCTGTTACACACATTTGCCCCTAACCATGATACCCTATACAGGGTAAACCCAAATGCTGAGTTTCTCGTCTTGGTTTACTGATCAGAAACAAGTAAGCTTGATGGACTCCAAGCTGTCACCTACTTATATCTAAAAACCAGCTTCAAGAATTCTAAACCAAATTTGTATTGAATTGCGTAAAATATGCCCATAATTATCTATTGATTAATATCGTTTCATTTTACGCGCTGTCAAGGAGTTTTATTTGAATGCAAAAACCCAAAGCAGAGCATGTCTATAGGAAAGTAAGACCCAAGCAATATGAGAATCAATTGAATTGTTGCCATTTCTCGTGTGATAAATGATAGTCGAACTAACCTAAATTTATGCACTGATCCGCACAGATTCTCGTCAAGGATGCGATTCCCGAGCATGCATACCATATATCATCATGCATCATCGGGCTGTTGAGATATTTCCCGAACCCAAAGATGAAAGAGGTATCGAAGGAGAACAATCTATTGAGGAAATGATCTAACAAATGTTGCGCATCATGCCGCGCATATCATTAATGCAAATCTCTGGGGCAATGGTAAAACCTGACCCAGGTTTTTTTCTATCTACGCTGCTCTGTTTCTTATTCTTCTTCTAATTTTTTTTTTTTGCACTACCCTTAACTGTCATGTCAGTGAAAATATTATTATAACAATTGCAAAACTGACGGCGTTGCGATCAAAGCAATATCAAATCCAGAGACCGAGAGAGACAGGGAGTGCGACAGAGTGAGAGAGAGAGAGAGAGAGAGATGTATTGGGTTCGGCATTCGGTTTTTTGTCTAGTTCATTAAGTGCGGCTCACTTGACAGCGGAAACGACGATTGTAAGGAAATGTTGGGAAAACCCTTTCGATGGGATTTGCGGCAGAGCCGTGAGAGAAAAGAAAACAGCTTAACCCCCACCTCCTTTACCTCATCCTCTCCCTCTCCCTCTAAGCAACCCTCCGGCATTGAAGTGCGCAAAAATTTAAATGATCTCAAAGCAGATGAGTTCGAGATGGGTTCGGATTAGATTTGAATCATTTGCAATTTTCCGCATTTGCGCTAATCAAGAAAATGCACGCAGCCAACGCCTTGCAAGAAAGGGTCCCAACACCCCATTCAGAGCCCGAGAAGAGAACAAAAAAATAAACCAAATATATTTGTTCCCAACGAGCTGAGACAGTTTTCCACAGCTTGCCGCAGTTATAATACCCTAGAAAATTGGCAAATATGCCATATGATAAATATTCTGAATTTAGACAAGCTTCCTTTTTAATATGGTAAATAATTTACTAGTCGAAAGTGCTCGACTTCTTCTCCCAAAGGTATAACATAGGGTAAATAAATTCAAACTTCGGATCTTTGAGCAGCTTTCGATATTGATTTTTATCGATTGCTTGCTTGCAATTTATCGATTATCGGAAACACATTCGCACGGCTCTTGTAGGTTCGGACGCATAACCGAAAGGACAAGGTTAGCTCGATCCGGCTGAAGAATATGTGTACTTAGTGGTTCGGGGATGCTTCTTGCTGTCCGTTACATACTTTTGCATAAGAACATGCTACCCTGCCTAACCATTTTTAATGGATCCAGGGTATTAATATGGTCGTTGCTTCATTTCAGACTTTGAACCAGATCCTTGCTCTTAAGTTAGGCATGGGCTCCTGGTGTTAGGCTTAGGATCCTGTTTTGGTTTTATACGAATTTTCTGTAAAGTCTTTGAGTTATGAAGAAATTTAAAATTTTTTCATCCAATTAAAATGTAATTCAGGTATCAATATCTTGTTTGGAGCTGTGCTTGTCTTGGCACTGGATATTTCAGCTGTGATCGTGTTGAAATTTCAGCTTGAGTACAAATTGAGCTCAAATTTGTGGCCTGGTCAATTGGTCGGCAGATCGTTGAGCCAGTTGACGTGACCTTTACACCTGCTGGCAATTGGAAATTGGGTCTGGTCAGCCTCTGCCTCTCGCCGTCCCTCTCTCTCGCTCTGGAGCGTCAAATAATTGGGCCAAAAAAAGAGTAGAAACAATGAAGCAGACAGAAAAATGTTAGCAGGAGCCCAAACAGGAGGCCAACAGGTGAGTTTTTGTGTCTTGAAGGATACGGCTAGTTAGAGTCTTCGCCTTGATGAGAGAGGGAAAGAGAGAGCGAGAGGTAAAGAGAGAGAAAGAGAAGGACATGGGACATGCATATTTAGCGCCTGCGTCTAATGGGCCCACGTAATGCAGCAGGAAAGGAGCGCCAGCGACCCGCAGGACATGCCAATCGAAGGCGACGTCTAACTGTTCAAACTGTCCTGCTCAGTCTGGCGGGGCGCGAGTCCTTGTTTGTTCAAATACCCTGTACGAATTGGATATGGCAAGGGAGGGTATATTGTGTTTAACAAGCAGCAGCCGGCAAATTCATGGATATCACAGATATCAAGGATCAACAGGACGATAAGCTGAGACAATCTTGAATTAGATTAAAACAATTAGATTTGCTCTCTGTTTCTCGCTTCCTGTTGAACGGTTTTCCTTGCCTCATTTTATATTCTGATTTTATCTCTTCTCAAGATGTCTTAACCACAATAATTTCCCACATTTCCTCAAAATCGATATGTATCAATATGATCTCCGGTCTTGATCCCTGTAACTGCACAACTTCCTTAATTTTCCTTAAATCGATAGCAATAAATATCGATTAGATCTCTAGTTTTTTAAATTTTTCCCAAAATCGATATCTATCGAAATTCAGACATTTTTTTTTTGTATATATATATATAAATGTAGGGTAACTGCCAGTCGAGCAGTTTCGGCTTGAGCACTCTTGTGTTTTTTTTTTGCACATTTGCACATGTTTAGACATTTGCACGGCCTGACGTTCGACTTCCTGACAGGACATGCAGGACTCTGACGCCCGCTGCCCTGTGCGCCCGCCTCGATCAGCGTCCATTGTTGTTGCAGTTTTTGCAACTGTTTTTCTCTGTGCGCGTGGTCCAAAGGGACCAAAGTGCCGCAGGACCTGACCGGGGTAAAAGTGGGCAATTTGAGAGAGAAAAGTGCGGGTCGAAAGGTGCGTTAAGCGACGACTTTTCTCACTTCCAGCGAAAATCAAGCGGGTGCACTGTGTGCGACTGTGTGTGTGTGCGAGTGTGTGTGAGAGTGTGTGTGTGTGTTTTCGAGTTGTTTCAATTGACAATTTTTGGCACTCGACGCGAGCGTTTAAATCGCAATTAGAGACCGAAAGTGTGCCCGCGTTTAATGGCCATTTTCCACTTTTCCACATTTTCGTGATCGCTTTTCACAATGAAAAGTGTGCCATCAAATGGGTTTCCAATGAAGCCTCGCTCTGTTAAATGCGAATAAGAGATCATCATCTTCTATTGTTAACAAAAGAAAAACTCTATTAACGCCTCGGTCCGATTTGTAGGGGCGTTTTCCAATTGAATTGAGTTGCAAATGTTCCATCGAATTGCTTTATAACTACCCGAATACAATAAAATATTGTCTGTAGTGCGTTATGATATGATATTTGTTTTTGGGACTTGATTATTTGAGCATAGCTCGAGAATTCTTAGCGCTAGTCGGTATGTAGGTCTATGCAGATGAATAATGTTTCACTTTTTGGATACCTTAATCCATTCCAGCCCAAGACTTAAAAGTAGAATTTGCCCAAGATAGAGACTTGCGCCTTGCGACACACCTTTGTGTGTCATATTAAAGACCTGAGAATTTCATAGGGATCGGACCTTATAGTCCGAAGTTAAGCAAGACTGCATTGGCCATGCAAAAGGGACAAAATATAACATTTCATTCAGCATTTCCATTGCTCATGTTTTACGGCTATATATAATAAAATATTTATGATATATTTTTATGGCTATTTATTAAACTTGATTTCATATATTTCGTTTTGAGCTTCCCATCGCGCAGTCGAGCCGAACTGTTGCATCGCAAGGCATGCATTTCACTTTCAATCAAAATAAAATTAAAGAGCTGCTTGTTAAATGAGACGGCGAGTCGGAAAGTCGACCCGGGCAAATGGAAATGGAAATGGAAATGGAAACGGGGAATCAGAGACGGGCAACAGACAATGACAGGCACAAAGGCGCATCATTAGAGAACCTGATAACAATGTGCAACTGCCCAAGACAAGTAGCACAACAGACGGGGGGAAACTGTGAAAACAGAGGCAAACACATTAAAAAAAAAAAAAATAAATAAAAGAAAACATGAAAGGAAAAGGTGAAAAGCCCCGATGGACGCAACGCAACGGGCCAACCTTTGTCAAGTCTCAGGGATTTGGCTCGCGAGCGAGCCTCAAAAACTGTCCGCTGGTCAGCCCCGGCGGCGTCCCGGAAAAGGGTGTGACAGGCCGGAGAACATGCTCATAAGGAAATCGAGTCGGAAAATACCTGCTCTATATAGTTATTGTTATTGGCTGAGAGTTGTAGTCCGCCTGACCGCTTCGTCGGCTGCGTCGTGACCCCGCTAGCCAATGATACAATATGATGTCCAGACATATCACATCATGTGAGCCATATGTTGTCTGTTGTCTGTCAAGCCGCACAAAGGCACAGCACATATCTAAGCAGCGCTCTCCCTGCCTCGTCGACGGTCGACCTAGCTAGGCGCTGGGCGCTTTCTTGTAAGAACTTTTACGCTCCGTTGATCGCACGCCTGGGAAGTCCATCAAGTTCAATGAACAACACAAATGGGTCCCGGTTAGAAGTGTTAACGTCTTTGGCTTAGTCCGAGCTGGTATTGGGCCAGCCAAAGGGTTGGCTGTAAGGAATTTGCATAACCCTCGGCCGGAGTCCAATGTTATGACAGCTCATTTAACGCCCTTTTGCCTAATGAGCATCGACTATCTGCTCCAGATATATGCCATACCCAATTGAACAGAGATATTCGGGCCTGAGCACTTCAGAACTTGACCAGCTAATGAGCCATGGCCACAACAGCTCCTAACGAAGGGGTTTCCATTTGTTGCTCTGTGGGAAACTTTCCAGTGTTTTCTCATTCCAATTGAAGAGACAGCTCAGCTGTAAGCTCAGCGGGTGCTCGATGGGGCACAACATCTCAAGGACTCTGTTGTTTTTCGCCTCTTGAGGTTCCTAATGCTGATGTTCTATGGTAAAAGTAAAAGATTCTGTTTCATGCAAAACTGGTAAAAATTCCTCTTAAAACAAGCTAGGCAGGACTAGGAGCTGTCGACACCGAAATCTATCTATCTATCTATCCATCTATTTATCTTTATATCTATCTATCTATCTTTCTATACTTTTTCTTTCCCTTCTCCCTGACCATTTATGGAAAATGCATTCATGCTTCTACCTTTGCGGTTTCTCCTATTACCTCTTTCAATCCTCGAGTTATGCTCAAATAAATGAAAATCGGAAGAGGAGACCTCGTAGGAAATAGCATCCCTGGCTGGCAAAAAGCTGGCTCAAGCCCGTGGCCTACAGCTAAAAAAGTGGATCTTTGTAAAGTAAGATTTTCTAAATATTCAAATAAATATGAATTTAAGTTCAATTGAAACAAAGTCTTCAACTTACCCGAGCTGTTTGGTTCAAGGAAGTATTTCGCCTGAGCACGTAATCAACTTTTATTAACTTTTCTCACCCTCTCTCTCTGTCTCTCTCTCACTCTCGCTTTCTCTCTCTCTTTCGCTTTCTCTCTCTCTCGCTCTTCCACTGGTAGCTATCAGGGCATAAAAACGCCCATTAAGTCCGGCGCTGTGGGAAACACTTGCCCTCGGAAGCGGGCGTCGTCTGCCAAGTCGGAAGGTTGGGCCCGTGTCTTGGCTCGAAGCATGGGCCACGCTTCGCTGGATCTCAAGAGGTTGTTTTGCATTTAATGCTGGTTTTGCTCGGGACACTTTTGTGGTTTTTTCTTCTTTTTTTTTCAATAAAAATTATGATGGACTCGTTGGGACTGTGGGAATGTCCGGAGGAGCCGTCAATTAAGAAACTTAGCGACACAATTTCCATAATTTTCATAATTCAATTATTTACTCTTTTAGCAGGAAAAACTCTTAAATTAATCAAAAAAAATATTTGAAAAAAAAATATTTAAGCTATTTTAAAACATTCATGTGATTAGCTTTGCTCGTTGAGCGAGAAGCTGAGACGCCGCTTGGTCGCATCCCGCGCCTCCGACTGCAGCCAAATGCCCTCCAGCTGCGGCTTGCCCAGCGCCAGGTTCTCATCCTTCTCCTCGTCCAGTTCCAGCTCGCAGTCGCTGGTGGAATTGTGTCCGCTGTCGGGGCTGATGTGCCGCTGCTTGGCGCGGGATTGGGAGTGGGGCAGCTTCTGGGCGGAGCGCGAGGCGGCCGCCAGCAGCTTCTGCGCCGATTGGCGCACGCTCGACGAGATCTTCGTCGCGATCTGCCGCTTGCGTCGCACCACGCGCTGCCTCCTCAGCTGCAGAGAACGCCGCTTGCCCTGCCCCCCTCCACCTCCCCCTCCCAGTTCCAGCTCCAGTCCAGATCCCGACTGGGAGAGCGGCTGTGGGGAGCACACTTCCCGCTCCTCGTAGGCATCCGGATGCACAGGTGGCTGCCAGTACTCGGACAGATCGCTGGCCGGATCGAAGGCGGGTCGATAGGTGGGCGAGTGGCTCGTCGAGATGAGACGCTGTCCAGGCTGAAGCTGAGGCTGAGGCTGCGGCCTCTGACGTTGCCGCTGGCGCAGACGGGAATGGCAACGGGATCGGGCACGGACACGAGCTGGCGGCTTGCGCGTGCTCTCCAGAATGGCATCGATCATGCGTTCCAAGGTGACATCGCCCATTTGGCTGGAGCTGAGCGTCGTCTGCTCAGCACTGGGAAGAGAAGCAGCAGGAGCAGGAGAAGCAGGGGGAGCAGCTCCCACTTGGTCAAGGGAAAGTGGCTTCTGTTCCAGGTAGCGCGGCTTCTCGAAGTAGCTGTCCGGAATGCCCATGCCGCGCAGCGCCAGCAGCGCTCCTGGAAAGATGACGTTGTTGTTGTTGTTGTTCTCCCCATTCTGGTCGACCCTGTAGCTGGGCGAGTACTCCGCCTCGAAGGTGGGCAGCGTGGAGGCATAGACAGCGGGCTTCGCCTTGGCCGTGGGCGTGGGCATGGCCGTGTTAATGGGCGTGTGGACAGGCGACATGATGTTGCTCAGATCTCGGAGCAGAGGAGTGCGTGCTCCAACTCCAGCTGCGGGCAGCGGCGTCGAAGTCAATTGATTCTCCTTGCCCAGGTGGAGGAGGCCCGGCAGCAGCGATTGCCGCTTCAGCTTGAGCCGCTGCGTCGGGAGGGCGGCTGTGCGCATGGGCGTGGCTGCCGCCTGGAAGTCGCTGTAGCTGCTGATGACATGATGGACTGTGCCTGTGCCCGGATCTGTGCCCGCGACTGGCTGCTCGGCCAGGTAGGAAGGGCGCGGCTGGTTCACAGCCCACTTGAGCATCTTCTGCTGCTTCCTCTTCCACTCGCTGTTGTTGTTGTTGTTGTTGTGGGTGTCTGCAAGTGCAAAGTTGTTGGTTTAGTATTCAGCTGGGTGTCTGTGTGTGTGTGTGTGTGTGACCCTCGCTGCGTTCCTATACCCTGTTCACGCAGGGCAATGGGGTATATAGGCTTGCACGTCTGCTTAGCTGCATTAAACAAGTTGTTAATATTGTAGTGGCCACGCCCACAAGTGGGCAAGCCTTTTACTTATATTTTTAGCTATTTGTTGGCTAAGGAGGAGGAGCTGAAGAGTCGATTGTTATTCGATTTGTTTACAGCCTATCTTTTACCTTGAACAGGGCATGTTGCAGTCGCTTATACCCGTTCTTATTTATTGTTTTTGGTTGTCTTTTTTTTAAAATGTATTTTTAGCTTTTTGGCTTTTTGTTTGCGCCTCCTGCGCAGCGCGAAGTTGCCGGGCGAGTTTTTGGCGCGCTTTTCGGCGGCCAATTCCGCGACGTGCAACATATATATGCCCATCAATGCATATATATATATGCTCATCAATACATATATATGTATATATGCCCTTATAGGGCCGGGCTATGTGTGTTTTTTTTTGGGCTGGCCAAAAAATCAGTGAAGCAGCAAAAATGAAATCAAGAACAACTAAATAAATGCCGCAGCGGGCAGTTGGCAAAAATCCCCCTTTAGCTTTCACATGCAATTAAATAGCCCATGGGTGTGCGTAAAAGGGCCTACGGCTAAATACCAAGCCCCCCTCCCCTTCCCGGCATTCCTACGCTAGCCCCTCTACCAACCCTTTAAGAAGTCTTGAATTTGGACATAAAATGCATATGAAAATATTCATTAAATGCACAATTAAAAGTTTGAATATGCATGTGAATATGCATGTGAATAGTTGTGAGTATGAGTGTTATTCATAAAATTCTTTCGTACTTTGCTTTTGGTTATCCCATTTAAATCACTTGCATTTACCTTTTCACAAGAATTTTGCACAAGTAAAAAAATATAAATAAATATGTTTCAGTTTTTCACTTTTATTTCGATCTATTTAATTCAACTCGATTTCGTATTTGAATTCGTTTACGCAGCGGAGCGTCGACGTGTGCTCTGCCCGACTCGTGTTTGGGTACTAAATGAGTGAGCGCTGGCAGCGAGCGCTGCATAGCACAAAAACGTGTTGCGTCGACGCACAGCCAGAAAGAGAGAGCGACCAAGAGAGAGCGTATGTGAGCAAGCGCACGCGCTCACACGTTCACTCGCACAGCCAGAGTCAGAGGCAGGCGCGCATAGTCAGAGAGCGCGTGCGTGTGCAGCTGAGAGAGCAGCAGTTGCAACAGTGTTTCAATCAAAGGCTGTCCATAGGCATTCATTGAACGTGAGAGCAGAGCAGCGCAGAGCGTCGACTGAACTGAAATACGTAAACCACATATGCAGCTGGTGGGCGGCAACACAGAGTTGAAGGGGGCTTGCGGGGGCTTCAACTATTTGAACGTATATACTAATATTTATTTATATGTTAAGAGGCATAATTAATGTTATTATTCTGTAAATGTTCGAATTTTAAGAAAATTTAAATGATATTCAAGAAGATAATAAAGTTTGTTTCGGCATGCCGAAATCTAAATACCCTATGCATATCGTTCGAATATATTATACACATATATATACTGTGTGTTTATATATATTTCAGTAGACCTGCTTATTGGTAGATGTAAAGCTCGTATAAATATCGACTATATAGGCTCGAGTGTTGTTGCTGATGGGGAATAAGTACACCATTTGGGTTTGAAGATGTCTTCGGCCAGGTTTTGCACACCTTCTGACAAAGTCAAAAGGTTCTCTCTGGCAGGGTATCAATTCGCTGTGATTCTGTTAACATTTAACATATGTCATACATATATATATATAATTTGTATATCACTGCTACTAGCAGAAACTCCCGATATATTGTTTAGGAAATGTTCTAGATACCTCTGAGAGAGAAAAAAAAAAAAACAGGCTCCGATTCGGTGGTCAAAACAGTTGGTCGAAGAAAAACCACAGTTGGCCAAAACATGCAATACGTGAGTTTATTCGGAGAGTTTATTACAAGAGCTGTGTGTGCGTGTGCTTGATTGTATGTGTGTGTGTGTGTGTGTTTAGCTGCTGCCAGCTGCTGCTGCTGCTGCTCGTTTGCCCGCTGCCCGCCCGCTGCCCGCTCGCTGCTTACGCCACAAAACATAATTTTCAATTACCTTTCTCGCAGCGTGTGGCTCCTTTCACCTTGAGTTTTCGCCAAGAAAAGGACAACACACACAGACACGTACACACACACACGCACAGCGAATACCTTTGTACAATTTAGCTTATTGTTTATGGGACAAGCGCCGCTGCCGCTGCTCGCGTCGCTGCTCGCGTCACAGCGGCTGCTGCTGCTGTGTGGCAAAGGAAAATGTTGTGGAAAATTGTGCAATTGTTTTGCAATTTATTGGTTAAAGGGCTCGGGCAGCGCACACCGTTTTCCGCATTTCCTATTCCGGTTTTCCTGCCTCGCTGCCAACGCCAACGCCGACGTCGACGTCAACGTCGATGCCAACTTTTGTTTAAAGCGCAAATTTATGAGATTTGCGCAACTCGAGAATTTTAGACTTAAGATTAAAGCAAAGCGACAGCTGTGCAGCAGCTCAAAAGAAATTGGCCGAGAGAGAAAGGGGGAGAAAGCGAGAAAAAAAAGAGAAAGAGAGAGTAAGAGTATTTTTCTTGAATTTATGGCCAAATTTTGTTGCATTCAACCAATTTTGAGCAAAGGATTTCACTTGCAAACAGGAACTCAGCATTTCCGGCATTCGAAGACCACCACGTGAGGCACTTGGCCAATTGCATTGGATGTTTAGCAACAATCGTATCATACTCTATTGTATTATCCAGCTGAGATTGTTTTCCAAATAATTTGGTATGAAGTGGTCTCTCTTGTGTGCCTTGACTTTGCTGAATACTTTAATTTCCATTGCAATGTGAGAAAATTGACGGATTTTTACGTTATTTCTGTGCCAGACGCTTGCAATTCGCAACAAGTTCAAGCTTCGTCGATGCGCCTGGCAGCTGCTTGAATCAGTTTATTTATGTAAAAGTAAGAGGGCTCTAGTCAGAGATGTTCGACTAGCAGATACCCTGAACCTTCTTCTAACAACTTCAAATGCAGCTCGCACGAGCGGTAGAGAGTAGCGCGGCGCTGGCTTTAACATGAAAGATTCTTGATTTGTAATTATTGCAGAAGCTAAATGTCTAGCTAAATGGTGAGTCTATCTCATAAAATGTAGGACTGACGGATAGATGGACAGAGAGACGGACGGGCAAACGAACAGACGGACCGATAGACGGCTGGACATGGCTGGATCGACTCGACTATTGATGCTGATCAAGAATATATATATATGTACTTTATGGGGTCAGCTTTCTGCTGCCTGTTACAGAGCTC